>NW_027464077.1:0-325271 GCF_050947455.1 Rhinoderma darwinii
ATAAGTGGCGCTGTCCTCCACTATACTGCTATTACATAGACCCATCCACTATACTGCTATTACATAGAACCTTCCAATAGGTGGCGCTGTCCTCCACTATACTGCTATTACATAGAACCTTCCAATAGGTGGCGCTGTTCTCCACTATACTGCTATTACATAGAACCTTCCAATAGGTGGCGCTGTCCTCCACTATACTGCTATTACATAGAACATTCCAATAGGTGGCGCTGTCCTCCACTATACTGCTATTACATATAACCTTCCAATAGGTGGCGCTGTCCTCCACTATACTGCTATTACATAGGACCTTCCAATAGGTGGCGCTGTCCTCCACTATACTGCTATTACATAGAACATTCCAATAGGTGGCGCTGTCCTCCACTATACTGCTATTACATAGAACCTTCCAATAGGTGGCGCTGTCCTCCACTATACTGCTATTACATGGAACATTCCAATAGGTGGCGCTGTCCTCCACTATACTGCTATTACATAGAACATTCCAATAGGTGGCGCTGTCCTCCACTATACTGCTATTACATAGAACATTCCAATAGGTGGCGCTGTCCTCCACTATACTGCTATTACATAGAACCTTCCAATAGGTGGCGCTGTCCTCCACTATACTGCTATTACATAGAACCTTCCAATAGGTGGCGCTGTCCTCCACTATATTGCTATTACATAGAACCTTCCAATAGGTGGCGCTGTCCTCCACTATACTGCTATTACATAGAACCTTCCAATAGGTGGCGCTGTCCTCCACTATACTGCTCTTACATAGAACATTCCAATAGGTGGCGCTGTCCTACACTATACTGCTATTACATAGAACATTCCAATAGGTGGCGCTGTCTTCCACTATACTGCTATTACATAGAACCTTCCAATAGGTGGCGCTGTCCTCCACTATACTGCTATTACATAGAACCTTCCAATAGGTGGCGCTGTCCTCCACTATACTGCTATTACATAGAACATTCCAATAGGTGGCGCTTTCCTCCACTATACTGCTATTACATAGAACCTTCCAATAGGTGGCGCTGTCCTCCACTATACTGCTATTACATAGAACATTCCAATAGGTGGCGCTGTCCTCCACTATACTGCTATTACATAGAACATTCCAATAGGTGGCGCTGTCCTCCACTATACTGCTATTACATAGACCCCTCCAGTCGGTGGCGCTGTCCTCCACTATACTGCTATTACATAGACCCCTCCAGTAGGTGGCGCTGTTCTCCACTATACTGCTATTACATAGACCCCTCCAGTAGGTGGCGCTGTTCTCCACTATACTGCTATTACATAGACCCCTCCAGTAGGTGGCGCTGTTCTCCACTATACTGCTATTACATAGACCCCTCCAGTAGGTGGCACTGTTCTCCACTATACTGCTATTACATAGACCCCTCCAGTAGGTGGCGCTGTTCTCCACTATACTGCTATTATATAGAACCTTCCAATAGGTGGCGCTGTCCTCCACTATAATGCTATTACATAGAACATTCCAATAGTCCAATATTCCAATGTCCTCCACTATACTGCTATTACATAGACCCCTCCAGTAGGTGGCGCTGTTCTCCACTACACTGCTATTACATAGACCCCTCCAGTAGGTGGCGCTGTCCTCCACTATACTGCTATTACATAGAACATTCCAATAGGTGGCGCTGTCCTCCACTATACTGCTATTACATAGACCCCCTCCAGTAGGTGGCGCTGTTCTCCACTATACTGCTATTACATAGACCCCTCCAGTAGGTGGCGCTGTTTTACACTATACTGCTATTACATAGACCCCTCCAGTAGGTGGCGCTGTTTTCCACTATACTGCTATTACATAGACCCCTCCAGTAGGTGGCGCTGTTTTCCACTATACTGCTATTACATAGACCCCTCCAGTAGGTGGCGCTGTTCTCCACTATACTGCTATTACATAGAAACTTCCAATAGGAGGCGCTGTCCTCCACTATACTGCTATTACATAGAACAATCCAATAGGTGGCGCTGTCCTCCACTATACTGCAATTACATAGACCCCTCCAGTAGGTGGCGCTGTCCTCCACTATAGTGCTATTACATAGAACCTTCCAATAGGTGGCGCTGTCCTCCACTATACTGCTATTACATAGAACATTCCAATAGGTGCCGCTGTTCTCCACTGTACTGCTATTACATAGAACCTTCCAATATGTGGCGCTGATCTACACTGTACTGCTATTACATAGAACCTTCCAATAGGTGGGGCTATCCTCAACTATACTGCTATTACATAGAATATTCCAATAGGTGGCGCTGTCCTCCACTATACTGCTATTACATAGAACCTTCCAATAGGTGGTGCTGTCCTCCACTATACTGCTATTACATAGAACTTTCCAATAGGTGGCGCTGTTCTCCACTATACTGCTATTACATAGAACCTTCCAATAGGTGGCGCTGTCCTCCACTATACTGCTATTACATAGAACATTCCAATAGGTGGCGCTGTCCTCCACTATACTGCTATTACATAGAACCTTCCAATAGGTGGCGCTGTCCTCCGCTATACTGCTATTACATAGAACATTCCAATAGGTGGCGCTGTCCTCCACTATACTGCTATTACATAGAACCTTCCAATAGGTGGCGCTGTCCTCCACTATAATGCTATTACATAGAACATTCCAATAGGTGGCGCTGTCCTCCACTATACTGCTATTACATAGAACCTTCCAATAGGTGGCGCTGTCCTCCACTATACTGCTATTACATAGAACCTTCCAATAGGTGGCGCTGTCCTCCACTATACTGCTATTACATAGAACCTTCCAATAGGTGGCGCTGTCCTCCACTATACTGCTATTACATAGAACATTCCAATAGGTGGCGCTGCCCTCCACTATACTGCTATTACATAGAACATTCCAATAGGTGGCGCTGTCCTCCACTATACTGCTATTACATAGAACATTCCAATAGGTGGCGCTGTCCTCCACTATACTGCTATTACATAGATCCTTCCAATATGTGGCGCTGTCCTCCACTATACTGCTATTACATAGACCCATCCACTATACTGCTATTACATAGAACCTTCCAATAGGTGGCCCTGTCCTCCACTATACTGCTATTACATAGAACCTTCCAATAAGTGGCGCTGTCCTCCACTATACTGCTATTACATAGACCCATCCACTATACTGCTATTACATAGAACCTTCCAATAGGTGGCGCTGTCCTCCACTATACTGCTATTACATAGAACCTTCCAATAGGTGGCGCTGTCCTCCACTATACTGCTATTACATAGAACATTCCAATAGGTGGCGCTGTCCTCCACTATACTGCTATTACATAGAACCTTCCAATAGGTGGCGCTGTCCTCCACTATACTGCTATTACATAGACCCATCCACTATACTGCTATTACATAGAACCTTCCAATAGGTGGCGCTGTCCTCCACTATACTGCTATTACATAGAACATTCCAATAGGTGGCGCTGTTCTCCACTATACTGCTATTATATAAAACCTTCCAATAGGTGGCGCTGTCCTCCACTATACTGCTATTACATAGAACATTCCAATAGGTGGCGCTGTCCTCCACTATATTGCTATTACATAGAACCTTCTAATAGGTGGCGCTGTCCTCCACTATACTGCTATTACATAGAACCTTCCAATAGGTGGCGCTGTTCTCCACTATACTGCTATTACATAGAACCTTCCAATAGGTGGCGCTATCCTCCACTATACTGCTATTACATAGAACATTCCAATAGGTGGCGCTGTCCTCCACTATACTGCTATTACATAGAACCTTCCAATAGGTGGCGCTGTCCTCCACTATACTGCTATTACATAGAACATTCCAATAGGTGGCGCTGTCCTCCACTATACTGCTATTACATAGAACCTTCCAATAGGTGGCACTGTCCTACACTATACTGCTATTACATAGAACCTTCCAATAGGTGGCGCTGTCCTCCACTATACTGCTATTACATAGAACATTCCAATAGGTGGTGCTGTCCTCCACTATACTGCTATTACATAGAACCTTCCAATAGGTGGCGCTGTCCTCCACTATACTGCTCTTACATAGAACATTCCAATAGGTGGCGCTGTCCTCCACTATACTGCTATTACATAGAACATTCCAATAGGTGGCGCTGTCCTCCACTATACTGCTATTACATAGAACCTTCCAATAGGTGGCGCTGTCCTCCACTATACTGCTATTACATAGAACCTTCCAATAGGTGGCGCTGTCCTCCACTATACTGCTATTACATAGAACATTCCAATAGGTGGCGCTGTCCTCCACTATACTGCTATTACATAGAACCTTCCAATAGGTGGCGCTGTCCTCCACTATACTGCTATTACATAGAACCTTCCAATAGGTGGTGCTGTCCTCCACTATACTGCTATTACATAGAACATTCCAATAGGTGGCGCTGTTCTCCACTGTACTGCTATTACATAGAACCTTCCAATAGGTGGCGCTGTTCTCCACTATACTGCTATTAGATAGAACATTCCAATAGGTGGCGCTGTCCTCCACTATACTGTTATGACATAGAACCTTCCAATAGGTGGCGCTGTCCTCCACTATACTGCTATTACATAGAACCTTCCAATAAGTGGCGCTGTCCTCCACTATACTACTATTACATAGACCCATCCACTATACTGCTATTACATTGAACCTTCCAATAGGTGGCGCTGTCCTCCACTATACTGCTATTACATAGAACCTTCCAATAGGTGGCGCTGTCCTCCACTATACTGCTATTACATAGAACATTCCAATAAGTGGCGC
This sequence comes from Rhinoderma darwinii, assembly GCF_050947455.1. Classification (NCBI taxonomy): domain Eukaryota; kingdom Metazoa; phylum Chordata; class Amphibia; order Anura; family Rhinodermatidae; genus Rhinoderma; species Rhinoderma darwinii. Next base: position 4,815 of record NW_027464077.1, read on the forward strand.
TGTCCTCCACTATACTGCTATTACATAGAACCTTCCAATAGGTGGCGCTGTCCTCCACTATACTGCTATTACATATATCCATCCACTATACTGCTATTACATAGAACATTTCAATAGGTGGCGCTGTCCTCCACTATACTGCTATTACATAGAACATTTCAATAGGTGGCGCTGTCCTCCACTATACTGCTATTACATAGAACCTTCCAATAGGTGGCGCTGTCCTCCACTATACTGCTATTACATAGAACATTCCAATAGGTGGCGCTGTCCTCCACTATATTGCTATTATATAGAACCTTCCAATAGGTGGCGCTGTCCTCCACTATACTGCTATTACATAGAACATTCCAATAGGTGGCGCTGTCCTCCACTATACTGCTATTACATAGAACCTTCCAATAGGTGGCGCTGTCCTACACTATACTGCTATTACATAGAACCTTCCAATAGGTGGCGCTGTCCTCCACTATACTGCTATTACATAGAACATTCCAATAGGTGGCGCTGTCCTCCACTATACTGCTATTACATAGAACCTTCCAATAGGTGGCGCTGTCCTCCACTATACTGCTATTACATAGAACCTTCCAATAGGTGGCGATGTCCTCCACTATACTGCTATTACATAGAACATTCCAATAGGTGGCGCTGTCCTCCACTATACTGCTATTACATAGAACCTTCCAATAGGTGGCGCTGTCCTCCACTATACTGCTATTACATAGAACCTTCCAATAGGTGGTGCTGTCCTCCACTATACTGCTATTACATAGAACATTCCAATAGGTGGCGCTGTTCTCCACTGTACTGCTATTACATAGAACCTTCCAATAGGTGGCGCTGTTCTCCACTATACTGCTATTAGATAGAACATTCCAATAGGTGGCGCTGTCCTCCACTATACTGCTATGACATAGAACCTTCCAATAGGTGGCGCTGTCCTCCACTATACTGCTATTACATAGAACCTTCCAATAAGTGGCGCTGTCCTCCACTATACTACTATTACATAGACCCATCCACTATACTGCTATTACATAGAACATTCCAATAGGTGGCGCTGTTCTCCACTATACTGCTATTACATAGAACCTTCCAATAGGTGGCGCTGTCCTCCACTATACTGCTATTACATAGACCCATCCACTATACTGCTATTACATAGAACCTTCCAATAGGTGGCGCTGTCCTCCACTATACTGCTATTACATAGAACATTTCAATAGGTGGCGCTGTCCTCCACTATACTGCTATTACATAGAACCTTCCAATAGGTGGCGCTGTCCTCCACTATACTGCTATTACATAGAACATTCCAATAGGTGGCGCTGTCCTCCACTATATTGCTATTATATAGAACCTTCCAATAGGTGGCGCTGTCCTCCACTATACTGCTATTACATAGAACCTTCCAATAGGTGGCGCTGTCCTCCACTATACTGCTATTACATAGAACATTCCAATAGGTGGCGCTGTCCTCCACTATACTGCTATTACATAGAACCTTCCAATAGGTGGCGCTGTCCTACACTATACTGCTATTACATAGAACCTTCCAATAGGTGGCGGTGTCCTCCACTATACTGCTATTACATAGAACATTCCAATAGGTGGCGCTGTCCTCCACTATACTGCTATTACATAGAACCTTCCAATAGGTGGCGCTGTCCTCCACTATACTGCTATTACATAGAACATGCCAATAGGTGGCGCTGTCCTCCACTATACTGCTATTACATAGAACATTCCAATAGGTGGCGCTGTCCTCCACTATACTGCTATTACATAGAACCTTCCAATAGGTGGCGCTGTCCTCCACTATACTGCTATTACATAGAACCTTCCAATAGGTGGCGCTGTCCTCCACTATACTGCTATTACATAGAACATTCCAATAGGTGGCGCTGTCCTCCACTATACTGCTATTACATAGAACCTTCCAATAGGTGGCGCTGTCCTCCACTATACTGCTCTTACATAGAACATTCCAATAGGTGGTGCTGTCCTCCACTATACTGCTATTACATAGAACATTCCAATAGGTGATGCTGTCCTCCACTATACTGCTATTACATAGAACCTTCCAATAGGTGGCAGTGTCCTCCACTATACTGCTCTTACATAGATTATTCCAATAGGTGGCGCTGTCCTCCACTATACTGCTATTACATAGAACATTCCAATAGGTGGTGCTGTCCTCCACTATACTGCTATTACATAGAACCTTCCAATAGGTGGCGCTGTCCTCCACTATACTGCTATTACATAGAACCTTCCAATAGGTGGCGCTGTCCTCCACTATACTGCTATTACATAGAACCTTCCAATAAGTGGCGCTGTTCTCCACTATACTGCTATACATAGACCCATCCACTATACTGCTATTACATAGAACCTTCCAATAGGTGGCGCTGTCCTCCACTATACTGCTATTACATAGAACCTTCCAATAGGTGGCGCTGTTCTCCACTATACTGCTATTACATAGAACCTTCCAATAGGTGGAGCTGTCCTCCACTATACTGCTATTACATAGAACATTCCAATAGGTGGCGCTGTCCTCCACTATACTGCTATTACATAGAACCTTCCAATAGGTGCCGCTGTCCTCCACTATACTGCTATTACATAGACCCATCCACTATACTGCTATTACATAGAACCTTCCAATAGGTGGCGCTGTCCTCCACTATACTGCTATTACATAGAACATTCCAATAGGTGGCGCTGTTCTCCACTATACTGCTATTATATAGAACCTTCCAATAGGTGGCGCTGTCCTCCACTATACTGCTATTACATAGTACCTTCCAATAGGTTTTGCTGTCCTCCACTATACTGCTATTACATAGAACATTCCAATAGGTGGCGCCGTCCTCCACTATACTGCTATTACATAGACCCATCCACTATACTGCTATTACATAGAACCTTCCAATATGTGGCGCTGTCCTCCACTATACTGCTATTACATAGAACATTCCAATAGGTGGCGCTGTCCTCCACTATACTGCTATTACATAGAACCTTCCAATAGGTGGCGCTGTCCTCCACTATACTGCTATTACATAGAACATTCCAATAGGTGGCGCTGTCCTCCACTATACTGCTATTACATAGAACATTCCAATAGGTGGCGCTGTCCTCCACTATACTGCTATTACATAGAACCTTCCAATAGGTGGCGCTGTCCTCCACTATACTGCTATTACATAGAACATTCCTATAGGTGGCGCTGTCCTCCACTATACTGCTATTACATAGAACCTTCTAATTGGTGGTGCTGTCCTCCACTATACTGCTATTACATAGAACCTTCCAATAGGTGGCGCTGTTCTCCACTATAATGCTATTACATAGAACATTCCAATAGGTGGCGCTGTCCTCCACTATACTGCTATTACATAGAACCTTCCAATAGGTGGCGCTGTCCTCCACTATACTGCTATTACATAGAACCTTCCAATAGGTGGCGCTGTTCTCCACTATACTGCTATTACATAGAACCTTCCAATAGGTGGCGCTATCCTCCACTATACTGCTATTACATAGAACATTCCAATAGGTAGCGCTGTCCTCCACTATACTGCTATTACATAGAACCTTCCAATAGGTGGCGCTGTTCTCCACTGTACTGCTATTACATAGAACCTTCCAATAGGTGGCGCTGTCCTCCACTATACTGCTATTACATAGAACATTCCAATAGGTGGTGCTGTCCTCCACTATACTGCTATTACATAGAACCTTCCAATAGGTGGCGCTGTCCTCCACTATACTGCTATTACATAGAACCTTGCAATAGGTGGCGCTGTCCTCCACTATACTGCTATTACATAGAACATTCCAATAGGTGGCGCTGTCCTCCACTATAATGCTATTACATAGAACCTTCCAATAGGTGGCGCTGTCCTCCACTATACTGCTATTACATAGAACATTCCAATAGGTGGCGCTGTCCTCCACTATACTGCTATTATATAGAACCTTCCAATAGGTGGCGCTGTCCTCCACTATACTGCTATTACATAGAACCTTCCAATAGGTGGCGCTGTCCTCCACTATACTGCTATTACATAGAACATTCCAATAGGTGCCGCTGTTCTCCACTGTACTGCTATTACATAGAACCGTCCAATAGGTGGCGCTGTTCTCCACTGTACTGCTATTACATAGAATATTCCAATAGGTGGCGCTGTCCTCCACTATACTGCTATTACATAGAACCTTCCAATAGGTGGCGCTGTTCTCCACTATACTGCTATTACATAGAACCTTCCAATAGGTGGCGCTGTCCTCCACTATACTGCTATTACATAGAACATTTCAATAGGTGGTGCTGTCCTCCACTATACTGCTATTACATAGAACCTTTAAATAGGTGGCGCTGTCCTCCACTATACTGCTATTACATAGAACCTTCCAATAGGTGGCGCTGTCCTCCACTATACTGCTATTACATAGAACATTCCAATAGGTGGCGCTGTCCTCCACTATACTGCTATTACATAGAACCTTCCAATAGGTGGTGCTGTCCTCCACTATACTGCTATTACATAGAACATTCCAATAGGTGGCGCTGTTCTCCACTGTACTGCTATTACATAGAACCTTCCAATAGGTGGCGCTGTTCTCCACTATACTGCTATTACATAGAACTTTCCAATAGGTGGCGCTGTTCTCCACTATACTGCTATTACATAGAACATTCCAATAGGTGGCGCTATCCTCCACTATACTGCTATTACATAGAACATTCCAATAGGTGGTGCTGTCCTCCACTATACTGCTATTACATAGAACCTTCCAATAGGTGGCGCTGTCCTCCACTATACTGCTTTGACATAGAACCTTCCAATAGGTGGCGCTGTCCTCCACTATACTGCTATTACATAGAACCTTCCAATAAGTGGCGCTGTCCTCCACTATACTGCTATTACATAGAACCTTCCAATAGGTGGCGCTGTTCTCCACTATACTGCTATTACATAGAACCTTCCAATAGGTGGCGCTGTCCTCCACTATACTGCTATTACATAGAACATTCCAATAGGTGGCGCTGTCCTCCACTATACTGCTATTACATAGAACCTTCCAATAGGTGGCGCTGTTCTCCACTATACTGCTATTACATAGACCCATCCACTATACTGCTATTACATAGAACCTTCCAATAGGTGGCGCTGTCCTCCACTATACTGCTATTACATAGAACCTTCCAATAGGTGGCGCTGTTCTCCACTATACTGCTATTACATAGAACCTTCCAATAGGTGGCGCTGTCCTCCACTATACTGCTATTACATAGAACATTCCAATAGGTGGCGCTGTCCTCCACTATACTGCTATTACATAGAACCTTCCAATAGGTGGCGCTGTCCTCCACTATACTGCTATTACATAGACCCATCCACTATACTGCTATTACATAGAACCTTCCAATATGTGGCACTGTCCTCCACTATACTGCTATTACATAGAACATTCCAATAGGTGGCGCTGTCCTCCACTATACTGCTATTACATAGAACCTTCCAATAGGTGGCGCTGTCCTCCACTATACTGCTATTACATAGAACATTCCAATAGGTGGCGCTGTCCTCCACTATACTGCTATTACATAGAACCTTCCAATAGGTGGCGCTGTCCTCCACTATACTGCTATTACATAGAACCTTCCAATAGGTGGCGCTGTCCTTCACTATACTGCTATTACATAAAACATTCCAATAGGTGGCGCTGTCCTCCACTATACTGCTATTACATAGAACCTTCCAATAGGTGGCGCTGTCCTCCACTATACTGCTATTACATAGAACATTCCAATAGGTGGCGCTGTCCTCCACTATACTGCTATTACATAGAACATTCCAATACGTGGCGCTGTCCTCCACTATACTGCTATTACATAGAACCTTCCAATATGTGGCGCTGTCCTCCACTATACTGCTATTACATAGACCCATCCACTATACTGCTATTACATAGAACCTTCCAATAGGTGGCGCTGTCCTCCACTATACTGCTATTACATAGAACCTTCCAATAAGTGGCGCTGTCCTCCACTATACTGCTATTACATAGACCCATCCACTATACTGCTATTACAAAGAAGCTTCCAATAGGTGGCGCTGTCCTCCACTATACTGCTATTACATAGAACCTTCCAATAGGTGGCGCTGTTCTCCACTATACTGCTATTACATAGAACCTTCCAATAGGTGGCGCTGTCCTCCACTATACTGCTATTACATAGAACATTCCAATAGGTGGCGCTGTCCTCCACTATACTGCTATTACATAGAACCTTCCAATATGTGGCGCTGTCCTCCACTATACTGCTATTACATAGACCCATCCACTATACTGCTATTACATAGAACCTTCCAATAGGTGGCGCTGTCCTCCACTATACTGCTATTACATAGAACATTCCAATAGGTGGCGCTGTTCTCCACTATACTGCTATTATATAGAACATTCCAATAGGTGGCGCTGTCCTCCACTATACTGCTATTACATAGTACCTTCCAATAGGTGGCACTGTCCTCCACTATACTGCTATTACATAGAACATTCCAATAGGTGGCGCTGTCCTCCACTATACTGCTATTACATAGACCCATCCACTATACTGCTATTACATAGAACCTTCCAATATGTGGCGCTGTCCTCCACTATACTGCTATTACATAGAACATTCCAATAGGTGGCGCTGTCCTCCACTATACTGCTATTACATAGAACCTTCCAATAGGTGGCGCTGTCCTCCACTATACTGCTATTACATAGAACATTCCAATAGTTGGCGCTGTCCTCCACTATACTGCTATTACATAGAACATTCCAATAGGTGGCGCTGTCCTCCACTATACTGCTATTACATAGAACCTTCCAATAGGTGGCGCTGTCCTCCACTATACTGCTATTACATAGAACATTCCAATAGGTGGCGCTGTCCTCCACTATACTGCTATTACATAGAACCTTCTAATAGGTGGCGCTGTCCTCCACTATACTGCTATTACATAGAACCTTCCAATAGGTGGCGCTGTTCTCCACTATACTGCTATTACATAGAACCTTCCAATAGGTGGCGCTATCCTCCACTATACTGCTATTACATAGAACATTCCAATAGGTGGCGCTGTCCTCCACTATACTGCTATTACATAGAACCTTCCAATAGGTGGCGCTGTCCTCCACTATACTGCTATTACATAGAACCTTCCAATAGGTGGCGCTGTTCTCCACTATACTGCTATTACATAGAACCTTCCAATAGGTGGCGCTATCCTACACTATACTGCTATTACATAGAACATTCCAATAGGTAGCGCTGTCCTCCACTATACTGCTATTACATAGAACCTTCCAATAGGTGGCGCTGTTCTCCACTGTACTGCTATTACATAGAACCTTCCAATAGGTGGCGCTGTCCTCCACTATACTGCTATTACATAGAACATTCCAATAGGTGGTGCTGTCCTCCACTATACTGCTATTACATAGAATCTTCCAATAGGTGGCGCTGCCCTCCACTATACTGCTATTACATAGAACCTTCCAATAGGAGGCGCTGTCCTCCACTATACTGCTATTACATAGAACATTCCAATAGGTGGCGCTGTCCTCCACTATAATGCTATTACATAGAACCTTCCAATAGGTGGCGCTGTCCTCCACTATACTGCTATTACATAGAACATTCCAATAGGTGGCGCTGTCCTCCACTATACTGCTATTATATAGAACCTTCCAATAGGTGGCGCTGTCCTCCACTATACTGCTATTACATAGAACCTTCCAATAGGTGGCGCTGTCCTCCACTATACTGCTATTACATAGAACATTCCAATAGGTGCCGCTGTTCTCCACTGTACTGCTATTACATAGAACCTTCCAATAGGTGGCGCTGTTCTCCACTGTACTGCTATTACATAGAACCTTCCAATAGGTGGGGCTATCCTCAACTATACTGCTATTACATAGAATATTCCAATAGGTGGCGCTGTCCTCCACTATACTGCTATTACATAGAACCTTCCAATAGGTGGTGCTGTCCTCCACTATACTGCTATTACATAGAACCATCCAATAGGTGGCGCTGTTCTCCACTATACTGCTATTACATAGAACCTTCCAATAGGTGGCGCTGTCCTCCACTATACTGCTATTACATAGAACATTTCAATAGGTGGTGCTGTCCTCCACTATACTGCTATTACATAGAACCTTTAAATAGGTGGCGCTGTCCTCCACTATACTGCTATTACATAGAACCTTCCAATAGGTGGCGCTGTCCTCCACTATACTGCTATTACATAGAACATTCCAATAGGTGGCGCTGTCCTCCACTATACTGCTATTACATAGAACCTTCCAATAGGTGGTGCTGTCCTCCACTATACTGCTATTACATAGAACATTCCAATAGGTGGCGCTGTTCTCCACTGTACTGCTATTACATAGAACCTTCCAATAGGTTGCGCTGTTCTCCACTATACTGCTATTACATAGAACTTTCCAATAGGTGGCGCTGTTCTCCACTATACTGCTATTACATAGAACATTCCAATAGGTGGCGCTATCCTCCGCTATACTGCTATTACATAGAACATTCCAATAGGTGGTGCTGTCCTCCACTATACTGCTATTACATAGAACCTTCCAATAGGTGGCGCTGTCCTCCACTATACTGCTATGACATAGAACCTTCCAATAGGTGGCGATGTCCTCCACTATACTGCTATTACATAGAACCTTCCAATAAGTGGCGCTGTCCTCCACTATACTGCTATTACATAGACCCATCCACTATACTGCTATTACATAGAACCTTCCAATAGGTGGCGCTGTCCTCCACTATACTGCTATTACATAGAACCTTCCAATAGGTGGCGCTGTTCTCCACTATACTGCTATTACATAGAACCTTCCAATAGGTGGCGCTGTCCTCCACTATACTGCTATTACATAGAACATTCCAATAGGTGGCGCTGTCCTCCACTATACTGCTATTACATAGAACCTTCCAATAGGTGGCGCTGTCCTCCACTATACTGCTATTAAATAGACCCATCCACTATACTGCTATTACATAGAACCTTCCAATATGTGGCACTGTCCTCCACTATACTGCTATTACATAGAACATTCCAATAGGTGGCGCTGTCCTCCACTATACTGCTATTACATAGAACCTTCCAATAGGTGGCGCTGTCCTCCACTATACTGCTATTACATAGAACATTCCAATAGGTGGCGCTGTCCTCCACTATACTGCTATTACATAGAACCTTCCAATAGGTGGCGCTGTCCTCCACTATACTGCTATTACATAGAACCTTCCAATAGGTGGCGCTGTCCTCCACTATACTGCTATTACATAGAACATTCCAATAGGTGGCGCTGTCCTCCACTATACTGCTATTACATAGAACCTTCCAATAGGTGGCGCTGTCCTCCACTATACTGCTATTACATGGAACATTCCAATAGGTGGCGCTGTCCTCCACTATACTGCTATTACATAGAACATTCCAATAGGTGGCGCTGTCCTCCACTATACTGCTATTACATAGAACATTCCAATAGGTGGCGTTGTCCTCCACTATACTGCTATTACATAGAACCTTCCAATATGTGGCGCTGTCCTCCACTATACTGCTATTACATAGAACATTCCAATAGGTGGCGCTGTCCTCCACTATACTGCTATTACATAGAACCTTCCAATAGGTGGCGCTGTCCTCCACTATACTGCTATTACATAGAACCTTCCAATAGGTGGCGCTGTCCTCCACTATATTGCTATTACATAGAACCTTCCAATAGGTGGCGCTGTCCTCCACTATACTGCTATTACATAGAACCTTCCAATAGGTGGCGCTGTCCTCCACTATACTGCTCTTACATAGAACATTCCAATAGGTGGCGCTGTCCTCCACTATACTGCTATTACATAGAACATTCCAATAGGTGGCGCTGTCCTCCACTATACTGCTATTACATAGAACCTTCCAATAGGTGGCGCTGTCCTCCACTATACTGCTATTACATAGAACATTCCAATAGGTGGCGCTGTCATCCACTATACTGCTATTACATAGACCCCTCCAGTCGGTGGCGCTGTCCTCCACTATACTGCTATTACATAGACCCCTCCAGTAGGTGGCGCTGTTCTCCACTATACTGCTATTACATAGACCCCTCCAGTAGGTGGCGCTGTTCTCCACTATACTGCTATTACATAGACCCCTCCAGTAGGTGGCGCTGTTCTCCACTATACTGCTATTACATAGACCCCTCCAGTAGGTGGCGCTGTTCTCCACTATACTGCTATTACATAGACCCCTCCAGTAGGTGGCGCTGTTCTCCACTATACTGCTATTACATAGACCCCTCCAGTAGGTGGCACTGTTCTCCACTATACTGCTATTACATAGACCCCTCCAGTAGGTGGCGCTGTTCTCCACTATACTGCTATTATATAGAACCTTCCAATAGGTGGCGCTGTCCTCCACTATAATGCTATTACATAGAACATTCCAATAGTCCAATATTCCAATGTCCTCCACTATACTGCTATTACATAGACCCCTCCAGTAAGTGGCGCTGTTCTCCACTACACTGCTATTACATAGACCCCTCCAGTAGGTGGCGCTGTCCTCCACTATACTGCTATTACATAGAACATTCCAATAGGTGGCGCTGTCCTCCACTATACTGCTATTACATAGACCCCCTCCAGTAGGTGGCGCTGTTCTCCACTGTACTGCTATTACATAGACCCCTCCAGTAGGTGGCGCTGTTTTACACTATACTGCTATTACATAGACCCCTCCAGTAGGTGGCGCTGTTTTCCACTATACTGCTATTACATAGACCCCTCCAGTAGGTGGCGCTGTTTTCCACTATACTGCTATTACATAGACCCCTCCAGTAGGTGGCGATGTTCTCCACTATACTGCTATTACATAGAAACTTCCAATAGGAGGCGCTGTCCTCCACTATACTGCTATTACATAGAACAATCCAATAGGTGGCGCTGTCCTCCACTATACTGCAATTACATAGACCCCTCCAGTAGGTGGCGCTGTCCTCCACTATACTGCTATTATATATACCCCTCCAGTAGGTGGCGCTGTTCTCCACTATACTGCTATTACATAGACCCCTCCAATAGGTGGCGCTGTTCTCCACTATACTGCTATTACATAGAACATTCCAATAGGTGGCGTTGTACTCCACTATGCTGCTATTACATAGACCCTTCCAATAGGTGGCGCTGTTCTCCACTATACTGCTATTACATAGACCCCTCCAGTAGGTGGCGCTGTTTTCCACTATACTGCTATTACATAGAGCCCTCCAGTAGGTGGCTCTGTTCTCCACTATACTGCTATTACATAGAACATTCCAATAGGTGGCGCTGTCCTCCACTATACTGCTATTACATAGACCCCTCCAATAGGTGGCGCTGTTCTCTACTATACTGCTATTACATAGAACCTTCCAATAGGTGGCGCTGTCCTCCACTATACTGCTATTACATAGAACAATCCAATAGGTGGCGCTGTCCTCCACTATACTGCTTTTACATAGACCCCTCCAGTAGGTGGCGCTGTCCTCCACTATACTGCTATTACATAGACCCCTCCAGTAGGTGGCGCTGTTCTCCACTATACTGCTATTACATAGACCCCTCCAATAGGTGGCGCTGTTCTCCACTATACTGCTATTACATAGAACATTCCAATAGGTGGCGTTGTCCTCCACTATACTGCTATTACATAGACCCTTCCAATAGGTGGCGCTGTTCTCCACTTTACTGCTATTACATAGACCCCTCCAGTAGGTGGCGCTGTTCTCCACTATACTGCTATTACATAGACCCCTCCAGTAGGTGGCGCTGTTCTCCACTATACTGCTATTACATAGACCCCCCAAGTAGGTGTCGCTGTCCTCCACTATACTGCTATAACATAGAACATTCCAATAGGTGGCGCTGTCCTCCACTATACTGCTAATACATAGAACCTTCCAATAGGTGGCGCTGTCCTCCACTATACTGCTATTACATAGAACATTCCAATAGGTGGCGCTGTCCTCCACTATACTGCTATTACATAGACCCCTCCAGTAGGTGGCGCTGTTCTCCACTATACTGCTATTACATAGACTCCTCCAGTAGGTGGCGCTATTCTCCACTATACTGCTATTACATAGAACCTTCCAATAGGTGGCGCTGTCCTCCACTATACTGCTATTACATAGACCCCTCCAGTAGGTGCCGCTGTTCTCCACTATACTGCTATTACATAGAACCTTCCAATAGGTGGCGCTGTCCTCCACTATACTGCTATTACATAGAACATTCCAATAGGTGGCGCTGTCCTCCACTATACTGCTATTACATAGACCCCTCCAGTCGGTGGCGCTGTCCTCCACTATACTGCTATTACATAGACCCCTCCAGTAGGTGGCGCTGTTCTCCACTATACTGCTATTACATAGACCCCTCCAGTAGGTGGCGCTGTTCTCCACTATACTGCTATTACATAGACCCCTCCAGTAGGTGGCACTGTTCTCCACTATACTGCTATTACATAGACCCCTCCAGTAGGTGGCGCTGTTCTCCACTATACTGCTATTACATAGACCCCTCCAGTAGGTGGCGCTGTTCTCCACTATACTGCTATTATATAGAACCTTCCAATAGGTGGCGCTGTCCTCCACTATAATGCTATTACATAGAACATTCCAATAGATGGCGCTGTCGTCCACTATACTGCTATTACATAGATCCTTCCAGTAGGTGGCGCTGTTCTCCACTATACTGCTATTACATAGACCCCTCCAGTAGGTGGCGCTGTCCTCCACTATACTGCTATTACATAGAACATTCCAATAGGTGGCGCTGTCCTCCACTATACTGCTATTACATAGGCCCCCTCCAGTAGGTGGCGCTGTTCTCCACTATACTGCTATTACATAGACCCCCTCCAGTAGGTGGCGCTGTTCTCCACTATACTGCTATTACATAGAACCTTCCAATAGGTGGCGCTGTCCTCCACTATACTGCTATTACATAGACCCCTCCAGTAGGTGGTGCTGTCCTCCACTATACTGCTATTACATAGACCCCTCCAGTAGGTGGCGCTGTTCTCCACTATACTGCTATTACATAGACCCCCCAAGTAGGTGTCGCTGTCCTCCACTATAATGCTATAACATAGAACATTCCAATAGGTGGCGCTGTCCTCCACTATACTGCTAATACATAGAACCTTCCAATAGGTGGCGCTGTCCTCCACTATACTGCTATTACATAGAACATTCCTATAGGTGGCGCTGTCCTCCACTATACTGCTATTACATAGACCCCTCCAGTAGGTGGCGCTGTTCTCCACTATACTGCTATTACATAGACTCCTCCAGTAGGTGGCGCTATTCTCCACTATACTGCTATTACATAGAACCTTCCAATAGGTGGCGCTGTCCTCCACTATACTGCTATTACATAGACCCCTCCAGTAGGTGCCGCTGTTCTCCACTATACTGCTATTACATAGAACCTTCCAATAGGTGGCGCTGTCCTCCACTATACTGCTATTACATAGAACATTCCAATAGGTGGCGCTGTCCTCCACTATACTGCTATTACATAGACCCCTCCAGTCGGTGGCGCTGTCCTCCACTATACTGCTATTACATAGACCCCTCCAGTAGGTGGCGCTGTTCTCCACTATACTGCTATTACATAGACCCCTCCAGTAGGTGGCGCTGTTCTCCACTATACTGCTATTACATAGACCCCTCCAGTAGGTGGCACTGTTCTCCACTATACTGCTATTACATAGACCCCTCCAGTAGGTGGCGCTGTTCTCCACTATACTGCTATTACATAGACCCCTCCAGTAGGTGGCGCTGTTCTCCACTATACTGCTATTACATAGACCCCTCCAGTAGGTGGCGCTGTCCTCCACTATACTGCTATTACATAGAACATTCCAATAGGTGGCGCTGTCCTCCACTATACTGCTATTACATAGACCCCCTCCAGTAGGTGGCGCTGTTCTCCACTATACTGCTATTACATAGACCCCCTCCAGTAGGTGGCGCTGTTCTCCATGTTCTCTATGTCGACGCCCGGGGTTAATCAGCCTTCATCAGCTCCAAGGTCTGCTGGAGTGACGCGATCTGTTACCACTCAGGCTGGCAGGCTGAGGAGAGGGAGAACCTATCACAGCCTGGCCTGACGGTTCTAGCTCCCGCCCTTGGTCTATTTTTACCCTCACTTGCAGCATGTTCCTTGCCTGTGATTGTCTGGTTTCCTGGCTCTGCGATTCTTGCTATTTACCTTATTGACCGCTGTTACTTATTAACCCTGTTTTGACTTACTATTCTCCTGCTCTGATTTGCTACTTCGTACTCTCCTGGTTAGTCTCGGCTCGTTCACCACTGCCTGTTGCTCACGGTGTTTCCGCGGGCAACTGCCTCTACCTCCCCCTTTATCTTCTGTGTGCCCTTGTCTTGTGTTGTCTGTCTTGCATGTATAGAGCGTAGGGACCGTCGCCCAGTTGTACGCCGTCACTTAGGACGGGCCGTGCAAGTAGGCAGGGACTGAGTTTAGGGTAGATTAGGGCTCACCTGTCTGTCTCCCTACCCCGTTTCATTACACTATGGCACCTGATAGCTCTGCTACTTGATAGGAGACAGTGGCTCAGCAGACAGTATCACATATAATATGCTTAGATACAACGGCTTAGCAGACAGTATCACACATGCTAGGCTCAATTAGAAGGTTAATTGTGAAAACATTTCTTATGGTGTTTTTCGATAAAGGTCACTTGAACTGGTATCATTTAAACAGTTAACCGATGAATGGCGCTGTTTATGTGGAATTTACCCTGCGGCATAATGTACCATATAATGTATTAAAAAAAAAAGTAAAAAAACCTACATTTTGTGGGGTGAATTGAAAAAAAACCTGTAATTCCGCCATTTCTGTTTTGATTTTACAGTGTTCATCGGGCGGCATGAATTGCATGATAACTTTATTTTGCGGGTCGTTACGATTATGGCGATACCAAATTTCTATAGTTTTTTATTTTTTACTAAATAATTTGTTTTTGTGACGCTGCATTCGAAGATGAACTGCATAGTTTTTCAATGCAACATCACTTTATAGGGCGGGAAGGGGTTAAAACCCAATCTCTGAAGCCCCCCTTCAAGATACATTTCAACTAATCTGGTCCCCATGGCAGAAATCTGTCTTTCCATCTGGCACCTCCAGCAGACTCCTTTCAGTCTAGTTTGATTTTCTTTTACCTCAGAGTTCCTCTTTTTCCCTTTTTTTAATTTCTTCTTACCCTCTCCCCTTCTTCTCCTTCTCCCCCCACTTTTTTTGAACTATTTCTAACAGGAGCTGTGCAGGATTAGAAAAATATGGCTGCTTTCTTCCAAATACAGCACCACACCTATCCACAGGTTGTATCTGGTATTGCAGGTTTGTTCCATTGAAGTGAATGGTAATGAGCTGTAATACCACACACAACCTATGGACAGGTGTGGTGCTGGTGTTTGGAGAAAGCAGACAAGTTCTCTTATCCTGGACAACCCTTTGTCATGGATAGTTCTTGTGCGGAGATGCTCCCTGCATTATCCCTTTTCCTTTATGGCCGCTGATATGTTCTATTCAGCTTTATGGCCTCTGTGGTAAGTACACTGCCACTCATTAAAGGGTTAACACTTCAGACCACTGTGGGTGACGTCACAATGTATGAGTTGTGCAGTGGTAATAAACTCCTGTAGTAATGATGATGAAGGTGCTGATGTCATAAATACAAATGTTTATGACATAAAGAAGATTCCATATTAGAAGGTTTTACTGCCACATTCAGCTCCATATTGGATGGGACTGAGGACCTTGAGCTTGACTTCCCCACCAATACCGACCTGATGTAATTTGGAGGTTCTAGCAGGGAAAACCTTCACCCCAGACCACTTCTTCGTCACAGTGATGCCATCCTCTTCATACGGGTTGTCTGTAATAGAGGGGGTTTCCAGCAGGAGATCCCCCTCTATTAGCCGGAGCGGAGACAGGTGCTACAAGGAGGCATCTGGAGGACCCGTCTCATCCGTGGATTGCCCATTCATTTTAATGGGTGCCCAGGAAGAGAGACATCCGCCTAGCCAACCAGATCAGCCGATTTATGTGTTTTATGTCGTTCGTTCATTTGTAATGTCTTTCCTTGAAAATCTGAGAAAACGTACAAATTCTGTTACAAATGATATTTTGGCACCTTCTAAGCCCAGAGGAAGGGCAATCCTCCAGCCATGGTTTCCCTAGAGGTTTCCCCCACAGGGGGTTTTTCCTTTCCTGCATGCTGGAGGGTGACTCTTCGTGAGTCGGAGGTTTGCCATTTTGGGTTTGGTCATATAATATAATAAAAGTTTTGACCATTTAACACCCAATTATAATGTTTTGTGTCTTTATTTTGCATTCTTTGGTTTGGTGATTGGGATTCTGGGTCTATCACATATCACAAAATCATAAGGCCGGACATCTACTTCCCACACTGACATAGAATGGAGACAACAAGCATTGCTGCACAATTAAGTGTACACATCCTTACATTAACCCCTTCCCGCAAATTGCCGTATGGTTACGCCATGGAAAGGTATGACTTCCCGCAAATTGCCGTATCCATACGCCAAATGTTTGGCACGGGCTCTGAATCTGAGTCTGTGCCATCATCGCCGTATCTCAGCTGTATCTTAGAGCTGACATCCGGCTGTAATGGCGGGGACTGAAATTAGCTTTGATCCCCGCCATTAACCCCTTAAGTGCAGCGCTCAAACGCGAGTGCTGCACTTAAGGTGTTTGCCGCTCATCGGAACCCCAGCAATGAAATTGCCGGGTTTCCGGTGGCTGCAATGGCAACCGGAGGCCTAATACTGGCCTCCAGGTCTGCCTAGCACGGAAGCCGGTCAAGATCCGCCCGGCGGCGGAGCCTGATTGGCTTCCGTAGCCATCGGCAAGATGGCGCCAGCTCAGGAGCTGATCTGGCGTCATCAGTGATGGCAGTCAGCTGTATGTTACAGCGGACATACACCTGTAATGGCAGGAATCGGTGTTAGCTCCGATCCCTGCCATTAACCCCTTCGATGCAGCAATCGAAAGCGATTGCTTCATCGTAGTGGTTACTAGCAGATCACCAGCCCTGACAGGCAATCAGGACTGGCGACTGCTGCTATGGCAACAGGAGACACAGTGGCCTCCTGCTCTGCCATTACGGAAGCCGATAATGCCCCGACGGAAGGCGAAGCCTAATCGGCTTGCTGTCAGTGAATAACTGACAGATCTAATACATTGCACTACGTACAATGTATTAGAAAAAAAACATCAGACAGTTGGAACTTCAAGTCCCCTAGAGGGACTTGAAAAAAAGTGTAAAAGAAAGTATAAAAAAGTGTAAAAGAAAGTGAAAAAAATAAAAGTTTGAAAACAATAAAAGTTTCAAGTGATAAAATAAAACAAAACACAATTGCCCTTTTTCTCTTATCAAGTCCTTTATTATTGAAAAAAAAATAAACCATACGTATTTGGCATCGCCGCGACCGTAACGACCTGAGGTATCAAAATATTATATTATTTATTGCACGCGTGTGAACAGCGTAAAAAAAAAACGTAAAAAACTTTACCAGAGTTTCTGTTTTTTGGTCACTTTGCCCTACAAATATTGGAATAAAAAGTGATCAAAAAGTTGCACGTATCCAAAAATGGTACCTATAAAAACTATAGCTCGTCCCGCAAAAAACAAGCACTCATACAGCTCCGGCGAGAAAAAAATTAAAACGTTATGGTTCTCACAACTTGGCAACAGAAAAACGACATCCTTAAAACAAAAGTAATTTTATTGTGCAAAAAGTTGTAAAACATAAAAAAGTGCTATAAATTAGGTATTGCCGAAATCGTACTGACCCGCAGAATAAAGGTAACATGTAGTTTATAACGCGTGGTGAACGCTGTATAAAAAAAACTAAAAAAGCTGTGCCAGAATTGCGGTTTTTTGTTTACCTGGCCTCCCAAAAAAAAGGATAAAAGGTGATCAAAAAGTCGCATGTACCCCAAAATGGTGCCATTAATAGCTACAGCTCGTCCCACAAAAAACAGCCCTCATACCACTACGTCTATGAAAAAAAAAAGAAGATATGGCTCCAATAAGTCAGGAAATAAAAAAATATGCAGTTGTGCCCGAGGGGAACATTTCTTCTGTTTCAAGAGGCGATTTACCAAGGTTCTAAAATTAGGGAACCAGGAAGGGGAGAGCCCAAACATATCTGCTGGAAGCGAGGGTGCCCGTATTATACCAGGACAACACTTCACAGCAAAATATCCCAAACTACAAAGGTGCGGAGTGTGGACCAAAAGGGGGATAAGAAAGGACGCCATATATCAGTGCGACACCGGCCTGTGCAGAAAGGATTGTGTCACAGCGTAACACACATCTATGGATTATTTTATTATTATTTTTTTTCCCCATTATTATACCCCCTGACTATGCCCCTTATATACTCCGCCCCGTTTACATGTACCCCCACATTATAAACGGAAACACCAGTAAGACTCCAAACAAATATAGAATCTGGGTTTATATTTAGGGGTCTGTATTTATTTAGGGGTCTAGTCTGGGGTTTGTATTTATTTAGGGGTCCAGTCTGGGGTCTGTATTTATTTAGGGGGTCTAGTCTGGGGTCTGTATTTATTTAGGGGGTCTAGTCTGGGTTCTGTGTTTATTTAGGGGGTCTAGTCTGGGGTCTGTATTTATTTAGGGGGTCTAGTCTGGGGTCTGTATTTATTTAGGGGGTCTAGTCTGGGGTCTGTGTTTATTTAGGGGGTCTAGTCTGGGGTCTATATTTATTTAGGGGGTCTAGTCTGGGGTCTGTATTTATTTAGGGGGTCTAGTCTGGGGTCTGTGTTTATTTAGGGGTCTAGTCTGGGGTCTGTTTTTATTTAGGGGGTCTAGTCTGGGGTCTGTATTTATTTAGGGGGTCTAGTCTGGGGTCTGTGTTTTTTTAGGGGTCTGGTCTGGGGTCTGTAATTATTTAGTGGTCTGATCTGGGGTCTGCATTGATTTAGGGGACTGGTCTGTGGTCTGCATTTATTTAGGGGTCTGGTCTGGGGTCTGTATTTATTTAGGGGTCTGGTCTGTGGTCTGCATTGATTTAGGGGTCTAGTCTGGGGTCTATATTTATTTAGGGGTCTGGTCTGGGCTCTGTAATTATTTAGGGGTGTGGTCTGCATTGATTTAGGGGTCTGGTCTGGTGTCTGTATTTATTTAAGGGTCTGGTCTGGGGTCTGTATTCATTTAGGGTTCTAGTCTTTGGTCTGTATTTATTTAGGAGTCCGGTCTGGGGTCTGTATTTTTTTAGGGGTCTAGTTTGGGGTCTGCATTTATTTAGTGGTCTAGTCTCGGGTCTGTATTTCGGGGTCCGGTCTGGGGTCTGTATTTATTTAGGGGTCCGGTCTGGAGTCTGTATTAACTTAGGGGTCTGGTCTGGGGTTTGTATTTATTAAGTTACTAGTCTGGGGTCTGTATTTATTTAGCGGACCGGTCTAGGGTCTGCATTTATTTAGGGGTCTGGTCTGGGGTCTGTATTTATTTAGGGGTCTGGTCTGGGGTCTGTATTTATTTAGGGGTCTAGTTTGGGGTCTGCATTTATTTAGGGGTCTGGTCTGGGGTCTGTATTTATTTAGGGGTCTAGTCTGGGGTCTGTATTTATTTAGGGAACTGGTCTGGGGTCTGTATTTATGTAGGGGTCCAGTCTAGGGTCTGTATTTATTTAGAGGTCTAGTCTGGGGTCTGTATTTATTTAGGGCTCTAGTCTGGGGTCTGTATTTATTTAGGGGTCTAGTCTGGGGTCTGTATTTATTTAGGGGTCCGGTCTGGGGTCTGTATTTATTTAGGGGGTCTGCGACACCGGCCTGTGCAGAAAGGATTGTGTCACAGCGTAACACACATTTATGGATTATTTTATTATTATTATTTTTCCCCATTATTATACCCCCTGACTATGCCCCTTATATACTCCGCCCCGCTTACATGTACCCCCACATTATAAACGGAAACACCAGTAAGACTCCAAACAAATATAGAATCTGGGTTTATATTTAGGGGTCTGTATTTATTTAGGGGTCTAGTCTGGGGTTTGTATTTATTTAGGGGTCCAGTCTGGGGTCTGTATTTATTTAGGGGGTCTAGTCTGGGGTCTGTATTTATTTAGGGGGTCTAGTCTGGGTTCTGTGTTTATTTAGGGGGTCTAGTCTGGGGTCTGTATTTATTTAGGGGGTCTAGTCTGGGGTCTGTATTTATTTAGGGGGTCTAGTCTGGGGTCTGTATTTATTTAGGGGGTCTAGTCTGGGGTCTGTGTTTATTTAGGGGTCTAGTCTGGGGTCTGTTTTTATTTAGGGGGTCTAGTCTGGGGTCTGTATTTATTTAGGGGGTCTAGTCTGGGGTCTGTGTTTTTTTAGGGGTCTGGTCTGGGGTCTGTAATTATTTAGTGGTCTGATCTGGGGTCTGCATTGATTTAGGGGACTGGTCTGTGGTCTGCATTTATTTAGGGGTCTGGTCTGGGGTCTGTATTTATTTAGGGGTCTGGTCTGGGGTCTGTATTCATTTAGGGGTCTAGTCTTGGGTCTGTATTTATTTAGGGGTCTGGTCTGGGGGTCTGTATTTATTTAGGGGTCTGGTCTAGCGTCTGTTTTTATTTAGGGGTCTAGTCTTGGGTCTGCATTTATTTAGGGGTCTGGTCTGGGGTCTGTATTTGTTTAGGGGTCTGGTCTGTGGTCTGCATTGATTTAGGGGTCTAGTCTGGGGTCTGTAATTATTTAGGGGTCTGGTCTGGGCTCTGTAATTATTCAGGGGTGTGGTCTGCATTGATTTAGGGGTCTGGTCTGGGGTCTGTATTTATTTAAGGGTCTGGTCTGGGGTCTGTATTCATTTAGGGGTCCGGTCTGGGGTCTGCATTTATTTAGGGGTCTGGTCTGGGGTCTGCATTTATTTAGGGGTCTAGTCTCGGGTCTGTATTTTGGGGTCCGGTCTGGGGTCTGTAATTATTTAGGGGTCCGGTCTGGGGTCTGTATTAACTTAGGGGTCTGGTCTGGGGTTTGTATTTATTAAGGGGACTATTCTGGGGTCTGTATTTATTTAGGGGTCTAGTCTGGGGTCTGTAATTATTTAGGGGTCTAGTCTGGGGTCTGTATTTATTTAGGGGTCCAGTCTAGGGTCTGTATTTATTTAGGGGTCTAGTCTGGGGTCTGTATTTATTTAAGGCTCTAGTCTGGGGTCTGTATTTATTTAGGGGTCTGGTCTGGGGTCTGTAATTATTTAGGGGTCTGGTTTGTGATTTGCATTGATTTAGGGGTATGGTCTGGGGTCTGTATTTATTTTGGGGTCTGGTCTAGGGTCTGTAATTATTTAGGGGTCTGGTTTGTGATTTGCATTTATTTAGGGGTCTAGTCTTGGGTCTGTATTTATTTAGGGGTCTGGTCTGGGTTCTGTATTTATTTAGGGGTCTGGTCTGGGTTCTGTATTTATTTAGGGGTCTGGTCTTGGGTCTGCATTCATTTAGGGATTCTAGTCTTGTGTCTGTATTTATTTAGGGGTCTGGTCTGGGGTCTGCATTTATTTAGGGGTCTGATCTGGGGTCTGTATTTATTTAGGGGTCTGGTCTGGGGTCTATTCATTTAGTGCTCTAGTCTTTGGTCTGTATTTATTTAGGGGTCTGGTCTGGGTTCTGTATTTATTTAGGGGTCTGGTCTGGGGTCTGTATTCTTTTAGGGGTCTAGTCTTGTGTCTGTATTTATTTAGGGGTCTGGTCTGGGGTCTGCATTTATTTAGGGGTCTGATCTGGGGTCTGTATTTATTTAGGGGTCTGGTCTGTGGTCTGTATTTGTTTAGGGGTCTGGTCTGTGGTCTGCATTGATTTAGGGGTCTAGTCTGGGGTCTATATTTATTTAGGGGTCTGGTCTGGGCTCTGTAATTATTTAGGGGTGTGGTCTGCATTGATTTAGGGGTCTGGTCTGGTGTCTGTATTTATTTAAGGGTCTGGTCTGGGGTCTGTATTCATTTAGGGGTCTAGTCTTTGGTCTGTATTTATTTAGGAGTCCGGTCTGGGGTCTGTATTTTTTTAGGGGTCTAGTTTGGGGTCTGCATTTATTTAGTGGTCTAGTCTCGGGTCTGTATTTCGGGGTCCGGTCTGGGGTCTGTATTTATTTAGGGGTCCGGTCTGGAGTCTGTATTAACTTAGGGGTCTGGTCTGGGGTTTGTATTTATTAAGTTACTAGTCTGGGGTCTGTATTTATTTAGCGGACCGGTCTAGGGTCTGCATTTATTTAGGGGTCTGGTCTGGGGGTCTGTATTTATTTAGGGGTCTGGTCTGGGGTCTGTATTTATTTAGGGGTCTAGTTTGGGGTCTGCATTTATTTAGGGGTCTGGTCTGGGGTCTGTATTTATTTAGGGGTCTAGTCTGGGGTCTGTATTTATTTAGGGAACTGGTCTGGGGTCTGTATTTATGTAGGGGTCCAGTCTAGGGTCTGTATTTATTTAGAGGTCTAGTCTGGGGTCTGTATTTATTTAGGGCTCTAGTCTGGGGTCTGTATTTATTTAGGGGTCTAGTCTGGGGTCTGTATTTATTTAGGGGTCCGGTCTGGGGTCTGTATTTATTTAGGGGGTCTGCGACACCGGCCTGTGCAGAAAGGATTGTGTCACAGCGTAACACACATCTATGGATTATTTTATTATTATTTTTTTTCCCCATTATTATACCCCCTGACTATGCCCCTTATATACTCCGCCCCGCTTACATGTACCCCCACATTATAAACGGAAACACCAGTAAGACTCCAAACAAATATAGAATCTGGGTTTATATTTAGGGGTCTGTATTTATTTAGAGGTCTAGTCTGGGGTTTGTATTTATTTAGGGGTCCAGTCTGGGGTCTGTATTTATTTAGGGGGTCTAGTCTGGGGTCTGTATTTATTTAGGGGGTCTAGTCTGGGTTCTGTGTTTATTTAGGGGGTCTAGTCTGGGGTCTGTATTTATTTAGGGGGTCTAGTCTGGGGTCTGTATTTATTTAGGGGGTCTAGTCTGGGGTCTGTGTTTATTTAGGGGGTCTAGTCTGGGGTCTATATTTATTTAGGGGGTCTAGTCTGGGGTCTGTATTTATTTAGGGGGTCTAGTCTGGGGTCTGTGTTTATTTAGGGGTCTAGTCTGGGGTCTGTTTTTATTTAGGGGGTCTAGTCTGGGGTCTGTATTTATTTAGGGGGTCTAGTCTGGGGTCTGTGTTTTTTTAGGGGTCTGGTCTGGGGTCTGTAATTATTTAGTGGTCTGATCTGGGGTCTGCATTGATTTAGGGGACTGGTCTGTGGTCTGCATTTATTTAGGGGTCTGGTCTGGGGTCTGTATTTATTTAGGGGTCTGGTCTGGGGTCTGTATTCATTTAGGGGTCTAGTCTTGGGTCTGTATTTATTTAGGGGTCTGGTCTGGGGGTCTGTATTTATTTAGGGGTCTGGTCTAGCGTCTGTTTTTATTTAGGGGTCTAGTCTTGGGTCTGCATTTATTTAGGGGTCTGGTCTGGGGTCTGTATTTGTTTAGGGGTCTGGTCTGTGGTCTGCATTGATTTAGGGGTCTAGTCTGGGGTCTGTAATTATTTAGGGGTCTGGTCTGGGCTCTGTAATTATTCAGGGGTGTGGTCTGCATTGATTTAGGGGTCTGGTCTGGGGTCTGTATTTATTTAAGGGTCTGGTCTGGGGTCTGTATTCATTTAGGGGTCCGGTCTGGGGTCTGCATTTATTTAGGGGTCTGGTCTGGGGTCTGCATTTATTTAGGGGTCTAGTCTCGGGTCTGTATTTTGGGGTCCGGTCTGGGGTCTGTAATTATTTAGGGGTCCAGTCTGGGGTCTGTATTAACTTAGGGGTCTGGTCTGGGGTTTGTATTTATTAAGGGGACTATTCTGGGGTCTGTATTTATTTAGGGGTCTAGTCTGGGGTCTGTAATTATTTAGGGGTCTAGTCTGGGGTCTGTATTTATTTAGGGGTCCAGTCTAGAGTCTGTATTTATTTAGGGGTCTAGTCTGGGGTCTGTATTTATTTAAGGCTCTAGTCTGGGGTCTGTATTTATTTAGGGGTCTAGTCTGGGGTCTGTATTTATTTAGGGGTCTGGTCTGGGGTCTGTAATTATTTAGGGGTCTGGTTTGTGATTTGCATTGATTTAGGGGTATGGTCTGGGGTCTGTATTTATTTTGGGGTCTGGTCTAGGGTCTGTAATTATTTAGGGGTCTGGTTTGTGATTTGCATTTATTTAGGGGTCTAGTCTTGGGTCTGTATTTATTTAGGGGTCTGGTCTGGGTTCTGTATTTATTTAGGGGTCTGGTCTGGGTTCTGTATTTATTTAGGGGTCTGGTCTTGGGTCTGCATTCATTTAGGGATTCTAGTCTTGTGTCTGTATTTATTTAGGGGTCTGGTCTGGGGTCTGCATTTATTTAGGGGTCTGATCTGGGGTCTGTATTTATTTAGGGGTCTGGTCTGGGGTCTATTCATTTAGTGCTCTAGTCTTTGGTCTTTATTTATTTAGGGGTCTGGTCTGGGTTCTGTATTTATTTAGGGGTCTGGTCTGGGGTCTGTATTCTTTTAGGGGTCTAGTCTTGTGTCTGTATTTATTTAGGGGTCTGGTCTGGGGTCTGCATTTATTTAGGGGTCTGATCTGGGGTCTGTATTTATTTAGGGGTCTGGTCTGTGGTCTGTATTTGTTTAGGGGTCTGGTCTGTGGTCTGCATTGATTTAGGGGTCTAGTCTGGGGTCTATATTTATTTAGGGGTCTGGTCTGGGCTCTGTAATTATTTAGGGGTGTGGTCTGCATTGATTTAGGGGTCTGGTCTGGTGTCTGTATTTATTTAAGGGTCTGGTCTGGGGTCTGTATTCATTTAGGGGTCTAGTCTTTGGTCTGTATTTATTTAGGAGTCCGGTCTGGGGTCTGTATTTTTTTAGGGGTCTAGTTTGGGGTCTGCATTTATTTAGTGGTCTAGTCTCGGGTCTGTATTTCGGGGTCCGGTCTGGGGTCTGTATTTATTTAGGGGTCCGGTCTGGAGTCTGTATTAACTTAGGGGTCTGGTCTGGGGTTTGTATTTATTAAGTTACTAGTCTGGGGGTCTGTATTTATTTAGCGGACCGGTCTAGGGTCTGCATTTATTTAGGGGTCTGGTCTGGGGTCTGTATTTATTTAGGGGTCTGGTCTGGGGTCTGTATTTATTTAGGGGTCTAGTTTGGGGTCTGCATTTATTTAGGGGTCTGGTCTGGGGTCTGTATTTATTTAGGGGTCTAGTCTGGGGTCTGTATTTATTTAGGGAACTGGTCTGGGGTCTGTATTTATGTAGGGGTCCAGTCTAGGGTCTGTATTTATTTAGAGGTCTAGTCTGGGGTCTGTATTTATTTAGGGCTCTAGTCTGGGGTCTGTATTTATTTAGGGGTCTAGTCTGGGGTCTGTATTTATTTAGGGGTCCGGTCTGGGGTCTGTATTTATTTAGGGGGTCTGCGACACCGGCCTGTGCAGAAAGGATTGTGTCACAGCGTAACACACATCTATGGATTATTTTATTATTATTTTTTTTCCCCATTATTATACCCCCTGACTATGCCCCTTATATACTCCGCCCCGCTTACATGTACCCCCACATTATAAACGGAAACACCAGTAAGACTCCAAACAAATATAGAATCTGGGTTTATATTTAGGGGTCTGTATTTATTTAGGGGTCTAGTCTGGGGTTTGTATTTATTTAGGGGTCCAGTCTGGGGTCTGTATTTATTTAGGGGGTCTAGTCTGGGGTCTGTATTTATTTAGGGGGTCTAGTCTGGGTTCTGTGTTTATTTAGGGGGTCTAGTCTGGGGTGTGTATTTATTTAGGGGGTCTAGTCTGGGGTCTGTATTTATTTAGGGGGTCTAGTCTGGGGTCTGTGTTTATTTAGGGGGTCTAGTCTGGGGTCTATATTTATTTAGGGGGTCTAGTCTGGGGTCTGTATTTATTTAGGGGGTCTAGTCTGGGGTCTGTGTTTATTTAGGGGTCTAGTCTGGGGTCTGTTTTTATTTAGGGGGTCTAGGCTGGGGTCTGTATTTATTTAGGGGGTCTAGTCTGGGGTCTGTGTTTTTTTAGGGGTCTAGTCTGGGGTCTGTAATTATTTAGTGGTCTGATCTGGGGTCTGCATTGATTTAGGGGACTGGTCTGTGGTCTGCATTTATTTAGGGGTCTGGTCTGGGGTCTGTATTTATTTAGGGGTCTGGTCTGGGGTCTGTATTCATTTAGGGGTCTAGTCTTGGGTCTGTATTTATTTAGGGGTCTGGTCTGGGGGTCTGTATTTATTTAGGGGTCTGGTCTAGCGTCTGTTTTTATTTAGGGGTCTAGTCTTGGGTCTGCATATATTTAGGGGTCTGGTCTGGGGTCTGTATTTGTTTAGGGGTCTGGTCTGTGGTCTGCATTGATTTAGGGGTCTAGTCTGGGGTCTGTAATTATTTAGGGGTCTGGTCTGGGCTCTGTAATTATTCAGGGGTGTGGTCTGCATTGATTTAGGGGTCTGGTCTGGGGTCTGTATTTATTTAAGGGTCTGGTCTGGGGTCTGTATTCATTTAGGGGTCCGGTCTGGGGTCTGCATTTATTTAGGGGTCTGGTCTGGGGTCTGCATTTATTTAGGGGTCTAGTCTCGGGTCTGTATTTTGGGGTCCGGTCTGGGGTCTGTAATTATTTAGGGGTCCGGTCTGGGGTCTGTATTAACTTAGGGGTCTGGTCTGGGGTTTGTATTTATTAAGGGGACTATTTTGGGGTCTGTATTTATTTAGGGGTCTAGTCTGGGGTCTGTAATTATTTAGGGGTCTAGTCTGGGGTCTGTATTTATTTAGGGGTCCAGTCTAGGGTCTGTATTTATTTAGGGGTCTAGTCTGGGGTCTGTATTTATTTAAGGCTCTAGTCTGGGGTCTGTATTTATTTAGGGGTCTAGTCTGGGGTCTGTATTTATTTAGGGGTCCGGTCTGGGGTCTGTATTTATTTAGGGGTCTGGTCTGGGGTCTGTAATTATTTAGGGGTCTGGTTTGTGATTTGCATTGATTTAGGGGTATGGTCTGGGGTCTGTATTTATTTTGGGGTCTGGTCTAGGGTCTGTAATTATTTAGGGGTCTGGTTTGTGATTTGCATTTATTTAGGGGTCTAGTCTTGGGTCTGTATTTATTTAGGGTTCTGGTTTGGGTTCTGTATTTATTTAGGGATTCTAGTCTTGTGTCTGTATTTATTTAGGGGTCTGGTCTGGGGTCTGCATTTATTTAGGGGTCTGATCTGGGGTCTGTATTTATTTAGGGGTCTGGTCTGGGGTCTATTCATTTAGTGCTCTAGTCTTTGGTCTGTATTTATTTAGGGGTCTGGTCTGGGTTCTGTATTTATTTAGGGGTCTGGTCTGGGGTCTGTATTCTTTTAGGGGTCTAGTCTTGTGTCTGTATTTATTTAGGGGTCTGGTCTGGGGTCTGCATTTATTTAGGGGTCTGATCTGGGGTCTGTATTTATTTAGGGGTCTGGTCTGTGGTCTGTATTTGTTTAGGGGTCTGGTCTGTGGTCTGCATTGATTTAGGGGTCTAGTCTGGGGTCTATATTTATTTAGGGGTGTGGTCTGCATTGATTTAGGGGTCTGGTCTGGTGTCTGTATTTATTTAAGGGTCTGGTCTGGGGTCTGTATTCATTTAGGGGTCTATTCTTTGGTCTGTATTTATTTAGGAGTCCGGTCTGGGGTCTGTATTTTTTTAGGGGTCTAGTTTGGGGTCTGCATTTTTTTAGTGGTCTAGTCTCGGGTCTGTATTTCGGGGTCCGGTCTGGGGTCTGTATTTATTTAGGGGTCCGGTCTGGAGTCTGTATTAACTTAGGGGTCTGGTCTGGGGTTTGTATTTATTAAGTTACTAGTCTGGGGTCTGTATTTATTTAGCGGACCGGTCTAGGGTCTGCATTTATTTAGGGGTCTGGTCTGGGGTCTGTATTTATTTAGGGGTCTGGTCTGGGGTCTGTATTTATTTAGGGGTCTAGTTTGGGGTCTGCATTTATTTAGGGGTCTGGTCTGGGGTCTGTATTTATTTAGGGGTCTAGTCTGGGGTCTGTATTTATTTAGGGAACTGGTCTGGGGTCTGCATTTATTTAGGGGTCTGGTTTGGGTTCTGTAATTATTTAGGGGTCTGGTTTGTGATTTGCATTGATTTAAGGGTCTGGTCTGGGGTCTGTATTTATTTAGGGGTCTGGTCTGGGGTCTGCATTTATTTAGGGGTCTTTTCTGGGGTTTGTATTTATTTAGGGGTCTGGTCTGGGGTCTGTATTTATTTAGGGGTCTGGTCTGGGGTCTGTATTTATTTAGGGGTCTAGTCTGGGGTCTGTATTTATTAAGGGGTCTAGTCTGGGGTCTGTATTTTTTTATGGGTCTGGTCTGGGGTCTTCATTTATTTAGGGGTCCGGTCTGTGGTCTGCATTGATTTAGGTGTCTGGTCTGGGGTCTGTAAATATTTAGGGGTCTGGTCTGGGGTCTGCATTTATTTAGGGGTCTTTTCTGGGGTCTGTATTTATTTAGGGGTCCGGTCTGGGGTCTGCATTAATTTGGGTCTCTGGTCTGGGGTCTGTATTTATTAAGGGGTCTAGTCTGGGGTCTGTATTTTTTTAGGGGTCCGGTCTGGGGTCTGCATTTATTTAGGGGTCTAGTATGGGGTCTGTATTTATTTAGGGGTCCTGTCTGGGGTCTGTATTTATTTAGGGGTCCGGTCTGGGGTCTGTATTTATTTAGGTGTCTGGTCTGGGGTCTGTAATTATTTAGGGGTCTGGTTTGTGATTTGCATTAATTTGGGGGTCTGGTCTGGGGTCTGTATTTATTTAGGGGTCTGGTCTGTGGTCTGCATTGATTTAGGGGTCTGGTCTGGGGTCTGCATTAACTTAGGGGTCTGGTCTGGGGTCTGTATTTAGGGGTCCAGTCTGGGGTCTGTATTTATTTAGGGGTCCGGTCTGGGTTCTGCATTTATTTAGGGGTCTAGCCTGGGTTCTGTATTTATTTAGGGGTCTAGTCTGGGGTCTTTATTTATTTAGGGGTCCGGTCTTGGTTCTGCATATTTTTAGGGGTTTAGCCTGGGTTCTGTATTTATTTAGGGGTCCAGTCTGGGGTCAGTGTTTATTTAGGGGTCTGGTCTGTGGTCTGTAATTATTTAGTGGTCTGGTCTGTGGTCTGTATTCATTTAGGGGTCTAGTCTTGGGTCTGTATTTATTTAGGGGTCTGGTGTAGCGTCTGCATTGATTTAGGGGTCTAGTCTTGGGTCAGTATTTATATAGGGGTCTAGTCTGGGGTCTGTATTTATTTAGGGGTCTGGTCTGGGCTCTGTAATTATTTAGGGGTGTAGTCTGCATTGATTTAGGGGTCTGGTCTGGGGTCTGTATTTATTTAAGGGTCTGGTCTGGGGTCTGTATTAATTTAGGGGTCTAGTCTTTGGTCTGTATTTATTTAGGGGTCTGGTCTGGGCTCTGTAATTATTTAGGGGTGTAGTCTGCATTGATTTAGGGGTCTGGTCTGGGGTCTGTATTTATTTAAGGGTCTGGTCTGGGGTCTGTATTAATTTAGGGGTCTAGTCTTTGGTCTGTATTTATTTAGGGGTCTGGTCTGGGGTCTGCATTTATTTAGGGCTCTGGTCTGGGGTCTGTATTTATTTAGGGGTCTAGTCTGGGGTCTGCATTTATTTAGGGGTCTGGTCTGGGGTCTGTATTTATTTAGGGGTCTAGTTTGGGGTCTGCATTTATTTAGGGGTCTAGTCTGGGGTCTTTATTTATGGGTCCTTTCTGTGGTCTGTATTTATTTAGGGGTCCGGTCTGGGGTCTGCATTAACTTAGGGGTCTGGTCTGGGGTTTGTATTTATTAAGGGGACTAGTCTGGGGTCTGTATTTATTTAGCGATCCGGTCTAGGGTCTGCATTTATTTAGGGGTCTGGTCTGGGGTCTGTATTTATTAAGGGGTCTAGTTTGGGGTCTGTATTTATTTAGGGGTCTAGTTTGGGGTCTGTATTTATTAAGGGTTCTAGTTTGGGGTCTGTAGTTTTTTTTATGGGTCTGGTCCGGTCTGGGGTCTGCATTAATTTGGGTGTCTGGTCTGGGGTCTGTATTTATTAAGGGGTCTAGTCTGGGGTCTGTATTTATTTAGGGGTCCGGTCTGGGGTCTGCATTTATTTAGGGGTCTAGTCTGGGGTCTGTATTTATTTAGGGGTCCGGTCTAGGGTCTGTATTTATTTAGGGGTCTGGTCTGTGTTCTGTATTTATTTAGGGGTCCGGTCTGGGGTCTGCATTAATTTGGGGGTCTGGTCTGGGGTCTGTATTTATTTAGGGGTCTGGTCTGTGGTCTGCATTGATTTAGGGGTCTGGTCTGGGGTCTATTTATTTAGGGGTCCGGTCTGGGGTCTGCATTAACTTAGGGGTCTGGTCTGGGGTCTGTATTTATTTAGTGGTCCGGTCTGGGGTCTGCATTAATTTGGGTGTCTGGTCTAGGTTGTGTATTTATTTAGGGGTCTGGTCTGTGGTCTGCATTTATTTAGGGGTCTGATCTAAGGTCTGTATTTATTTAGGGGTCTGGTCTGGGGTCTATTCATTTAGTGCTCTAGTCTTTGGTCTGTATTTATTTAGGGGTCTGGTCTGGGGTCTGTATTTATTTAGGGGTCTGGTCTGTGGCCTGTGTTCATTTATGGGTCTAATCTTGGGTCTGGTCTGTGTTCTGTATGTCACGAGCACTGGGTTTGTGGACCCACTAGGCCGCTCCGCCGTAGCGGGGAGGCAGCTGACCAGGTCACAGTCTATGTGAAAGTAGATAGCAGACAGTAATGTTTAGGTACCTGTAAGGGTATGTTCACACGTAGTCAACAAAAACGTCTGAAAATCCAGAGCTGTTTTCAAGGGAAAACAGACCCTGCTTTTCAGACGTTTTTTTACCAACTCGCATTTTTCGCGGCGTTTTTCGCGCCGTTTTCGCTGCGTTTTTTTACGTCCGTTTTTGGAGCTGTTTTCATTGGAGTCTATGAGAAAACAGCTCCAAAAACGTCCAAAGAAGTGTCCTGCACTTCTTTTGACGAGGCTGTATTTTTACGCGTCGTCGTTTGACAGCTGTCAAACGACGACGCGTAAATAACAGGTCGTCTGCACAGTACGTCGGCAAACCCATTCAAATGAATGGGCAGATGTTTGCCGACGTATTGGAGCCGTATTTTCAGACGTAAAACGAGGCATAATACGCCTCGTATACGTCTGAAATTTGGCCGTGTGAACATACCCTAATAGTCCGGACGGTGACTGTGGCCTCAGCACTGATGGAGACAGGTGCGGAAAGCGGCGCCAGACGTGGCAGGCAGTATTCGATGAGCCGATGGTACTTGACGTGGCAGATGGCACTTGACGTGGCAGATGACACTTGACGTGGCAGATGGCACTTGACGTGGCAGATGGCACTTGACGTGGCAGATGACACTTGACGTGGCAGATGGCACTTGACGTGGCAGATGACACTTGAACACGGGTAGGCACAGGAACAATGCGGAATACAGGAACGGTAACAGGGCACGGGTAACAGCAGGAACGGGAGACACTAAGGGACCATTTGCGAGACAGACAGGGAAAGACTAACAACGCTCAGGCAAGGATCAGAAGGGCTGGGGCATTCTTATAGAGCATGGAATCACGTGGGTTAATAATCATTGATTCCATGTGCGCGCGCTGGCCCTTTAAGAGCGAGCGCGAGCGTGCGCGCGCACCCTACGGGACCCGGCCGGACGGAGCGGAAGCGAGCGCTGGCATCTCCTAGGAGGGAGACGGAGGCCACCGCTCACAGATCCATGGCTGCGGGCGTCGGGAGGTGAGTGAACCCGACGGCCCGCTGCCATGGGCGCTACAGTATCCCCCCTCTTACGCCCCCTCTTCTTGGGGCCAGAGTGAGAGAGGAAGTTTTTAATAAGAGCAGGAGCACTGATGTTCTCTTCTGGCTCCCAGGACCTCTCCTCAGGACCAAACCCTCTCCAGTCCACCAGATAGAAAGTCCTTCCTCCTATCCTCTTGCGGTCCAGGATCTCCTTTACCTCGAATACATCGGGAGGGCCGCTGGAAGCAACTGTGGAACTAGAGGTCTTGCTGTAGCGGTTCAGGACCACTGGTTTCAGGAGGGACACATGGAAGGAGTTAGGGATTCTGAGGGTAGGGGGCAGCCGCAGCTTATAGGAAACAGGGTTAATTTGTTGCAGGATCTCGAAGGGACCAAGGAACCTGGGAGCAAACTTGTATGAAGGCACCCTCAAGTGAATGTTTCGAGAGGACAGCCAGACTTTAGTCCCAGGAAGATACTGAGGCGGCTCTCTTCTTTTGGTGTCTGCCTTACGCTTCATGCGTTCGACCGCCTGCAAAATAGAGGACCGGGTC
The DNA here is from genome assembly GCF_050947455.1 of Rhinoderma darwinii. Lineage (NCBI taxonomy): Eukaryota > Metazoa > Chordata > Amphibia > Anura > Rhinodermatidae > Rhinoderma > Rhinoderma darwinii. The sequence continues at coordinate 37,332 of NW_027464077.1, forward strand.
TGTTGCCAGATTTGCAGGAAGTCCCCATATGCAGAGTCAGCAGCGGGTACCTGAGATGAAGTCGACACTGGAAGAGGAACTCTGGGATGTTGACTGTACACGATGTGGAACGTAGTGGAAGTGGTGGACTCACTTGTGTGGTTGTTGTATGAAAACTCGGCCCATGGAAGGAGCTGTACCCAGTTATCGTGCTGTGAAGAAATGAAGTGGCGGAGGTAATTTTCCATGATCTGGTTGATCCTCTCAACTTGCCCATTGGACTGGGGGTGATAGGCAGAGGAAAAGTCCAAACTCACATCCAGGAGTTTACAGAGGGCTCTCCAGAACATGGAGGTAAACTGAACCCCCCGGTCGGACACAATGTGAAGAGGCAAGCCATGCAAGAGGAAGATGTGCTGAATGAAGAAGCTTGCTAGTCGAGGAGCAGAGGGAAGGCCGGTTAGCGGGATAAAATGTGCCATCTTAGAGAACCGGTCCACCACCACCCAGATGGTGTTGCATCCTGCTGAGAGAGGAAGGTCCGTGACGAAGTCCATAGCGATGTGCTGCCAGGGGGCACTGGGTACAGGCAGGGGTTGAAGCAGGCTGGTAGGCTTGCTGTGAGCCACCTTGTTAGAGGCACACACCGTGCAAGCAGAGACAAAGTCCAGAACATCTTTAGGTAGCGTGGGCCACCAGAAGTGACGAGCGACCAGGTCTTGGGTTTTACGGACACCAGCGTGCCCAGCCAGTTTAGAACTGTGTCCCCAGCGGAGAATTCTTTTTCTGTCAGCCAACCGAACAAAAGTTCTCCCTGGAGGAATATCTCTAAGCTGCAGAGGATTGGCGGTGACAACGCAGGATGGGTCTATGATCGTCTGAAGGGACTCCACCGCGTCTTCCGTTTCGAATGATCTGGACAGGGACACGTTCTTGTCCGCGGGACGGTAGTGGAGCAGAAATTGGAAACGGGTGAAGAACAGTGACCACCTGGCTTGACGAGGGTTCAGTCTTTGAGCGAACTGAAGGTAAGTGAGATTCTTGTGGTCGGTGAAGATCAGGATGGGGTGAGCAGCGCCCTCCAGAAGATGTCTCCACTCCTCCAGGGCCAGTAGCTCCCGATCTCCAATGGAATAATTGCGCTCAGCAGAGGAAAATAGTCTTGAGTAGTTGCCACACACTACTGCCTTTCCTTTGGGGCTCCTCTGGAACAGAAGTGCGCCTGCACCAACAGAGGAAGCGTCCACTTCCAGTGAGAACTGCCGAGATATGTCAGGGTGATGGAGGATCGAAGCTGAAGTGAAGTCCTTCTTGAGGCTAATGAATGCGGACTCTGCCTCCGGAGTCCACACCTTGGCGTTCACACCCTTCTTAGTAAGGGTAGAGATGGGGGCCGTCAGAGAAGAAAAGTTCGGAATGAACTGCCGGTAGAAATTGGCGAAACCAAGGAACCGCTGTATGGCCCTTAGGCCTTGAGGACGTGGCCATTCCAGGACAGACTTTAACTTCTCAGGGTCCATCTTAAGGCCTTGATCCGAGATGACATAGCCCAGGAAGGGCAGAGACCTCTTTTCAAAGGTGCATTTCTCTAACTTGGCATACAAGCGATTCTCTCTTAGTCGCAGAAGAACTTGACGAACATGCCTCCGATGGGTCATCAGATCTGGGGAGAAGATTAGAATATCATCGAGATAAACTACAACACATGTATAGAGGAGATCTCGGAAGATGTCATTAACGAACTCCTGAAATACTGCGGGAGCATTACACAGTCCAAAGGGCATCACTCGGTATTCGTAGTGCCCATCGCGGGTGTTAAATGCCGTCTTCCATTCGTCACCCCGGCGAATCCGGATTAGATTATAGGCCCCTCGCAGATCTAGCTTGGAAAAAATTTTGGCTCCTCGTATGCGATCAAACAGCTCGGAAATGAGTGGCAACGGGTACTTGTTCTTGACCGTGATCTGATTGAGACCACGGTAATCAATGCAGGGTCGGAGAGATCCATCTTTCTTTTTAACGAAGAAGAATCCTGCCCCGGCCGGGGAGGAAGATTTTCGAATAAAACCCCTCTCCAAGTTCTCCTTGATATAGGCTGACATCGATAAAGTCTCTGGCAAGGAGAGAGGATATACTCGTCCACGGGGAAGAGAAGCATTGGGAACCAGTTCAATGGGACAGTCATAATTCTGATGTGGAGGCAACGTCTCAGCCTCTCGTTTGCAGAAGACATCCGCAAAACTGGCATACTAAGGAGGTAAATTGGAGAGTGACTGCGGCAGAGGGGGCACAACAGGACGGACTTGTGACAGGAAATGGCTATGGCATCTGGAACCCCATCGAAGAACTTCTCCAGAACTCCAGTCGAGTGTCGGGGCGTGTAGACGGAGCCATGGCAGACCCAGCAGGATAGGATTGATAGCCTTGGGTAGTACCAGGAAGGAGATCTGTTCTGAGTGAAGAGCTCCGACCCGTAATGTCACCGACTCAGTGATGAGCATGATTGGATCAGGCAGCGGTAGACCATTCACAGAGGCAACTGCCAGGGGTCTCTCCAGACGGACTGTGGGTAGTTGAAACCGATCCATTAGATCTTGGTGGATAAAATTAGCAGCCGCTCCAGAGTCAAGATAGGCGGAGGAAGGATGTGATGCCTGTCCGGTGACGATGGCCACAGGTATCGATAATTTGGAAGAGGTTTTAACGTTTGGAGACGTTCTACCTAGAGTTGCCTCTCGTACCAACCCTAGGTACTGGAGTTTCCCGGTTTCTGTGGGCATTGACGCACAAAATTACCCTTGAGGCCGCAATACATGCAAAGTCCAGAGGAGCGTCTGCGCTGCTTCTCCTGTTCAGATAACCGGACTCTGTCTACCTGCATGGGTTCCTCAGGTAGCGCACTAGGAGTGAACAATTGTGGTCTCTGGGCAAGCGGTGCTGGTCTGTGGACCCGGCTCTCCTGACGAACCTCTAGAGAGCGCTCCCGGATTCTCATATCAACCCGGGTGGCTAACATGATGAGGGCATCCAAGGTAGAAGGAAGGTCGCGGGCTGCCAGTTCGTCCTTGATGTGAGAGGACAGTCCCTGCCAGAAGGTCGCCACCAGTGTCTCATTGTTCCATGCCAGCTTGGATGCTAGGGTACGGAAGGAGATCGCATACTGTGGAGCCTTCTTGCTTGAGGGTCAACAGAGTGGCTGCGGCAGAGGATGTTCGACCCGACTCCTCGAACACGGCACGAAAGGACTGCAGGAACAAGGCTAGGTCCGCGGATACAGCACCTTGTTGCTCCAAGATTGGGTTTGCCCATGCGAGGGCCTTCCAAGCGAGGAGGGAGATAATGAACGCTACTTTAGCCTCCTCGGAGGGGAAGAGATGAGGCCGTAGCCTAAAATGCACCGTGCATTGATTAAGAAATCCTTGGCATGCTCTGGGATCACCGTCATAGCGAGGAGGAAGAGGCAGAGGAACTGAGGATCCGGAACAAACAGGGGGAGCAACAGGCAGTGGCATGGCAACAGCTTCTGGAGGAAGATCCGGGGGTGGAACAGCGAGTAGATCCAGGCGGACCAGAATAGAATTCACCGCCTCAAGGAGTTGATCCTGACGAGTGCGTAGGTCATGCATCTCCGTCTGAATTTTCTGTACTGGGGTCTTGGGCTGGCCAGCGGGTTCCATGGCCGGAGCGTACTGTCACGGGCAATGTGTTTGTGGACCCACTAGGCCGCTCCACCATAGCGGGGAGGCAGCTAACCAGGTCACAGTCTATGTGAAAGTAGATAGCAGACAGTAATGTTTAGGTACCTGTAATAGTCCGGACGGTGACTGTGGCCTCAGCACGGATGGAGACAGGTGCGGAAAGTGACGCCAGACGTGGCGGGCAGTATCCGATGAGCCGATGGTACTTGACGTGGCAGATGGCACTTGACGTGGCAGATGGCACTTGACGTGGCAGATGACACTTGAACACGGGTAGGCACAGGAACAATGCGAAATACAGGAACGGTAACAGGGCATGGGAAACAGCAGGAACGGGAGACACTAAGGGACCATTTGTGAGACAGACAGGGAAAGAGTAACAACGCTCAGGCAAGGATCAGAAGGGCTGGGGCATTCTTATAGAGCAGGGAATCACGTGGGTTAATAATTATTGATTCCATGTGCGCGCGCTGGCCCTTTAAGAGCGGGCGCGAGCGTGCGCGCGCACCCTACGGTACCCGGCCGGACGGAGCGGAAGCGAGCGCTGGCATCTCCTAGGAGGGAGACGGAGGCCACCGCTCACAGATCCATGGCTGCGGGCGTTGGGAGGTGAGTGAACCCGACGGCCCGCGGCCATGGGCGCTAGAGTAGATATGGTCCAAGCTTAATTAAATTAAATAAATGTGCACAAGGCCCCGGGACCAGATGGGATACACGCTAGAATTCTTAAAGAGCTTAGTTCAGTTATTTCTGTCCCCCTTTTCATAATATTCAGAGAATCTCTAGTGACTGGTATAGTGCCAAGGGACTGGCGCAGGGCAAATGTGGTGCCTATTTTTAAAAAGGGCTCTAGGTCTTCCCCGGGTAATTATAGACCAGTAAGCTTAACATCCATCGTGGGGAAAATGTTTGAGGGGCTATTGAGGGACTATATACAGGATTATGTGACAAAAAATTGAATTATAAGTGACAGCCAGCACGGTTTTACTAAGGACAGAAGTTGTCAAACTAATCTAATCTGTTTTTATGAAGAGGTGAGCAGAAGCCTAGACAGAGGGGCCGCTGTGGATATAGTGTTTATATGAAGAGGTGAGCAGAAGTCTAGACAGAGGGGCCGCTGTGGATTTAGTGTTTTTGGACTTTGCAAAGGCATTTGACACTGTCCCCCATAGACGCCTAATGAGTAAATTAAGGACTATAGAGGTTTAGAAAATATAGTTTGTAATTGGATTGAGAATTGGCTCAAGGACCGTATCCAGAGAGTTGTGGTCAATGATTCCTACTCTGAATGGTCCCCGGTTATAAGTGGTGTACCCCACGGTTCAGTGCTGGGACCACTATTATTCAACTTATTTATTAATGATATAGAGGATGGGATTAATAGCACTATTTCTATTTTTGCAGATGACACTAAACTAAATAACAGCATGCAGTGTCAATCAGCTGCTTCAAAGGCCAGCAGGATATTGTTGTGTATTAAAAGAGGCATGGACTCACGGGACAGGGATGTAATATTGCCACTTTACAAAGCATTAGTGAGGCCTCATCTACAATATGCAGTTCAGTTCTGGGCTCCAGTTCATAGAAAGGATGCCCTGGAGTTGGAAAAAATACAAAGAAGAGCAACGAAGCTAATTAGGGGCATGGAGAATTTAAGTTATAAGGAAAGATTAAAAGAATTAAACCTATTTAGCCTTGAAAAAAGACGACTAAGGGGGGACATCATTCATTTATATAAATATATTAATGGCACATACAAAAAAATATGGTGAAATCCTGTTCCATGTAAAACCCCCTCAAAAAACAAGGGGGCACTCCTTCCGTCTGGAGAAAAAAAGGTTCAACCTGCAGAGGCGACAAGCCTTCTTTACTGTGAGAACTGTGAATCTATGGAATAGCCTACCGCAGGAGCCGTCACAGCAGGGACAGGAGATGGCTTTAAAAAAGGGTTAGATAATTTCCTAGAACAAAAAAATATTAACTGCTATGTGTAGAAATTTTTCCTTCCCTTTTCCCGTCCCTTGGTTGAACTTGATGGACATGTGTCTTTTTTTAGCCGTACTAACTATGTAACTATGTAACTATGACATGTGTCACTTTATGTGGTAATAACTTTGGAATGCCTTTATTTATCCAAGTGATTCTGAGACTGTTTTCTGGTGACACATTGAACTTTATGTTAGTGGTAAAATTTGGTTGATACATTCAGTGAAAAACAGAAAAAAATTACAGAAAATGTGGTGTAAGGCAGATGGTTATACCACACAAAATAGTTATTAATTAACAATTTGTTTTTTTAAATAAAGGACTTAATATTGAAAAAAGGTTTTTTATACAACTGTTTTTTTTTGTCTCACTAGGTGACTTGAAGTCAGGAATCCCTGATCGCTATTCTAATACACTGCACTACATGCGTAGTGCAGTGTAAAAGTGCTGTCAGTTACTCACTGACAGCAAACCTAAGGCAGGACAAACTAGGCTTCCGTAGATGACAAACCCGGAGGCCATTGTTAGGCCTCCTGTTGCCATAACATGATGGAATAGAACGTCAAGGAGCAGGAAGGGGTTAAAGGATCTGCTAACGTCTTGGTGCCAGATACCACAGGACACTTTTAAAGATCTTCTGAAATCCATGTCCCAACGGGTCAGAGCTATTATGGCAGCACGAGGAGGACTACACAAGGCAGGTGGTTTTAATGTTATGTCTGGATGGTGTATATGTTAGTAATTCATTTCTATTCATTTGTACATTGATGGAAATTAGGGTATGTTCACACGCAAACTCAAAAATATCTGAAAATACAGAGCTGTTTTCAAGGTTTTCAGCGTTTTTTACGGCCGTTTTTGGAGCTGTTTTCAATATTGTCTAGGAAAAACGGCTCCAAAAGCGGCCCAAGAAGTGACTTGCACTTCTTTTGTGAACATACCCTAAAAAAAGAGTAATTTTTCTGTGCTTTTTATTTTTACAATATATATCAATCTGTAAAGGATCTGCCAGGCACAGCTTCGGGGGTTAACTTCCTTAGGTAATCAGTCTTCACCTGAGTCTATCTCTCTGAGACTGACTCCAGCTTCCACCACTCAGGCTGGCAGGCTTAGGAGTGGGAGAGCCTATCGCAGCCTGGCCAGACTCAGCTAGCTCCCGCCCTCTGTCTATTTATACCTGCCTTTCCTTTTCCTCCTTGCTTGTGATTCTTTCCTTGTGGTTTCCTGGCCCAGCTACAGCTCCTAACAATTTGATCCTGCTCCCTTCTGACCCTGGCTTTCTGACTACTCTTCTGCTCTGCGTTTGGTACCTCGTTCACCACTCTGTTGCCCACGGTTCGCCGTGGGCAACCGCCCCTTTCCCTTTGCTTTATATTCCCTTGTATGTTTTGTCTCGTGCACTTACTGAGCGTAGGGACCGCCGCCCAGTTGTACCCCGTCGCCTAGGGCGGGTCGTTGCAAGTAGGCAGGGACAGAGTGGCGGGTAGATTAGGGCTCACTTGTCCGTTTCCCTACCCCTATCATTACACAATCACCCTAAATATTGTAATATTGGGGCCTACATTGCTCCTATGTAAACATGGGAACGCCACCATTCTCACCAGTTTTAAGGCGTAATGTAAGTCTTAGGCCAAAATGTAGTAGTAGTCGAAACGCCAATCCAACCGAGATGGAATATGAAATATCCAAGATAGAAGGGAGTCCCAGGCATAAAATAAGATAAGATAACTTTATTAATCCCCGAAGGGAAATTCCAGTATCACATAAATGTATTCTGGGAAACGGCATCAGGGATCTTTTATTATTAGGTCTCTGTGCAGATTGAGATTCTGGCGTCCAAGGTGAAGATGATGAAGAAGACTAGGTGGTACTGTAGACAAAACAAAAAATAATCAGACCAGACGATAATCACTCAGCAATATACTGGTGCCGAAGCTCCAGCCATGATTTCACAAAAATACTATAGATGTCAGTGATCATACCTGTACTGCTGGTGTTTCTTCTGTACCACAGCTGTTGGTACTTATCTCCTCCTCTTTCTTTGAAAGGCATGGACGCGGCACAAGGGACAGCGTGGATTTGTCGGGATCCAATGTGCAATACAAGGCAGATGGACTATGTGAGAACATGGCAGAACGGTGACTTGCTCTCCAATCTCATAGTCCTCTAGGCATATAGTGCAGGACTGGATGTCTTCGTTTTCAGTAAAGGTTCGAGATGGGAGTCTATCAATCTGCCTGCCTCTCCTGCCTCGCCGACGTTGTCTTCTCTGCACAGGTCTGCTGTCTGTGGTCTCTGTTGTCGACTGTTGGTTGGGAAGCAGCTGACTGGTGCTTGGTGTTGGCTCCACCAGCCTGTTAGATGTTTGCTGAGGAGATCTGCTTCCTTCTCTGGACGGCTGCAGGTTTGGTAGCGGCTCACTGGTGCTGGGGTCTTGTGTTGGTTCCTCCAGCCTTTCGGATCTCTCCTGAGTAGTTGATGGAGTAGACCCAGGCTGGGATTCTCCAGGAATTCTGAGCTCGGTCTCACTATTAATACGACGGCCACTTGTCGTTTCAGACTGTTCTATTGGCTCAGGTCGTAATGGGGACCGGCTTCTGTCCGCTCCGTCTTGCTGCAACCTACGGCGCGGTGGAACTTGACCACGTCTTCATCCTGCTCCACACTCTGACGCCTTCTATGTCCAGATCTTAATCTTCCATCAGCAATGCCTAGATGTTAAACAATGTGTATAACATATATTAATTATGTACAGAAAAAAATGGGAAAAAAGATCAATACCAGACATTTCCTATGGACTCGCGTGGCCTTCTTTCTAGAGGAAAGCTACCATGTTTTTCTAATCTTGGACAACCGTTTTGATACTATGAATATATACACAGTCGAGTCACATTATTATAACTACTACCAATATCCAGAGTAACCGGCGTGTGCAGCACGGACAGCAGTAGACGGGCTGGGAGTGACTCAATAAGGTGCTGGTCAGTGGTCTCATATGTGGAGCCTCGCTGACTCCATACATCCCAAATTTCCTTGATTGTGCGTGGGGGAGGATCCATAAAGCCAACAACATGATTGACATGGTCCCACAGATGCTCAATTGGGTTCAAGTCTGGAGAAATAGGGGGCCAGGGAAGTACTTGGAAGTCTTGGTCGTGCTCTTCCAACCACTGTCGGGCATTTATAGTCGTGTGACATGTCGCATTGTCTTGCTTTAAGATTCCATTTGCTCCAGGGAAGACAATCAGCATGTATGGTGGATGTGATCTGTAACGATGGATTCATATCTAAATCGGTTCAGAGCCTTCCATATGGATGAGTGGCCCAGAGAATGCCATGGAAAAATACCCCAGACGCTGACGTCGCCGCCAGCTTTTTCCAGCAATGGTTGTAAAGTCCATCCTTTCGATGAAGCAGAAAACGTGATTTATCGGATAAGACAACCCTTTGCCAATTATCGGTGCTCTGAGACCAATACTGCCGTGCAAATTGAAGCCATTTTCTCTGATGCACCTTTGTTACATAGGAGCAGTGACCATCCGTCGGGTTCGGAGCCCCATACGCAGTCGGGTTCGCTGAACTGTTGCATTAGACACACGTCTGGTAGCCAACGTTCACCTCTCAAATACATGGCACGTGGTGCTCTGCAGTTTCCATGTCCGTTATTCCCAATGGTGCCTTTTGTCCACTCACGATACACTGTCACCACAGCAGCACGCGAACAGTTCACAAACTGCGCTGTTTGAGAAATACCGCCGCCCTTGGTCCGAAAGCCAATAATCATCCCTTTTTGCAAATGAAAAACGGTGCATTTTTTGCGGACGCAAAACGGACACGTTTGTGTGAAACTAGCCTAAATGTATCTGATATAACAAGTTCCACTTACCTTGATTTATCCGGGAACTTTCGTCTATTGCAAGCTGCAAGAGTTCTCGGTAACTCATTGTTCCTTGTAGCAGGCGGCTTGATGTTTAAATTCAGGAACAATGGAAAAACGGGATTCCTCAAATAAGAGGGAATCTACCACGATGTTCAGAAGTTGCACTGGTGTTTAAGTGCTCTGAACAGATGATGTAGTTGTCGCTTTGTAGCACAAATTCGCCCTTTGAAAAACCAAGTGAAGTTTCAGCATCAGCATCAACTCGAGATATGGCACTGATGTGACCGCGCTTGGGGTCCTTAGAACTTCACGCCATTGTGATGTCACTGCTATAGATGCCACACCCTCCATTGTTCTGATGACATCACTGCCTGCAGTGATGTCATAATGCTTACGGTATGTCATAAACGGTCCCCTGCTCTGCATTATACCAATCACTGCAGCAAAGCCTCCAAATAAATAAATAAATAAATATATATTAATTTTTTTTATATTTACATATTTCAGCTGAAAATCTCTAATATTTGTTTAGTAAATGTTTCTCTATAATTGTTTAGTAAATGTTGTAGCACACAATTCATCTAAGTTAAAGTCTTAGTAACAGATTACCACAATGGAGAGGTGGAAATGTAACTTTATTTTTCTAAAACTAGATGGTTCTGGAGTAAATAAGAATCCTTTATAACCTAAAGAGGTTGTCTGGTAAAGAAAACCCATTGTAAATACCCTATTGGGGAATTCTAAGTTAAGAAAGGACAAGTCTCTTATTGATTTCACTGTGTAATGCTTAGTTTCTCCTGTGGTGGCGCTGCAGGGGAATTCAACACTTCTCAAGTTCCATCACAGATTAAATCTGATCGCTGGGGGTCACAATCAGCGACATTAAGCTGCACTATCTGGATGTACAAATTACACTGGATGAGGGCCGTATTGTGACAGACATTTACACGAAACCAACTGACTGAAAATAACTTTTTAATTTTAGCTTTCAACCCAAATCAGCACAAAAATAAAATTTCACAAAGCCAACTACATAGTGATAGAAAATGCCGCAGAACTTCGCATATAAATGAGACGGATATGTGAGAGGCAGATAGATAGGGCGTGCTCTAGCAAAGTAAAAAATTAGCCCCCCATTACTTTATTTTTCTGATCTGAAATGCCAAGATACAATCCCGTTAGTAAGCCCTAAATATACACCTCCTGCAATGAGCCATAATACAATTGTGGGGATCAGACCTTAACCACTTCCTGCCGCAGCCATTTTGAATTTTTTTATTTTTGTTCTTTCCTCCTCACCTTCCAAAAGCCACAACTTTTTTATTTTTCTGTTGATATATCCATATGAGGGCTTGATTTTTGCAGGACGAGTTGTAGTTTTTCATGGCACCATTTATTGTACTAATGAAATGGGAAACTGAAAGAACTTTCTTTGTGGGGTGAAATAGGAAAAAAACAGATTTCTCCATTGTTTTTTGGGTTTAGTTTTTATGGAGATCACCGCGCGGTTTTGTTTCGCCATTATCTGAGAGCCATACGTTTTGTTTTCTTTCCGTCGCTGCGGCCGTGTGAGGGCTTGTTTTTTGTGGCACGAGCTGTCGTTTTTATTGGTTCATTAGACTTTTTGATCATCTTTTATTCCATTGTTTGTGTGAGATGAGATGACCAAAAAACAGTGATTCTGCCCTTGACATTTTTTGTTTGTTTTAATGCATTCACCATGTGGGATAAATAATGTTATATTGTTATAGCTCTGACTTTTACGGACGTGGCAATACAAGTTATGTTAATATACTTTTTTTACATTGTTTTTTTTTAAACTTTTAATATTTTAACTTTATATATAAATATATACATATATATAAACTTAATTTAACTGTATTTTACTTTCTTTACTTGCCCCCTAGGGCACTTAAACCAGCAATCATTGGATCGCTTGCAGCTATAACAAGTCTCATGAACCAATAAAAACGACAGCTCGTGCCACAAAAAAAAATGCCCTCACACGGCTGCAGCGACGGAAAGAAAACAAAACGTATGGCTCTCAGATAATGGCGAAACAAAACCGCGCGGTGATCTCCATAAAAACTAAACCCAAAAAACAATGGAGAAATCTGTTTTTTTCCTATTTCACCCCACAAAGAAAGTTCTTTCAGTTTCCCATTTCATTAGTACAATAAATGGTGCCATGAAAAACTACAACTCGTCCTGCAAAAATCAAGCCCTCATATGGATAGATCAACAGAAAAATAAAAAAGTTGTGGCTTTTGGAAGGTGAGGAGGAAAGAACAAAAATAAAAAAATTCAAAATGGCTGCGGCAGGAAGTGGTTAAGGTCTGATCCCCACAATTGTATTATGGCTCATTGCAGGAGGTGTATATTTAGGGCTTACTAACGGGATTGTATCTTGGCATTTCAGATCAGAAAAATAAAGTAATGGGGGGCTCATTTTTTACTTTGCTAGAGCACGCCCTATCTATCTGCCTCTCACATATCCGTCTCATTTATATGCGAAGTTCTGCTGCATTTTCTATCACTATGTAGTTGGCTTTGTGAAATTTTCTTTTTGTGCTGATTTGGGTTGAAAGCTAAAATTAAAAAGTTATTTTCAGTCAGTTGGTTTGGTGTAAATGTCTGTCACAATACGGCCCTCATCCAGTGTAATTTGTACATCCAGATAGTGCAGCTTAATGTCGCTGATTGTGACCCTCAGCGATCAGATTTAATCTGTGATGGAACTTGAGAAGTGTTGAAATTCCCCTGCAGCGCCACCACAGGAGAAACTAAGCATTACACAGTGAAATCAATAAGAGACTTGTCCTTTCTTAACTTAGAATTCCCCAATAGGGTATTTACAATGGGTTTCTTATACCAGACAACCTCTTTAGGTTATAAAGGATTCTTATTTACTCCAGAACCATCTAGTTTTAGAAAAATAAAGTTACATTTCCACCTCTCCATTGTGGTAATCTGTTACTAAGACTTTTACTTAGATGAATTGTGTGCTACAACATTTACTAAACAATTATAGAGAAACATTTACTAAACAAATATTAGAGATTTTCAGCTGCAATATGTAGATATAAAAAAATGTAATATATATTTATTTATTTATTTATTTGGAGGCTTTGCTGCAGTGATTGGTATAATGCAGAGCAGGGGACCGTTTATGACATACCGTAAGCATTATGACATCACTGCAGGCAGTGATGTCATCAGAACAATGGAGGGTGTGGCATCTATAGCAGTGACATCACAATGGCGTGAAGTTCTAAGGACCCCAAGCGTGGTCACATCAGTGCCATATCTCGAGTTGATGCTGATGCTGAAACTTCACTTGGTTTTTCAAAGAGCGAATTTGTGCTACAAAGCGACTACTACATCATCTGTTCAGAGCACTTAAACACCAGTGCAACTTCTGAACATCGTGGTAGATTCCCTCTTATTTGAGGAATCCCGTTTTTCCATTGTTCCTGAATTTAAACATCAAGCCGCCTGCTACAAGGAACAATGAGTTACCGAGAACTCTTGCAGCTTGCAATAGACGAAAGTTCCCGGATAAATCAAGGTAAGTGGAACTTGTTATATCAGATACATTTAGGCTAGTTTCACACAAACGTGTCCGTTTTGCGTCCGCAAAAAATGCACCGTTTTTCAGTTGCAAAAAGGGATGATTATTGGCTTTCGGACCAAGGGCGGCGGTATTTCTCAAACAGCGCAGTTTGTGAACTGTTCACGTGCTGCTGTGGTGACAGTGTATCGTGAGTGGACAAATGGCACCATTGGGAATAACGGACATGGAAACTGCAGAGCACCACGTGCCATGTATTTGAGAGGTGAACGTTGGCTACCAGACGTGTGTCTAATACAACAGTTCAGCGAACCCGACTGCGTATGGGGCTCCGAACCCGACGGATGGTCACTGCTCCTATGTAACAAAGGTGCATCAGAGAAAATGGCTTCAATTTGCACGGCAGTATTGGTCTCAGAGCACCGATAATTGGCAAAGGGTTGTCTTATCCGATAAATCACGTTTTCTGCTTCATCGAAAGGATGGACTTTACAACCATTGCTGGAAAAAGCTGGCGGCGACGTCAGCGTCTGGGGTATTTTTCCATGGCATTCTCTGGGCCACTCATCCATATGGAAGGCTCTGAACCGATTTAGATATGAATCCATCGTTACAGATCACATCCACCATACATGCTGATTGTCTTCCCTGGAGCAAATGGAATCTTAAAGCAAGACAATGCGACATGTCACACGACTATAAATGCCCGACAGTGGTTGGAAGAGCACGACCAAGACTTCCAAGTACTTCCCTGGCCCCCTATTTCTCCAGACTTGAACCCAATTGAGCATCTGTGAGACCACGTCAATCGTGTTGTTCGCTTTATGGATCCTCCCCCACGCACCCTCCAGTAAATGTGGGATGTATGGAGTCAGCGAGGCTCCACATATGAGACCACTGACCAGCACCTTATTGAGTCACTCCCAGCCCGTCTACTGCTGTCTGTGCTGCACACGCCGGTTACTCTGGATATTAGTAGTAGTTATAATAATGTCACTCGACTGTGTATATATTCATAGTATCAAAACGGTTGTCCAAGATAAGAAAAACATGGGAGCTTTCCTCTAGAAAGAAGGCCACACGAGTCCATAGGAAATGTCTGGTATTGATCTTTTTTCCCATTTTGTCTATACATAATTAATATATGTTATACACATTGTTTCACATCTAGGCATTGCTGATGGAAGATTAAGATCTGGACATAGAAGGCGTCAGAGTGTGGAACAGGATGAAGACCATGACAATGTCCCCGACAGGAGACGAAGACGTGGTCAAGTTCCACCGCGCCGTAGGTTGCAGCAAGACGAAGCGGACAGAAGCCGGTCCCCATTACGACCTGAGCCAATAGAACAGTCTGAAACGACAAGTGGCCGTCGTATTAATAGTGAGACCGAGCTCAGAATTCCTGGAGAATCCCAACCTGGGTCTACTCCATCAACTACTCAGGAGAGATCCGAAAGGCTGGAGGAACCAACGCAAGACCCCAGCACCAGTGAGCCGCTACCAAACCTGCAGCCGTCCAGAGAAGGAAGCAGATCTCCTCAGCAAACATCTAACAGGCTGGTGGAGCCAACACCAAGCACCAGTCAGCTGCTTCCCAACCAACAGTCGACAACAGAGACCACAGACAGCAGACCTGTGCAGAGAAGACAACGTCGGCGAGGCAGGAGAGGCAGGCAGATTGATAGACTCCCATCTCGAACCTTTACTGAAAACGAAGACATCCAGTCCTGCACTATATGCCTAGAGGACTATGAGATTGGAGAGCAAGTCACCGTTCTGCCATGTTCTCACATATTCCATCTGCCTTGTATTGCACATTGGATCCCGACAAATCCACGCTGTCCCTTGTGCCGCGTCCATGCCTTTCAAAGGAAGAGGAGGAGATAAGTACCAACAGCTGTGGTACAGAAGAAACACCAGCAGTACAGGTATGATCACTGACATCTATAGTATTTTTGTGAAATCATGGCTGGAGCTTCGACACCAGTATATTGTTGAGTGATTATCGTCTGGTCTGGTCTGATTATTTTTTGTTTTGTCTACAGTACCACCTAGTCTTCTTCAGCATCTTCACCTTGGACGCCAGAATCTCAATCTGCACAGAGACCTAATAATAAAAGATCCCTGATGCCGTTTCCCAGAATACATTTATGTGATACTGGAATTTCCCTTCAGGGGTTAATAAAGTTATCTTATCTTATTTTATGCCTGGGACTCCCTTCTATCTTGGATATTTCATATTCCATCTCGGTTGGATTGGCGTTTCGACTACTACTACATTTTGGCCTAAGACTTACATTACGCCTTAAAACTGGTGAGAATGGTGGCGTTCCCATGTTTACATAGGAGCAATGTAGGCCCCAAGATTACAATATTTAGGGTGATTGATATATATTGTAAAAATAAAAAGCACAGAAAAATTACTCTTTTTTTAGGGTATGTTCACAAAAGAAGTGCAAGTCACTTCTTGGGCCGCTTTTGGAGCCGTTTTCCTAGACAATATTGAAAGCTCCAAAAACGACCGTAAAAAACGCTGAAAACCTTGAAAACAGCTCTGTATTTTCAGATATTTTTGAGTTTGCGTGTGAACATACCCTAATTTCCATTAATGTACAAAGGAATAGAAATTAATTACTAACATATACACCATCCAGACATAACAATAAAACCACCTGCCTTGTGTAGTCCTCCTCGTGCTGCCATAATAGCTCTGACCCGTTGGGACATGGATTTCAGAAGATCTTTAAAAGTGTCCTGTGGTATCTGGCACCAAGACGTTAGCAGATCCTTTAACCCCTTCCTGCTCCTTGACGTTCTATTCCATCATGTTATGGCAACAGGAGGCCTAACAATGGCCTCCGGGTTTGTCATCTACGGACGCCTAGTCTGTCCTGCCTTAGGTTTGCTGTCAGTGAGTAACTGACAGCACTTTTACACTGCACTACGCATGTAGTGCAGTGTATTAGAATAGCGATCAGGGATTCCTGACTTCAAGTCACCTAGTGAGACGAAAAAAAAAACCAGTTGTATAAAAAACCTTTTTTCAATATTAAGTCCTTTATTTAAAAAAACAAATTGTTAATTAATAACTATTTTGTGTGGTATAACCATCTGCCTTACACCACATTTTCTGTAATTTTTTCTGTTTTTCACTGATTGTATCAACCAAATTTTACCACTAACATAAAGTTTAATGTGTCACCAGAAAACAGTCTCAGAATCACTTGGATAAATAAAGGCATTCAAAAGTTATTATCACATAAAGTGACACACGTCATAGTTACATAGTTACATAGTTAGTACGGCTGAAAAAAGACACATGTCCATCAAGTTCAACCAAGGGACGGGAAAAGGGAAGGAAAAAATTTCTACACATAGGAGCTAATACTTTTTTGTTCTAGGAAATTATCTAACCCTTTTTTAAAGCCATCTCCTGTCCCTGCTGTGACCAGCTCCTGCGGTAGGCTATTCCATAGATTCACAGTTCTCACAGTAAAGAAGGCTTGTCGCCTCTGCAGGTTGAACCTTTTTTTCTCCAGACGGAGGGAGTGCCCCCTTGTTTTTTGAGGGGGTTTTACATGGAACAGGATTTCACCATATTTTTTGTATGTGCCATTAATATATTTATATAAATTAATCATGTCCCACCTTAGTCATCTTTTTTCAAGGCTAAATAGGTTTAATTCTTTTAATCTTTCCTCATAACTTAAATTCTCCATGCCCCTAATTAGCTTCGTTGCTCTTCTTTGTATTTTTTCCAACTCCAGGGCATCCTTTCTATGAACTGGAGCCCAGAACTGAACTGCATATTCTAGATGAGGCCTCACTAATGCTTTGTAAAGTGGCAATATTACATCCCTGTCCCGCGAGTCCATGCCTCTTTTAATACACGACAATATCCTGCTGGCCTTTGAAGCAGCTGATTGACACTGCATGCTGTTATTTAGTTTATGATTTACAAGTACATCCAGATCCTTCTCAACAAGTGACTCCCCCAGTGTAGCTCCCCCTAGGACATATGATGCATGCAGGTTGTTCGTACCCAGATGCATAACTTTACATTTATCTACATTAAACTTCATCTGCCAAGTGGATGCCCAAACACTTAGATTGTTTAAATCCGCTTGCAATTCTTGAACATCTTCCATAGACTGAACTATATTATATAGCTTGGTATCATCTGCAAAAATAGAAATAGTGCTATTAATCCCATCCTCTATATCATTAATAAATAAGTTGAATAATAGTGGTCCCAGCACTGAAACCTGGGGTACACCACTTATAACCGGGGACCATTCAGAGTAGGAATCATTGACCACAACTCTCTGGATACGGTCCTTGAGCCAATTCTCAATCCAATTACAAACTATATTTTCTAAACCTATAGTCCTTAATTTACCCATTAGGCGTCTATGGGGGACAGTGTCAAATTCCTATGCAAAGTCCAAAAACACTAAATCCACAGCGTCCCCTGTGTCTAGGCTTCTGCTCACCTCTTCATATAAACACTATATCCACAGCGGCCCCTCTGTCTAGGCTTCTGCTCACCTCTTCATAAAAACAGATTAGATTAGTTTGACAACTACTGTCCTTAGTAAAACCGTGCTGGCTGTCACTTATAATACTATTTTTTGTCACATAATCCTGTATATAGTCCCTCAATAGCCCCTCAAACATTTTCCCCACGATGGATGTTAAGCATACTGGTCTATAATTACCCGGGGAAGACCTAGAGCCCTTTTTGAAAATAGGCACCACATTTGCCCTGCGCCAGTCCCTTGGCACTATTCCAGTCACTAGAGATTCTCTGAATATTATGAAAAGGGGGACAGAAATAACTGAACTAAGCTCTTTAAGAATTCTAGGGTGTATCCCATCTGGTCCCGGGGCCTTGTGCACATTTATTTTATTTAATTTAGCTTGGACCATATCTACATTCATCCAATTCATTATATCAACTGATATATTAACAGCACTGGCACCGGCTACATCAGCTGCTCTTTCTTCTGGCAGACAAAATCAAGGGGTTTGAATCCAGCCCTGTAGAGGGTAAAACGGAAACTTGTTCCAAGTTTACTGGTAGTAAAATTAAAAAGGTCCAAAGGAATGGAGTCCT
Organism: Rhinoderma darwinii; assembly: GCF_050947455.1. Lineage (NCBI taxonomy): Eukaryota > Metazoa > Chordata > Amphibia > Anura > Rhinodermatidae > Rhinoderma > Rhinoderma darwinii. The sequence continues at coordinate 55,565 of NW_027464077.1, forward strand.
GGTGTGCAGGAAGGAGTTTCAGTCCGGTCGTAGAGCCTACGCGTTTCAGACGTGTTAGACGTCCTTAATCATGGCTGTTTCCGTTTTACCCTCTACAGCGCTGGATTCAAACCCCTTGATTTTGTCTGCCTTCCATACATCGTGCGCCGACACGAGGATCCGAGCGACGTCCACGACACACAAGCTACGTGTCAGGTGAGCTGGAGGATCTCTCTCCCCTACTTTCTGCTCTTTCTTCTGTTGTATATACAGAGCTAAAGAACCCATTTAGTAACTCTGCCTTCTCTTGATCCCCTGTGACCAACTCCCCATTACCACTATCTAGGGGTCCTACATGTTCAGACCTTGGCTTTTTAGCATTTATATACTTGAAGAATTTTTTGGGATTTGTTTTACTATCCTTGGCCACCTGCCATTCATTTTGTATTTTTGCTAATTTTATTACATTTTTACAGATTTTATTAAGCTCTTTATATTTTACAAAGGCTTCAGATGTACGTATTAAACAATAACTACCAAGTCCTGATTTAGTTGTGAACCCTCTATGACTCAGTATATTATAAAAGATATCAATCCGGAATCAGCATTTAAAAATGGGCATAACAGTAGTTTTGACCCTAAAACACACTAGAGCCCGCGATAACCGCACCGGAAACTCCTAATGCTAAGGTATACAACAATGCCACTGTCCCCTATGCTAAAATTCCTCATTAAACCCAACCCTACGCGTTTCTATACTTATCATCAGGGGTCTGTAGCTTGGTCACTCTGGCCAGGATGCCAGCGATATTAGTTCAACAGCAGATATTCTGCTGTACACCACGGAAGCATGCTCGCATAGATATCAGCGCCATGCCTCACTAAGGGACTCTGAGTTACTATAAACACCTAACTCCTCCCCCTGTTCTCGGCAGCGCTCTCCGAACCAGCCAATCACACTCACCCCCCAAATTCGTGACGCCTGTCCATGTGACAGCTGACATACCCGGAACCAACATCGACCGCATCAAACCGAACGCGCAGGCGCAGTGGAGGCCGCAGACGCATCGCCCATGCTGCACAAGAACTAACCATGATTCAGTAAGGAGTCTAACGATATTGAGAATTTGGATAAGTATTGCGGATCAGCTCAAGCCCACAACTGGACTACCATTGATAAAGCACCTTCCCTGTATATTGTATAGATGAATGAACGATGTAATGTCTACCACACTTCAAAGTTTTTTGAAACACCTGCTGAAAAGGACCATGCCTGAGACGGTTAAGACTCTGGTTGATACGGCTGATATGGCTTTGACAAAAAAGATAAGATCCTACAACAATCTTTAGAGAGGTTTACTAATCATCTAAAAGAGCGTAAGCACTTCCAGTTCAAGAGAGATCTGCAGGAATTCAGGGAGAAAAAAGCTTATGACTTTGTTAACCAACAACAACAGCAGCACCAGCAGTCAAATAGGGGTCTAAGAGAATCTGACCCATCTACATCTGAGAGTGAAACAACAGACTCTGAAAGAGTGGGTTCTTTCTCTGGGACTGGTGGTGGTAGACAGAAATTTAGGGGAGGTGCCAGAGGTAGGAATAGAGGCCGTGCTAGAGCCTCTTCCAATAGTGGAAGTAATTTTTTATCCAACAATCCCCCCATTTCCCGCTACATGCTGAGGGGACAAAAGGATTAGTGAAGGGAAGAGGAACGGATAAGTTACAAATTATTAATTTATCTGAATACAATCTGAGTGCATCTGGGGCTTTCATTTGTCCCCACAGGGAAGTTTGATTCATTTACCTGGATTAAGGATTTAAATCTGTTTGCTCGTAAACTAAAATGGATAAAAAATTTTCAAACATCACAACCGGAAAAAATGTATGGAAATGGGTTTAGAAGAATCTGATTTGGAAGGCCTAGTAGCCTTGGAACGGTTGCTTGAGGAATCAAGTAGAGCCCCAGGACTAGGCCCCTTTACCAATTTAAAAACTAAAAGTAGGAAGTTGCCGCCAATATGAGATTTTACTAATGTGGATTTATTTGTTGACATGGTGGGAGATGAGATTAAGGCTTTGAGTCAAGATATGAGGGGCATTGACAACAATCTGTCTTGGTCTGAACGGCTAGCTCTAACCACTTTGGAGAAAAAACGAAATATCGTTTTAAAAGCATCCGATAAGGGTGGGAACATCGTGGTTATGAGCAGGGAAGACTATAAGAGAATGTGTGAGGAAATTTTGCTCAATCCTGACTGTTATACCATCTTAAAAGATAATCCCACAGCACTGTTCAAAAAGGAGCTTTTGGACATTTTGCGTGATGCAAAAAGCAGGTCTTTGATCAGTGCTAGTGAATTTAATTTCTTGTTTCCACAATTTCCCATCATGGCATGTTTCTATAGCCTGCCCAAAATCCACAAAGGGTATCCCCCCTTACATGGCAGACCTATTGTTTCAGGAATCAATAATCTAACACAGAACGTGAGCACATATATAGACCAGGTGTTGTGTCCGTTTGTACTAGGCCTCACATCATATGTACGTGATACTATGGATGTTTTGAAACAAATTGAGGGTATCACACTGGAACACAATACACTATTGGCCAGCCTGGATGTAGAGGCTTTGTATTCTTCTATTCCACATAGACTTGGTTGTGAGGCGGTAGAATATTTCCTTAGATCTAGAGGTACTCAATTTGTGGCTCATAACCAGCTCGTTTTGCAGTTATTACACTTTGTGTTGGAAAAAAATGTATTTATCTTTGAAGACAAGATTTTTCACCAGCAATGTGGTACAGCAATGGGGAGTCCTACTGCTCCCACCTATGCAAATTTATTTCTTGGCTGGTGGGAAGAGACAATTGTTTTTGGGGATAGGTTTGCCAAGTGGACTTCATCAATAGGGATCTGGATCAGATATATTGATGACGTGTTGCTGTTCTGGAATTCTACAGTGGAGGAATTCAATAGCTTTGTAGCAGCTCTTAACATAAATGATCTAGGGCTAAGGTTCACATGCAAAATCAGTAATCAGGAACTGTCTTTTTTAGATCTTAAAATCATTAAAACAGCGGAAGGTACAATTCGTACTAAAGTACACCGCAAGGAAACAGCAACCAATAGTTTCCTCTAATGGAACAGTTGCCACCCTTATCCCCTCAAACGTGGTATCCCCAAAGGCCAGTTCATGAGAGTACGCCGGAACTGTAGCTCGATGGGCGATTTTGAAAGACAGGCGCAGGAGCTCACAAATAGATTGAAGGATAGAGGCTTTCCTATGGGAGTAATCAGAAAGGCCTATGAGGGAGCAAGGGATGCAGATAGACAGAGTCTTTTTGTCCCTAGAAAACGAAAAGAAGAAAGAGTCACGAGACTCATAGGCACTTATGATTCCAAACAATGTGAAATTATGCAAATTTTGAAAAGGTACTGGCGTATTCTCAGTACTGATGCAGACTTGGTAGATCAGATCACACAATGGCCCTCAGTCACGTTCCGTAGAGGTAAAAACATTAGGGATAGGGTCATGCAGAGTTGTTTTGACCCCATTACACAAAAAGGAACATGGCTGGACAGGCACATACCGGGTACACATAGATGTGGCAGTTGCAAAGCTTGTGACTTCATCCAGAGAGGAAACAAATTCAAAAGTGTTGCCACGAAGGTGGAGTACGATATTCGAGATTTTGTCAATTGTAAAACAGCAGGGGTGGTCTACTTGATAACATGTCCATGTCCACTGAATTATGTGGGCAAAACGGTGCGGCAGTTTCGACGCCGGATCAGAGAGCATGTTGGAGATATTGTTAATTCGAGAGACACTCCTATATCATAACACGTACATGCAAAACATCAGGGTAGAGCAGAATGTTTAAAATTTCAGGCAATTGAACTCATAAGGCCTCCTAAACGGGGAGGGGATTGGGACAACCTCATTTTGAGTAAAGAAGCCCAGTGGATTTATAGATTGGCGTGTGTACAACCAGAAGGTTTAAACGAGCAGACAAATTATGCCTGTTTTATTTAAATATGCATTTTCATCGTCTGTTATCCTTTCAAGGCAGCCAGATATATGGCTGTTGTGCCAGGTATTTATACAGCAATTTGCATTTTGTCATTTGGGCTAACAGGCATGGTCCTTTTCAGCAGGTGTTTCAAAAAACTTTGAAGTGTGGTAGACATTACATCGTTCTTTCATCTATACAATATGTATTTACAGGGAAGGTGCTTTATCAATGGTAGTCCAGTTGCGGGCTTGAGCTGATCCGCAATACTTATCCAAATTCTCAATATCGTTAGACTCCTTCCTGAATCATGGTTAGTTCTTGTGCAGCATGGGCGATGCGTCTGCGGCCTCCACTGCGCCTGCGCGTTCGGTTTGATGCGGTCGATGTTGGTTCCGGGTATGTCAGCTGACAGCCGGGAGTCACATGGACAGGCGTCACAAATTTGGGGGGTGAGTGTGATTGGCTGGTTCGGAGAGCGCTGCCGAGAACAGGGGGAGGAGTTAGGTGTTTATAGTAACTCAGAGTCCCTTAGTGAGGCATGCCGCTGATATCTATGCGAGCATGCTTCCGTGGTGTACAGCAGAATATCTGCTGTTGAACTAATATCGCTGGCATCCTGGCCAGAGTGACCAAGCTACAGACCCCTGATGATAAGTATAGAAACGCGTAGGGTTGGGTTAAATGAGGAATCTTAGCATAGGGGACAGTGGCATTGTTGTATACCTTAGCATTAGGAGTTTCCGGTGCGGTTATCGCGGGCTCTAGTGTGTTTTAGGGTCAAAACTACTGTTATGCCCATGGTTACATGCTGATTCCGGATTGATATCTTTTATAATATACTGAGTCATAGAGGGTTCACAACTGAATCAGGACTTGGTAGTTATTGTTCAATACGTTTTTAATACACACGGTGGGGCTTTTTCACAGTGGTGATTGTACCCCTGTTTTTAGAGAGTAATCAAATAAAGTTATATTTTACTCATATATCACTTCAGTGAATCTACTAAATTTCCTATATTGTGGGAGCACAAATTATATGTATCGTTTAATACAGTGAATAAAGGCTTCAGATGTACCCTCAGATTTGTATTTTTTAAATGCCCTTTTTTTGTCATGTATTGCCCCTTTCACAGAAGGTGTAAGCCATGTGGGGTTTAATTTGAGTCGTTTATACTTGTTACCTATAGGAATAAATTTTGCACTATAATAACCCAAAGTAGATTGAAAATCTCCCATTTATCATTTGTTCCATTATTTGACATTAGTTCTTCCCAGTCTATATCCTGAATTGTCGCCTTCATCCTGGGGAAATTGGCTTTCTTAAAATTAAATGTTTTTGCCCTCCCAGCCTGTGTTTGTTTTTTACAGTATAGGTAAAATGTAACTATATTGTGATCACTGTTACCGAGGTTTTCACGAACATTGACGTTCCCAACAAGCTCTGCATTATTAGAAATGACCAGATCCAACAGAGCTTCACCTCTAGTCGGGTCTTCCACAAACTGGCCCATAAAATTTTCCTGCAACAGGTTGAGGAAATGTCTCCCCTTAGATAATGTCAGATTAGACAAATGGGCTCTGAGCCTTAAGGCCCAACCTAGGCTTCGTCATTAAGGGGTTAAGTCCTGTAAATTGTGAGTAGGGGTCCCCATGGATTGGATTTGTTTTTCCAGCACATCTCACAGATGATCGATTGAATTAAGAATATGGAGGCCAGGTCAACACCTTGAACTCTTTGTCATGTTCCTCACATCAGTCCTGAACGATTTTTGCAGTGTGGCGGGGGCATTATCCTGCTGTAAGACAGCACTGGCATTATGGCATTATGACAGTATGGGAATACCAAAATAACCACCATAAGTTCCCCATAGAAAATTGTGCCATAATCTGTCAAATCAGATGAAATTCTAGTGTTGGGTCCCAGTGACTCCAACTGAGGGGCTTGCATTTAAAAAATAAATAAATCATTATTAGTTTTTAGCATTGGATAAAGCAAAGGAGAAACAACAGGAACCTCTCAGAGGAACCTCTCAGAGAGCGGCGCTGTGATCCGTATACTGCAGGAGCAGTAGTACAGCGAGTACATAGAGTACAGCGGGGCCGATCACATGACGAAGAGTCGTGTCGTCACCAAAGAAGACTGTACAACTAGACTTCCGGTTCCTCATCAGCGCTATAAAAATCTATGAACATTTCAGAAACAGCACCAAGGGGGACGGGAATGTATATTAGCGAGTTTACTCACATGTAGCATCTATGGCCGCGGGCCGTCGGTTCCACTCACCTCCTGACGCCCACAGCCATGGATCTGTGAGCGCTGGTCCCCATCTCACTTCCGCTCCGGTCCGCCAGGGTGACGAATGGAAGACGCCATTTAACACCCGTGACGGGCACTACGAATACGTAGTGATGCCCTTCGGACTGTGTAACGCTCCTGCAGTGTTTCAGGAACTCGTTAATGATATCTTCCGAGATCTCCTCTATATCTGTGTTGTTGTTTATCTCGATGCTATTTTGATTTTCTCCCCAGATCCGACGACTCATCGGAGGCATGTCCGTCAAGTTCTACTACGATTAAGGGAGAATCATTTATACGCCAAGCTGGAGAAGTGCGTCTTTGAGAGGAGTTCTCTGCACTTCCTGGGCTACATTATATTGGATCAAGGTCTCAAGATGGATCCTGAGAAAGTGAGAGCAGTCCTGGAGTGGCCACGTTCTCAAGGTCTGAGTTCCATACAGCGTTTCCTGGGATTTGCCAATTTCTACCGGCAGTTTATCCCAAACGTCTCATCACTGACATCTCCTATTTCCACCCTTACCAAGAACGGTGTGAACGCCAAGGTGTGGACCCCAGAGGCAGAGTCCACATTTTTTTGTCTCAAAAAAGCCTTTACTTCTGCCTCGATCCTCTATCACCCTGACATATATATATAGTTTTCTTTGGAGGTGGACGCCTCTTATGTTGGTGCAGGCGCACTTCTGTTCCAGAGGAGCCCCAAAGGAAAGGCAGTAGTATGTGGCTACTACTCAAGACTTTTTTCTTCTGCAGAGCGCATTTACTCTGTTGGGGATCAGGAGCTACTGGCCATCAAATTGGCTCTGGAGAAGTGGAGACATCTGCTGGAGGGCGCAGCTCACCCCATCCTAATCTACACCGACCACATGAACCTCATCTACCTTCAGTCCGCTCAACGACTAAATCCCTGTCAAGCCAGGTGGCCGCTGTTCTTCACCCGTTTATAATTTGTGCTCCACTACGTCCCGCTGACAAGAATGTGAGGGCCGATGCCCTGTCCAGGTCATTTGAAACGGATGACACGGTGGAGTCTCTTCAAACTATCATAGACCTGTCCTGCATTATCACTGCCAATCCTTTGCAGGTTAGAGACATCCCTCCGGGGAGGACTTTTGTTCGCTTAGCAGGCAGGAGAAGAATTCTCCGATGGGGACACAGTTCTAAACTGGCTGGGTACCCTGGTGTTCGTAAAACCCGAGACCTGATTGCTCGTCACTTTTGGTGGCCCACGCTGCCCAAGGATGTTGTGGACTTTGTCTCTTCTTGCACGGTGTGTGCTTCTAACAAGGTTACTAACTCCAAGCCTGCCGACCTCCATCTACCTGTGCCTATACCCAATGCCACCTTGCAGCACATTGTGATGGACTTTGTCACTGACCTTCCTCCCTCAGCAGGATGCAACACTGTCTGGGTGGTGGTGGACCGGTTCTCGAAGATGGCACAATTTATCCCGCTGACCGGCCTACCTTCTGTTCCCCGAATGGCAAATCTCTTCATCCAGCACATCTACCGCTTGCATGGCTTGCCCTTCACATTGTGTCCGATCGGGGGTTTCAGTTTACCTCGAGGTTCTGGAGGGCTCTCTGTAAACTCCTGGATGTGATATTGGACTTTTCCACAGCCTATCATCCCCAGTCCAATGGGCAAGTCGAGAGGATCAACCAGATCATGGAGAATTTTATCTCCGTCACTTCATTTCCTTACAGCATGATAACTGGGTACAGCTTCTTCCATAGGCCGAGTTCTCGTACAACAACCACACAAGCGAGTCCACCACTTCCACTCCGTTTTACATTGTATACGGTCAACATCCTAGAGTCCCTCTTCCAGTGTCTACTACTTCTCAGGTACCCATTGCTGACTCTGCATTTGGGGACTTCCTGTAAATCTGGCAACAGACCTGGCCATGAAGCGAAAAGCAGATACAAGAAGAGAGCCACCGCAGTATCTTCCAAGTACCAAAGTCTGGCTGTCCTCATGGAACATTCGTTTGAGGGTGCCTTCATACAAGTGTGCTCCCAGGTTTCTCGGTCCTTTTGAGATTCGGCAACAGATTAACCCTGTCTCCTATAAACTGCGGCTTCCTCCTACCCTCAGAATCCCCAACTCCTTTCATGTGTCCCTCCTGAAACCAGTGGTCCTGAACTGCTACAGCAAGACTTCCTGTTCCACAACTGCTCCCAGCGGTTCTTCTGATGTGTTCGAGGTGAGGGAGATCCTGGACTGCAAGAGGGTAGGAGGAAGGACTTTCTATTTTGTGGACTGGAGAGGGTTTGGTCCTGAGGAGAGGTCCTGGGAGCCGGAGGAGAACCTTGATGCCTCTGCTCTTGTTAAGAAGTTCCTCTCGCTCTAGTCCCAAGAAGAGGGGGCGTAAGAGGGGGGGATACTGTAGCATCCAGGGCCATCGGGTCCACTCACCTGACGCCCGCAGCCATGGATCTGTGAGCGCTGGTTCCCATCTCCTTCCCAGGAGACGCCAGCGCTCACTTCTGCTACGATCTGCTCTGTCACGTAGGGTGCGCGCGCATGCTCGTGCCCGCGCACGCACATGTAGGAAATCACCATCATCAACACACATGATTTCCTGGACTATAAGAAGGGCCCAACCCATCTGATCCTTGCCTGAGCATTGTTAGTATACCCCAAGTCTGTCTTTCACTTCAGAGACTGTGCACGCGTGATCGCGTGCACACAGCTCTATGCCCTGGCTGTTACTAACAGCCATGGGCACTGGGCAGTATGTCAGGGGTCAATCTTTTGGCCCCTGAACATGTGATCGCTGTGACAACCAATCACAGCGATCACATGCATTTCTGCATAGAAAACAGTGTGCACTCGATCGCGTGCACACAGCCCTGTGCCCACGCTGTTACCAACAGCTCTGGGCACTGGGCAGAGTATCAGGGACCAATCTGATGGTCCCTGAACATGTGGTCGCTGTGAAAACCTATCACAGCGACCACATTTGTTTTATTTTGACTTTTCTGGCAGTAAATCTCCTGCCTCTTTTCTTCTCCTCAAACATTGTTTCAGTTTGAGGAGAAGAAGAGACTCGGGAGAATTGCTGCCAGAAGAATACTGTGAAAAAAAATACAGTTACACTCTAAAACATTCTCTGTATAGATAGATTTCTATCTATCTATACAATCTATCTATCCATCTATCTTTTTTTCTATCTACCTTTCTTTCTTTTATTCTATTAGAATAGGCAGGTAGGGAGTATATAATTATATATATATCCACATATATATATAATATATATAGCAATAGCGGTTTATTTTTTTGTTAGCGGTAGTGCAGATATATATAGCAGTTAGTTTGTGTGTTTTATAAAAAAAAAATAAAAAATATTTGTTTAGTTAGTGTTAGTGTTAGTTACGTTATGGCGAGGAAGTTGTTTAGCGCCGAGGAGGCATACGCCATGCTGTGGTCTGAGTCGGAGACCGCATCAGAGATGGCGTCCGAGATGGAACCTGTTTTAGGTAGTGACGATGACAGCGTCACTTCAGGTTCATCTTCAGGGGACGTTGTCCCTGATGCAGTTGAAACTGCAGAACATGAAAGCGCAGCGCCAAGTAGCGCTAAATCAGATTGTCCACGAAACAAATTTATATGCCACTCAATATATAAGGCAGAAACCTTCATCCACCCATGCCAGAGATTGGACGCCCACCAATTTGCAGGAATTAAAAAAAAATTTGGGGCTCATCCTAAATATGGGTATTGTCAAAAAGCCCTCCATTAGGTCTTACTGGTCAACAAGACCCGCCCAAGCCACCCCAGTATATTCTGCAGTAATGCCCAGGTCTCGTTATGAGACAATAATGAGGTTCCTCTACTTCAATGACAACGCACAGGCCCCCCCAAGTACCGATGCAAACCGGGATCGGTTGTTCAAAATAAGACCGCTAATAAATTCCCTGAATAATTTATTTCTGCAACTCTACACCCCTGAGCAGAATGTAAGTGTGGACGAATCCCTCCTCAACTTTCATGGCAGACTTCGCTTTCGCCAATATCTACCTTCCAAAAGGGCAAGATATGGCGTTAAGCTCTACAAACTGTGTGAAAGCGGGTCAGGATATACCACCGCCTTCAGGATTTATGAAGGGCGGGACCGCTCAATAAATGTTCCTGGATGCCCCCCTGATCATTCCACCAGCAGTAAGATCGTGTGGGAGATAATGCAGCCTCTGCTTCACAAGGGGTACCACCTGTACTGTGATAATTTTTATTCCAGTGTGCCCGTTTAGGCATTTGCATGCTGCAAGGACTGGGGCATGTGGTACCATGCGCAAAAACAGAATTGGTTTTCCACAGCAATTAGTGGGGAAGCGCATGGTAAAGGGGGACTCCTGTGCTTATGCATCCGAGGAATTGCTGGCGGTCAAGTTCAGGGATCGCAAAGACGTGTATGTGCTAAGCACGATTCATACCGTGGGAACAGTGGCAGTGAGGGAAAGAGGGGCAACATCGGACAAGCACAAACCAGTAAGCGTGTCCGAATATAACAAGTACATGGGGGGGGTGGATTTAAGCGACCAGGTTTTACAGCCCTATTTAGTAAAACGCAAAATTAAAACCCGGTACAAAAAAGTGGCCATTTATCTGTTACAGGTGGCAAATCCACAACTCATTTGTGCTCTACAAAAAAAACAGAGGCAGAGACACATACCTGGATTTCCAGGAAAAAATTATTGAAGGCCTCATTTTTGATGTTCAGGACACCGGAGAATGCCCCCAGTCTGAGGATGTCACGCGACTGACTGAAAGACACTTCATCAGTCGGATTCCCCCAACACCAACCAGAAGCAACCCCCAGAAAAAGTGCCGCGTCTGCAGAAAAGACGGGCACCGCAAAGATTCCCGATATTTCTGTCCCTCATGTCCCTCACAACCAGGCCTGTGCATTGAGCCATGTTTTAAAAAATACCACACTGTTCTGAATTATTAGATTTTAGTTAATTTGTTGAAAATATATTTGCCCTACATTACGTTTTTATTTTTCCCCTGATTTTACTCCAAGGGTGGGGGAGGGAATGGGTGGGGGGTGGATGTCATGTTTGCATGTTCTCTAAAGTTCATCTGCTGGAGAGCTCCATTTGCATAAACCTGCAATTTCTTATTTTAGAAAACCCCAAAAAATAAATTCCCATTCTACCCCTAGATGAATATTTTGGGATTTCTGCTTCAAGAGCAGATATTTTGGACGTGTTATAGAAACTCTGTTGGGTTTTGTAAAACCAGCTTTGAAAAAAAGCGATTTGTGAAATAATCTTCTTCTATCGTCCGCCCTCCTACATCTCTATGTGATAATAAGGCCCACATATTTGGTATCCCCATGCACGGGAGAAGTGGCAGAATGTGAAAGGAGATTAATTTTGTCCGTGGTCCATACCGTGTGTGAAAAATGCTGGTATAAACTGACGCAATTGCTAAATTCTTGAATTTTTTTCCAATTTTGCCCACTTTAGAGAAAGAAATAAAAATGATATATACTGACAAATGCCACTAAAACAAAGCCCTATCGGTCCTTTAAGAGTGTAAAATTCAAAGATGAACTTTATTCACCTGCAGAGTTATAGTCATCTAAAGAAGCGCAAAGCAAAATTGTCAAATTCACTCTGGTCATTTAGCTGTAAAACAGCCTAGTCCTTAACCGGTTAAAGGTCTGTGTCCATACATACTGACAGTTTCCAATCATCGCTGACAGTATAAGACTGTGTTAGAACATGTCACGATCTGTGGGTATGTGGACCCGCTATGCCGCACCGCCATAGTGTAGTTGTAGCTGGCCAAACAACAGGTTACCATGTCTATACAAAATCCAAGCCAGGGGAACCTGCAATAATCACCTATTGGTACATTCAGGAAAGTTTATGTCAACCTATATGTATAGTTATAGAATCGTAAACCATAAAGGGACAAAAACATATATAAAGCAAGTATATCTTGGTGTATTGACCCCGATATTTGAGCAAGAAACACCTACAAGGTATGGGGTACAATTAACACACAGTAGTCTCATATAGAAAAATACAATCTTTATTCAAAATACATAAACAATAAAAATGAGTCATGCAAAGCATGAACAGGACGTCCCTCTGTGCAGAGAGCAAAATGTAAGCACTTGGTAACCGGCATGGGTATTGAGAGATACAATCCAACACTCAAAGTACTGGATGTCAGGTGCACATGTCACAATGATCCAGCTGATCAGCATGTGAACGGCAGTACAGCAATCATATATATGCAGGTGACTGGGTATAATGGTCAGTGCGTAGTAACAGAACATAGACATAAACAAGCAAGATCAAGAGATGAGCAAACAAGTAACCTCCCCATGTGGCTCACTTAGCACAACCAGAGACGTCACATCCCACGCGCGTTTCGGCAAAATGCCTTCGTCCGGGGGTTTGCCCAAAGGGGATATAGCCATCGGAACATCCGTCAAGCGCACTATCGAGCACAACAAACCCCAAGAGACCAACTTTTAAAAACATCTGTTAAAAACCAACGAGAACAAAAGGTGAGATTTGTAACTACATACAACTCACGTTGGGTGGAAATGCGCAACATTATGTCAAAATTTTGGCCAGTTCTCCTAACTGATGTAACACTACAAAAAATACTACCTAAGTATCCGGCCATGGCACCTCGTAGAGCGCCTAATCTTCGTGACTCTATAGTTCATAGCTATCTGACACCAGCCAAACCAGGGCAAGTCTTTGGCACAAAGGGCCCAAAATGGGGTTGTAAACCATGCAGTGACTGCCTCAGCTGCCCCAATATTATAAGATCCCAGTCCTTCACTGACTCTAGCGGTAAGGGTCAATTTAAAATCTGTTGGCCCATCACATGCAGGACAAAAGGAGTAATTTATCACGCTACGTGCCCATGTCCCAAAATCTATATTGGCATGACTACTCGAGAACTCCGAGTACGAGTAAGAGAACATGTCAGAGACATTGAAAATGCAAAAACAGAGAGTGATATCGAAGCATTGAAAACAATTCCCAGACACTTCCTCTCTCACCATGCGTGTGACTCTAAATTACTTAAAGTATGTGGCATTGACCACATCAACACTCATATGAGAGGTGGAGATTTAAAACAACGTCTCCTCCAAAAAGAGTGTAAATGGATCTGGAAACTCCAAACGATGGTGCCTAAAGGCCTTAACGAAACCGCCGGGTTCTCTGCGTTTCTCTGATTGCCCGCCTAATTGTAGTGGTGTTGGGTGTTTAAACTTTGTATTTTACCATTTTATGATTTTAATTATCTATATCTCTCGTTATACAGATGAGACGTATATCGATATTGTTACCCTTACTATTGAGGTCTTTTTGTTCCTTCTCATTTGGACTCCTCATACAACTTGGACACCAATCATGCCTGACGACAAGCAACTTTGACTCCGTTACTCTCATTTTCGTCCACCAACGACGTATGAGATACCTATTTATGGTCATCCCATAGGCATCATTGTAATTTTATTGTTGAGTTATTTATGCTGCTATACTTGAGATCTTATTCAAGATAATTTGGATATGTTATTCAAATTAATCTATTAAATATATTCATTTGATCTCATTACTTTCACCGTATCTCATCCATTCCTTGTTATGAACCCTTCTTCACCTAACACTATTCATATTGTTATTTTATTATGCATCTTTTGATACATAGGGACCTTCACTTGTATATTTTAATACACTCCGTCATTTTAATTATTTACTAATAAATTTTTTGTACTGTTTTTGATGTATTAGACACCATAATAGGTGTTGTAAATGTGAGCCCTCAATATCATATTTTTGCCCTTATTATACTTCTCACTTTCATCATCACTTTTACTTTCCCTCTCCCACTTCCAACACTACCAATATCATGTTTATATTTCTTAAACAAGATCTATACCATTCATTTATTTATCTTATTTGTATTGTATGTTTCTCCTCATGACTTCACATCTATTCACATTTATCATTCAGCACTATTTTCACTTATTTTCCATCGCTCTATATTCAATGAGCATCTATATTCACTTTTACTTATCCTCCTTCCCCCTTTTCCCAGTCACGGAGCTATCACACCATTTACATGTTTCACTTTTGCAACAACCACTAAGCCTTAGTCACACTGGCATTGTTGCGTTTTTTCCCTGCACAGTGTCTTATTCTTATACACCTTTTTAAACCTTGATACACAATTGTATTACACACACATTTCCACCGTATTGATTCGCAGCATATTAACTATGAACTTCTTGTTCTAAACTACATATCTACTGTCCTTGATGAAACTTCTATATACGATCTTTGTAGTTATCCCATATCTCCCATCTGGCGCCATTCTGCGTACAACTCTGCCTTGTTGTTTACATTTTTCATTCATTACTTAGATTTCCCTGTGTCGCTCTCTCATTGGTGGTTGAGGTGCGGCCCCCGCCTCTGTCATCCACGGCGAGCCTTCGCTTGATCCACGTGACCGAGTCGTACTGACGCGGTCGCGTGTTTCCGGTTTGGGCTTTCCGTCACTGACACTGACGTGCGTGCCCTATCCCGGCCACGGTAAGGCCTCATGCACACGACCGTAGTGTTTTTCTGGTCCGCAAATTCCAGGACCGTGTTCCGTGAAATGTCCTCCGCAGTTCATCCGTATGTAATCCGCAAAATGCGGATGAAAAAAAAAAGCCTAGGTAAAACAGGATGACGACAGAACTCATTCCCGGTCGTCGCCTAGCAACACTTGCGCAAATCCGCAAAACTGCGGATGACACACGGAGGTGTATCCGCAATTTCCACGGGCCCATTGACTTCTATGGGTATGTCCGCATCGAATTTGCGGGCCGTAATAAGACATGTCCTGAGTTTCTGCGGCACGGATTTGCCGACATGCGGAGACCCGTGAAAACACGGATAGTGTGTATGGGCCCATAGAAATGAATGGGTCCGCAATTCTCCCGTGGATTTGCGGGGGAATTGCGGACGCAAAAACACGGTCGTGTGCATGGGGCCTAAGACAGCGACCTATAATCATACAGGGAAACACAACACAATCGGCTTTTACAGCTGCATTTCTTTCAGCTCATTGGCTCAAGTCCAAATAAAGGACATTTGACCTCAACCCTACACCACCCCCAGACGAAGGCATTAGCGCCGAAACGCGCGTTGGGGTGGACTTTGGCTGCACTTACCTTGTTCCACTACCATGGGTATGTGAGACCTCATTGACTCTTTGAAAAATATTTTCACTTACTCTTTCATTTACTTTGCCTTGCATGTTAAGTCCTTTGTACTTAGTATGTCGAGTGGCACTTGTGCTGCTCCATCTGTTTTCTTGCTATTATAAAACCATCTGACACACTTGTATGTAGTCTGTTATATTGCATATTCATATACGCATTTCATTGAACTATTTCTTGTACAGACTGCCATTTAACGGATGTATACATACATTTACCACCTCATTTAAGGACGCACATGCACTTTATGTACCATTCCCTTGCGTAGCTATATGGTTTGACTACATTTACCAGCCAAAGATCCCTGTTTTCACTGTGGTTTTTTGGATTCTTTTTATATTGTGTTATCAATGTTAATAAAGTATTTTTTGTATATTTCCTACTTCTCAGTTTTCCAGCGTCAATCCTTCTTTTTTGGTTCTCCATGATAGGGGCGTTACTCATCCAGGCAATGTGTTAGCTCGTACTGGTGTCATGCGCCAGGTCTAAAGATGGCCGACGGCACACTCCTGGCCACGCGTCATCCAGGCGGGCGGGGGATCGACGACGGCTGACGTCGCGAAACCCCGCCCACCGGGATATAGACGCACGAGCCACGAGATAGCCCAGTCACTCCCCCTGGCGTAAGCACACAGCTGTACATGCCTGGATATATAGGTGGGTATGGATACAGATTAGCCTGACTGGACGATGTCGCAACAAAAGACATAGTATTGATTTATACATTGGATGAAGTACCAAACTGACAGTATGGCGATGGCGTTATGAACTATAATTCTATCATCGATCATGGTTATATGTCAAGCACATCATTGAGAAATAAATGCATAAAAATAAATAGATTAAAAATATATATATATTATGTATGATGGTGATATGAAATAAAGTGACCCGAAATTGGTAAAACATTATATGTTGTATGTTTTTATGTGTGATAAAAAAGTGAGTAGAACCTATGTATAAAATTGGTTATGTGAATTCATATAGTATAAGTGTACACAAAACTATGTATATACAAAAAAATATAAATATATATCATGAAAAATAAAAAATCTATATATATTAAGTGACATGTATAGATATGCATGTTTAGACATATAAATAAATATGCAAGTGCAAAAACGAATAAAAATATAAATAGAAGAGAAATGACATTAGTGAAGAAAAAAGTATACGTACATGGTACAGAAAGATATTCCAAACATGACTGTGTGTGTGAATAAAAGGTGAAAAGCGTGTAACCAATGTGGAAACAAAGAATAATAGAAATATATACAACAGATGCATAAAATATACGCATGTATAAGCTATATATAATAAAAATGGTCATAAAATACATTTAGTGTAAAGGATCTGCCAGGCACTGCGGGGTTAACTCCCAGAACTAATCAGTCAGCACCTGAGAATACATCCCTGAGACTGACTCCTGCTTCCACCATTCAGGCTGGCAGGCTTAGGAGTGGGAGAGCCTATCGTAACCTGGCCAGACTCAGCTAGCTCCCGCCCTCGGTCTATTTAAGCCTGCACTTCCTGTCCCTCGGTGCTTGTTATTGCTTTGGTTTCCTTCCTTGTGGTTCCTGGCCCAGCTACAGCTCCTGCTATTTTTGATCCTGCTCCATACCGACCCTGGCTTACCGACTACTCTTCTGCTTTTCGTTTTGTACCTCGCACACTCCTGGCTTGACTCGGCTCGTTCACCACTCTGGTTGCTCACGGTGTTGCCGTGGGCAACGGCCCCTTTTCCTTGCTTGTGTTCCTTGTATGTTTGTCGTGTTTGTCGTGCACTTACTGAGCGCAGGGACCGCCGCCCAGTTGTACCCCGTCGCCTAGGGCGGGTCGTTGCAAGTAGGCAGGGACAGAGTGGCGGGTAGATTAGGGCTCACTTGTCCGTCTCCCTACCCCCTGCCGTTACATAATAACAAGCCCATACCTAGTCTACCCCTGGTCCCTGACACCACTATGGATCCCCGTGAGACCCTGGCTCAGCAAATGCAGGGTCTCTCCCTACAGGTCCAGGCCCTGGCTCAGAGGGTCAACCAGCCTGATGCTACCCTGGTAGTTCCCCGCACCGCACCTCTTGAACCCCACCTCAAGTTGCCCGACCGGTTCTCAGGGGACCGGAGGACTTTTCTCTCCTTTCGGGAGAGTTGTAGGCTTTACTTTCGTTTAAAGCCTCATTCCTCAGGTTCTGAGAGCCAGCGGGTGGGTATAATTATGTCCCGGCTCCAGGAAGGGCCCCAAGAGTGGGCCTTCTCCTTGGCTCCTGACGCCCCTGAACTTTCCTCCGTTGATTGTTTCTTTTCTGCTCTCGGACTTATTTATGACGAGACTGACAGGACTGCCTTTGCCGAGAGTCAGCTGGTGACCTTAAGTCAGGGTAAGAGACCTGTTGAGGAGTATTGCTCTGACTTTCGGAAGTGGTGCGTAGCTTCTCGGTGGAATGACCCTGCCTTAAGGTGCCAGTTTAGGTTGGGTCTGTCGAATGCCCTGAAAGACCTGCTAGTTAGCTATCCCTCTTGTGACTCCCTAGACCAGGTTATGGCTTTAGCGATACGACTTGACCGACGTCTCAGGGAACGACAACGTGAACGTTTATGTGTTTTCTCCTCCGACTCCCCCATGATGCCTCCCGAAGCTCCGTTGCTTCGTTCCTCCCCGAAAGATTCAGAGATACCTATGCAACTCGGGGCCTCCGTGTCCCCCCAACAACGTAGAGAATTCCGCAGGAAGAATGGTCTCTGCTTCTACTGTGGGGACGACAAGCATCAAGTGAACAACTGTCCTAAGCGTAAGGTTGCAGCCAGAGAACTTCCGCGTCTAAGTGATCATCGGGGAGGTCACTTGGGCGCACAGGTATTTCCCGTAAATATGAAACGTACTAAGATCTTGCTTCCCTTTCAGGTCTCTTTTGGTGGTAGGTCTGCTACCGGCAGTGCTTTCGTGGATTCAGGGTCCTCTACTAATATCATGTCTGTGGAATTTGCTATGTCCCTTGCTTTGCCTCTTATTGATTTGCCTAAACCTGTCCCGGTAGTGGGTATCGACGCCACTCCTCTTGCTAATGGTTATTTTACACAGCATACCCCTGTTTTTGAACTCCTTGTTGGCTCCATGCATTTGGAGCAATGCTCTGTACTGTTGATGCAGGGATTATCGTACGATTTGGTGCTAGGTCTTCCCTGGTTGCAGTTGCATAATCCTACGTTTGACTGGAATACTGGGGAGCTAACCAAATGGGGTAATGAATGTTGTACGTCATGTTTTTCTGTTAATTCTATTTCTCCCCCTAAGGAGGCGAATACGCTACCCGAGTTTGTTCAGGACTTCGCTGATGTTTTCTCTAGGGAGGCCTCCGAAGTGTTACCTCCTCATAGAGAATACGATTGCGCTATCGAATTGGTACCAGGAGCTAAGCTTCCTAAGTGTAGGATATTTAATCTTTCTTGTCCCGAACGTGAAGCTATGAGAGTGTATATCCAGGAATCCCTGGCCAAGGGTTACATTCGTCCCTCTTCTTCTCCGGTAGGTGCTGGCTTCTTCTTCGTGGGGAAGAAGGATGGTGGTCTTAGGCCATGCATTGACTACCGTAGCCTGAATAAGGTCACGGTAAGGAACCAGTATCCCCTTCCTTTGATTCCTGATCTCTTTAATCAGGTTCAGGGGGCCCAATGGTTTTCTAAATTGGATCTACGGGGGGCGTATAACCTTATTCGCATCAAAGAGGGGGATGAGTGGAAGACTGCGTTTAACACGCCCGAAGGCCATTTCGAATACCTCGTCATGCCCTTTGGGTTGTGTAATGCCCCTGCGGTCTTCCAGAATTTCATAAATGAGATTTTGAGAAATTACCTGGGGATTTTTCTGGTAGTGTACCTTGATGACATACTGGTGTTTTCCAAGGACTGGTCCTCCCACGTGGAGCATGTCAGGAAGGTGCTCCAGGTCCTTCGGGAAAATAAACTGTTTGCCAAAACCGAAAAATGTGTGTTTGGGGTACAGGAGATTCCATTTTTGGGTCAAATCCTCACTCCTCATGAATTCCGCATGGACCCCGCCAAGGTTCAGGCTGTGGCGGAATGGGTCCAACCTGCCTCCCTGAAGGCGTTACAGTGTTTTTTGGGATTTGCTAATTATTACAGGAGATTTATTGCTAACTTCTCGGTCATCGCTAAGCCCCTTACGGACCTCACTCGCAAAGGTGCTGATCTCCTCCACTGGCCTCCTGAGGCTGTCCAGGCTTTTGAGGTCCTTAAGAAGTGCTTTGTCTCGGCCCCGGTGCTGGTTCAGCCCAACCAAATGGAGCCATTTATCGTGGAAGTTGACGCATCTGAGGTGGGAGTGGGGGCTGTCTTGTCCCAGGGTACCAGGTCCCTCACCCATCTCCGCCCCTGTGCCTACTTCTCCAGGAAGTTTTCGCCAACTGAAAGTAACTATGATATTGGCAACCGCGAACTCTTAGCCATTAAATGGGCATTTGAAGAGTGGCGCCACTTCCTGGAGGGGGCTAGGCACCAGGTAACGGTCCTTACCGACCACAAGAATCTGGTGTTCCTAGAATCTGCCCGGAGGCTAAACCCGAGACAAGCTCGATGGGCGTTATTTTTTACCAGATTCAATTTATTGGTTACCTATAGGGCTGGGTCTAAAAATATTAAGGCTGATGCACTGTCGCGTAGCTTCATGGCCAGCCCTCCTTCGGAGGAAGATCCTGCTTGTATTTTGCCTCCAGGTATAATCATTTCCTCGATCGATTCTGATTTAGTCTCTGAAATTGCTGCTGATCAAGGTGCAGCTCCCGGGAACCTTCCTGAGAACAAGCTGTTTGTTCCCCTGCAATTCCGGCTAAGGGTACTTAGGGAAAATCATGACTCCGCACTATCTGGCCATCCAGGCATCCTGGGTACCAAACACCTCATTACCAGAAATTATTGGTGGCCTGGGTTGCCTAAAGACGTTAAGGCCTACGTCGCCGCTTGTGAGGTTTGTGCTAGGTCCAAGACTCCCAGGTCCCGACCAGCGGGCTTACTGCGTTCGTTGCCCATTCCCCAGAGACCTTGGACACATATCTCCATGGATTTTATCACCGATTTGCCTCCATCCCAAGGCAAGTCGGTGGTGTGGGTGGTGGTGGACTGCTTCAGTAAGATGTGCCACTTTGTGCCCCTCAAGAAACTACCCAACGCCAAAACGTTGGCTACCTTGTTTGTCAAACACATCCTGCGTCTCCATGGGGTCCCTGTCAATATTGTTTCGGACAGAGGGGTACAATTTGTTTCATTGTTTTGGAGAGCCTTCTGTATGAAGTTGGGGATTGATCTGTCCTTCTCCTCTGCCTTCCATCCTGAAACCAATGGCCAAACGGAGAGGACTAATCAGTCCCTAGAACAATACTTAAGGTGTTTTGTCTCTGACTGTCAATTTGATTGGGTCTCTTTCATTCCCCTCGCCGAATTTTCCCTTAATAACCGGGTCAGTAACTCGTCTGGGGTCTCTCCTTTTTTTTGTAATTTTGGGTTTAATCCACGGTTCTCCTCCGTTTCACCTGGTAGTTCCAACAATCCTGAGGTAGAGGTCGTTCATCGGGAACTGTGCACAGTCTGGGCCCAGGTTCAGAAAAACCTAGAGGTGTCCCAGAGCGTACAAAAAACTCAGGCTGATAAAAAACGTTCTGCTAACCCCCTGTTTATGGTCGGGGATCTGGTGTGGTTGTCGTCTAGGAACTTGCGTCTCAAGGTTCCGTCCAAGAAGTTTGCTCCCCGGTTTATTGGGCCGTATAAGGTCATTGAGGTCCTCAATCCTGTCTCCTTCCGGCTGGAGTTACCCCCGTCTTTTCGGATACACGACGTGTTTCATGCCTCCCTCCTCAAACGCTGCTCCCCGTCCTTGGCTCCCTCGAGGAGACCTCCTGTTCCCATCCTCACCCCTGAGGGGGTGGAATTCGAGGTGGCCAGGATTGTGGACAGCAAGATGGTCCAAGGCTCCCTCCAGTACCTGGTCCATTGGAGAGGATACGGGCCCGAGGAGAGGACTTGGGTACCCGCCCGGGATGTTCACGCTGGGGTATTGGTCAGGAGGTTCCACCTGCGTTTCCCCAGTAAGCCAGGTCCACTTAGAAAGGGTCCGGTGGCCCCTCATAAAAGGGGGGGTACTGTAAAGGATCTGCCAGGCACTGCGGGGTTAACTCCCAGAACTAATCAGTCAGCACCTGAGAATACATCCCTGAGACTGACTCCTGCTTCCACCATTCAGGCTGGCAGGCTTAGGAGTGGGAGAGCCTATCGTAACCTGGCCAGACTCAGCTAGCTCCCGCCCTCGGTCTATTTAAGCCTGCACTTCCTGTCCCTCGGTGCTTGTTATTGCTTTGGTTTCCTTCCTTGTGGTTCCTGGCCCAGCTACAGCTCCTGCTATTTTTGATCCTGCTCCATACCGACCCTGGCTTACCGACTACTCTTCTGCTTTTCGTTTTGTACCTCGCACACTCCTGGCTTGACTCGGCTCGTTCACCACTCTGGTTGCTCACGGTGTTGCCGTGGGCAACGGCCCCTTTTCCTTGCTTGTGTTCCTTGTATGTTTGTCGTGTTTGTCGTGCACTTACTGAGCGCAGGGACCGCCGCCCAGTTGTACCCCGTCGCCTAGGGCGGGTCGTTGCAAGTAGGCAGGGACAGAGTGGCGGGTAGATTAGGGCTCACTTGTCCGTCTCCCTACCCCCTGCCGTTACATTTAGTGCATTTAATCAAATAAATGTATATTTCTATGCAATCATATAACCAAAATGGATCAATATGCATATTATTGTTATATGAGTCATTATTCGCTATATTAGCCAGATGTCTTCATAGAAATATTCCTACTTCCGAGGTCACCCAATAAAGTAGCGACACAACTATCTGTAGAGAAACTGAAAAATGGAGGGCAAATTAATAACAATACAAATTAAAATAAAATATATACAACGTACATTTATGTTATAAAGAGTGACCCACTGGAGGTCAATGGTCAGAGAAATGGAGCAAAATTCACATTTTCATTTAGTCCAAGTGGACGCAGAGTCCTCAGAGTCCAGATCCACTTTGATTCACACTGAGCCAGTTTTTTTGATATATCGCCTTTACGAATATTTGGTTCGATGCAATCAATGCCCCTAACTTTCAATTTCGTCGGGTCACATGCATGGTGTGTCTTAAAGTGTCTGGCTACAGCTTTTAAAGTTTCTAATGTTTCAATGGCCCCCGCTCCCATGATGTCTCTTACATGTTCTCTAACCCGGATCTTAAATTCTCTGGAGGTGAGACCAATATATATTTTGGGGCATGGGCATGTAGCATAGTAAACTATTGCTTTTGTTGAACACGAAATTGAATGCGTAATGGTAAAGGTTTTCTTACCTGCTGAATCAGAAAAAGAGGTTGCCCTCTCAATGTTGGGGCACGCAACTCAACTTCCACATGCTCTACAGCCCCATTTTGGGCCCCTAGTACCAAATGGGCACTTCAAGTCATTACGTTGATAGTAGCTCTTGACAAGATAGTCTTTGAGGTTTTGTGATCGTCTCGCAGAGATACTTGGAAACCAGCGTGAGTGGTAGTTTGTTGTAAATCTTACCTGTACTTCAGACTGGCTTTTCGGTTTAGGGAATAAAAGATTCTCTCTCTGAGTACTTTTGGCACGATAGTACGCTTTTTTGATCGATCTTTTGCTATATCCGCAGGCCAGAAAACGATTAGTGAGGTCATAGGCTTGTTTTTCAAAGACCTCGGTTGAGGAACAAATCCTTCTGATCCTGAAGAATTGGCCTGTTGGTGCTTCCCGTATAGTCTGTTTGGGGTGAGAAGAAGAAGCATGAAGAAAAGAGTTTACCGCAGTGGTTTTACGGAATACATCAGTTTGGAGGAAACCATTAGAGTCCCGTAATAGTTTAATGTCCAAAAATTCTGCTTGATGTTTATCAGAATGATAGGTTAACTTGATATTGAAGTCATTTTTGTTCAAGTCATGTATAAAAGTCGCAAGTGATGCCGGCGTATCTTTCCAGATGAGCAGGATGTCATCAATGTACCGGGCCCAAAATATGACCCGGTCCATTGAGACACCCTGCCCACCCTGGAAAAGATCCCTCTCCCACAGCCCGAGGAACAAATTGGCATATGAGGGTGCACAGGCCGCCCCCATTGCCGTTGCCTGGAGCTGTAGGTAGAAAGACCCGTTAAAAATGAAAAAGTTGTGAGTAAGGGCGAATTCAAGTAAGGTAAGTATAAACTTAGAGAAATTAGTTTCCATGTTTCCTGTGTTGAGAAAGAATTCAGCTGCTTTGAGTTCGTCAGCATGACGTATACTGGTGTATAGCGACTCAACGTCGCAAGTGACTAACAACATACCATCCTCTATATTGATTCTGTCAACCCTTTGCAGAAGATCTGCTGTGTCTCGTACGTATGATGGTAAACACTCGACAAATTCCTTTAAATTATAGTCAATAAATTTACAAGTTTTCTCTGTCATATTACCCCTACCTGATATGATGGGCCTTCCTGGAGGAATCTTAGAGTCTTTATGGACTTTAGGTAGTAAGTAGAGGGTTTGGATTGTCGGTTCAAATGGTGTAAGTGCTTCGTAAAGCTCCTTTGTGATGGTGTTGTCAAATAGGGCTTTATTCAATATTTTTAGAGAAAATACAGATAGACCTACAAAACTATTATAATCCCCAGACATCTCTAAACAAAAACAGACCCCTAAATAAATACAGACCCCAGATCAGACCCCTAAATAAATACAGACCCCAGACCGGACCCCTAAATAAATACAGACCCCAGATCAGACCCCTAAATAAATGCAGACACCAGACCCCTAAATAAATACACACCCTAGACCAGACCCCTAAATAAATACAGACCCCAGACTAGACCCCTAAATAAATACAGACCCCAGACCAGACCCCTAAATAAATACAGACCCCTAAATAAATACAGAACCCAGACCAGACCCCTAAATAAATACAGACCAAAGACTAGAGCACTAAATGAAATGAATAGACCCCAGACCAGACCCCTAAAAAAATACAGACCCCAGATCCGACCCCTAAATAAATACACACCCTAGACCAGACCCCTAAATAAATACAGACACAAGACTAGACCCCTAAATGAATAAAGACCCCAGACCAGACCCCTAAATAAATACAGACACAAGACTAGACCCCTAAATGAATAAAGACCCCAGACCAGACCCCTAAATAAATACAGACCCCAGACCAGACCCCTAAATAAATACAGACCCCATCCTGGACCCCTAAATAAATACAGAACCCAGACCAGACCCCTAAATAAATACAGAACCCAGACCAGACCCCTAAATAAATACAGAACCCAGACCAGACCCCTAAATAAATACAGACCCCAGACTAGACCCCTAAATCAATGGAGACCCCAGACCAGACACCTAAATCAATGTAGACCACAGACCAGACCACTAAATAATTACAGACCCCAGACTAGGCCCCTGAATAAATACAGACCCCAGACTAGACCTCTAAATAAATGCAGACCCCAGACGAGACCCCTAAATAAATACAGACCCCAGACTAGACCCCTAAATAAATACACACTCCATCATAACATGATATTAGGGAATTGATAGAGGAAGATTTCATGACATTGAGACTCCGCTCTGTTCTCCCCATCAGATTTTACACAGCAGAGATGATATGTGGCCTCCAGTTCCTCCATGGACACAACATCGTCCACCGGTAAGCAGATCTTCCCCCTTCTTTCATTCTCCTTTACATGCTGGAAACAGTGCACCCAGCTTTCCTACACTGAATGGCTATTCTGCTTGGTGGTGCAATGACCCATCCCCCGTCTCCTGGATCACTGGGCGGATTTGTCATTCTCTCGTCTTATTTCTTTACAGAGATCTAAAGCCGGAGAATATAATGGCCACGTCCGTATCATCGACCTGGGATTGGCCCAAGATGGCGTCACCACCTCCAATAAGATCCGTGGAGTGACGGGAACGTTGCATTACATGGCCCCCGAGGTGCTTCTTAGAAATAAATACGGCATCGCAGTTGACTGGTGGAGCCTGGGGATTGTGGTGTCCAGGATGGCAGCAGGACGCTCCCCATTTTACAACGGCCCCGTCAGGCAAATGGCTATCAAAGCCATCACCACCGCGAAGCCTAAATTTCCAACTTGGCTTAATTCTGACGTGAAACATCTGACCAAGAGACTGGTCCGTAAAAATTCTAAGAGGCGCCTCGGTGTGTGCGGGAACATCAGAGAGCATCCATTCTTCTCCACAGTGGGCTGGGAGGAACTGCAGGAGAGGAGGGCACAACCACCATTTACACCATATGTGCCCGTTCTGGAGAACCAACATCTGAAGTGGCCAGAGAATAACAAAGCCCTTCACCCCTTGGCCGGGTTCAGCTTCATGTCACCAAGCTGGACCCGATAAGATCTCAGGACAAGGGCCCAGAACTTCATGCCTCCTGACCCGCGCCTCAAGTCTCTGCTGCTGTATGTCACCTCGGCTGCCCAGACCATCATCTCTCTCCTTACCATCTTCATGCCACACCTCTGCCATCTTGCTGCTGCACCAGAGCCTTGACTTGCCATCCTCTAATCCCGGGCAGGCATCTGACATCACTCCAGCCTGAAGATCCTCTACACCCCCCAGGAGCGGCCTGTGCTTAGTTTCCATCTGGGGAGATCAGGAATAATAGCCGCATGTTGTAGTCCTGGGGCCGGAGCGACCATTATACCTGATCTCACCTCAGCACAGGCCAGGTAAGTAATGCACCCACATCACCCACATCACTCACATCACCCACATCACCCCACTATATAATAAGTATAGACACCACACTACATGATAAGTATAGACACCCGCATATAGACACATAGTACATTTAGATTAGACTTTAGCCTTTGATCCTGGGATTATTCTGATCGCCATATTTGGGGTCAGGAAGGAATTTTCCCCCCTTAATATGAGGACAATTGGCTCATTCCTCACAGGGGGTTTTCGCCTTCCTCTGGATCAACACGGCCTTAAATAGGTTTAGGATGATAGAGTAATAAGTAGTAACACACATAAGTAACATAATATAAATATAGAAAATAATTTAAAAAAAATCTTAATTTAATACAATTTATAGTTTACACATAAATAAATACAGTAGTTCATTAAAAATAATAATAAAAAAAATGAATAATTTTCCCTAGTCTTTCCCCATATTACACATGTTACACTTCAGCCTTTGATCCTGGGATTTATGCCGATCGCCATATTTGGGGTCAGGAAGGAATTTTCCCCCCTAATATGAGGACAATTGGCTCATTCCTCACAGGGGGTTTTCGCCTTCCTCTGGATCAACACGG
This sequence comes from Rhinoderma darwinii, assembly GCF_050947455.1. Classification (NCBI taxonomy): domain Eukaryota; kingdom Metazoa; phylum Chordata; class Amphibia; order Anura; family Rhinodermatidae; genus Rhinoderma; species Rhinoderma darwinii. The sequence goes on from NW_027464077.1 coordinate 82,477, forward strand.
CCTTTAGATAGGTTTAGTATAATAGATAAATAGATGACACGTACATATACACAGTATATAACAATAGCAGTCTTAATACTTCTAGAATAATCTCCTAATAATAAAATATAACCTTCCCTTATCTGTAAATAAAACTTTCCTTTTACCCCCTACATCTTTGTGCTTGTTTTTATTCCCATTGGACTTCTGTGTAGTAAATGTTGTCCGAGCTCTGAGACCCCCACCAATCACTAGAACGAAGCAGCTGAAGGTCTCGTGTGAGCGCTCAGCCGCTTCCTGTCTGTTCGGCTTTTTCCGGAAAAATGTATCGGGCTCATAGGCTTTCTATTGAGTCCGTTCACCGATACATTTATTTCTGGAAAAAGCCGAACAAACACGAAGCGACTGAGCGCTCACACGGGGGCTTCAGCTGCTTCATTCTAGTGATTGGTGGGGGTCTCAGTGCTCGGTCCCCCACCAATCCAATCTTCTGACGTGTCACTATGTCACTATGACATGTCAGAAGTTTGTCAAACGTTTAGCTACACTTTAAAGGTATATGTCAGATTTAAAGCCCAAATGTGGTGTGAACAGAGCCTTACAGGTGTTGTCAGGTTTTTACAATACCGTTTTGCTAGAGGGGTCCAGTAATCTGTGGGGGAACTTGCTGCAAGAGTTTAATTTCCCTACAGCATCTCTAAAGGGGAAGTAAAGTATTACACAGTTCTATAATCACCGGGCTGGGCATGTAATACATGGATGTGATGGTCCTCCTGAGCAGGAGATGATGTTTGTTGCCCCTCTCCATTCTGGATAATTAATCAGGGTCCTGAACGGGGGATCCCACACTATTACCCCAAAATTCCCTAATAGGGCATTTGAAAATGGGTTTTCCAAACCAGAAAACAGCTTTAATGGTTATATAATGATAAGTGGGAGTTTGTTACAATGTATCAGTGCAGGAGAGAGCTGAAGTACAGGCTATTTAGATTGTGGAGGATTATCTAAACGGGATACACTGAATGGGGCACAGTGGGGGATGGAGGATCGGCTACAATGCTGCCCCCTACAGTCAGGGCCCTCACCTCATGGATGCTCCTGTTACCAGATCCTTCACACCAGAGATCAACATTCATGAAGAAGAAAAATCCCCTGCAGAGACGTCCACACCGAGAGATCCAATAGGACTGGTCTATACAAGGAGTCGTCATATCCGGGGGCATATTTACAGCCATGCCCCCATATAATAAATACTTTATTCCTGTATACATGAGAAGTTCTACAACTTTATAATATCATTTATGTTTCAATTACTCACCATTTTCAAGATCTGTTTGCTGTCAGTGAATGAGGACACTCTTGCTCACATTCAGATGCAGTGAACCTGTACATCGCTAGTCCTGCTCTCAGCTAAGAAACATAAAGTAGATTAGGAAGTTGGAGAACTTTTCATTTATACAGCGATTAAGCTTTAGTTACATAAAATCGGAAAACACACAGGAAGAGGATTCATTATCGGTAGTACTACAGTGATGTGGTGCCCGCAGGTATCTAATGGTAAATACGGCCCTGGTGGGTACCTCACCTTTATGTGACAGGCCATAAAATGTCATATAGGAAAAAACGTAAGAAAGAACTTACCATACGGGGATCATATATGTTATGTCACTGGAAGAAACCTGCAGCACCGACACCAATGGAACATGAGGATGACGCCTCTCAATGTGCCGTCCTTCACCCCCATCGCCCCACGCGTTTCACTCCACCTGTGACTCTGCCGACTAACGTGAATACTGACTAAACACAAACTCTGACCGGCCTCATCACTAGTCCCTATTGTCATACAGCCGCCTCCGATAGAGAATTTACGCTAATCCAGTGGTGGTGAACTAACCCCTATCTACTTACATGTGGTTTCCAATAGTCAGTGGTACATATAGTATCCAAAGTCTGGTGGCCAGTGGTACATAAAGTATCCAAAGTCTGGTGGCCAGTGGTACATATAGTATCCAAAGTCTGGTGGCCAGTGGTACATAAAGTATCCAAAGTCTGGTGGCCAGTGGTACATAAAGTATCCACAGTCTGGTGGTCAGAGGTACATATAATATCCAGAATCTGGTGGTCAGTGGTATATATAGTATCCAGAGTCTGGTGGTCAATGGTTTATATAGTATCCAGAGTCTGGTGGTCAGTGGTACATATAGTATCCAGAGTCTGGTGGCCAGTGGTATATATAATATCCAGAGTCTGGTGGTCAGTGGTGTATATATAGTATCCATAGTCTTGTGGCCAGTGGTATATATAGTATCCGGAGTCTGGTGGCCAGTGGTACATAAAGTATCCAGAGTCTGGTGTCAGTGGTATATATAGTGTCCAGAGTCTGGTGGCCAGTGGTATATATATTATCCAGAGTCTGGTGGCCAGTGGTATATATAGTATCCAGAGTCTGGTGGCCAGTGGTACATATAGTATCCAGAGTCTGATGGCCAGTGGTGTATATATAGTGTCCAGAGTCTGGTGTTCAGTGGTATACACTACCGTTCAAAAGTTTAGGGTCACTTAGAAATGTCCTTATTTTTGAAAGAAAAGCACAGTTTTTTTCAATGAAGATAACATTAAATTAATCAGAAATCCACTCTATACATTGTTAATGTGCTAAATGACTATTCTAGCTGCAAACGTCTGGTTTTAATGCAATATCTACATAGGTGTATAGAGGCCCATTTCCAGCAACCATCACTCCAGTGTTCTAATGGTACATTGTGTTTGCTAACTGTGTTAGAAGGCTAATGGATGATTAGAAAACACTTGAAAACCCTTGTGCAATTATGTTAGCACCGCTGTAAGCAGTTTTGCTGTTTAGAGGAGCCATAAAACTGACCTTCCTTTGAGCTAGTTGAGAATCTGAAGCATTACATTTGTGGGTTCGATTAAACTCTCCAAATGGCTAGAAAAATAGAGCTTTCATGTGAAACTCGACAGTCTATTCTTGTTTTTAGAAATGAAGGCTATTCCATGCGAGAAATTGCCAAGAAACTGCAGATTTCCTACAACGGTGTGTACTACTCCCTTCAGAGGACAGCACAAACAGGCTCTAACCAGAGTAGAAAGAGAAGTGGGAGGCCCCGCTGCACAACTGAACAACAAGACAAGTACATTGGAGTCTCTAGTTTGAGAAATAGACGCCTCACAGGTCCTAAACTGGCAGCTTCATTAAATAGTACCCGCAAAACGCCAGTGTCAACGTCTACAGTGAAGAGGCGACTCCGGGATGCTGGCCTTCAGGGCAGAGTGGCAAAGAAAAAGCCATATCTGAGACTGGCTAATAAAAGGAAAAGATTAATATGGGCAAAAGCACACAGACATTGGACAGAGGAAGATTGGAAAAAAGTGTTATGGACGGACGAATCGAAGTTTGAGGTGTTTGGATCACACAGAAGAACATTTGTGAGACGCAGAACAACTGAAAAGATACTGGAAGAGTGCCTGACGCCATCTGTCAAGCATGGTGGAGGTCATGTGATGGTCTGGGGTTGCTTTGGTGCTGGTAAAGTGGGAGATTTGTACAAGGTAAAAGGGATTTTGAATAAGGAAGGCTATCACTCCATTTGGCAACGCCATGCCATACCCTGTGGACAGCGCTTGATTGGAGCCAATTTCATCCTACAACAGGACAATGACCCAAAGCACCTCCAAATGATGCAAGAACTATTTAGGGAAGAAGCAGGCAGCTGGTATTCTATCTGTAATGGAGTGGCCAGCGCAGTCACCAGATCTCAACCCCATAGAGCTGTTGTGGGAGCAGCTTGACCGTATGGTACGCAAGAAGTGCCCATCAAGCCAATCCAACTTGTGGGAGGGGCTTCTGGAAGCATGGGGGGAAATTTCTCACGATTACCTCAGCAAATTAACAGCTCGAATGCCAAAGGTCTGCAATGCTGGAATTGCTGCAAATGGAGCATTATTTGATGAAAGTAAAGTTTGAAGGAGAAAATTATTATTTCAAATAAAAATCATTATTTCTAACCTTGTCAATGTCTTGACTATATTTTCTAGTCATTTTGCAACTCATTTGATAAATAGAAGTGTGAGGTTTCATGGAAAACACAAAATTGTCTGGGTGACCCCAAACTTTTGAACGCTAGTGTATATAGTATCCAGATTCTGGTGTCAGTAGTATATATAGTGTCCAGAGTCTGGAGTATCCAGATTCTGGTGGCCAGTGGTATATATAGTATCCAGTCTGGTGGCCAGTGGTATATATAGTATCCAGAGTCTGGTGGCCAGTGGTATATATAGTATCCAGCGTCATGTGGTCAGTGGTACATATAGTATCCAGAGTCTGGTAGTCAGACAAGACCCATATCTGAAGAAGGTCAAATGTATGGCTCGAAACGTTAAACCTATTTTTGAATTACTACTTTTCGCTATATGTGAAATAAAATATCCCTTATTGCGTAATAATTTGGAGTGCTGAGTTCCCATTTATTATCTGTAGTACATATAGTATCCAGAGTCTGATGGTCAACGGTACATATAGTATCCAGAGTCTTGTGGTCAGTGATATATACAGTATACAGAGTCTGGTGGTTCATAGTCTATATAGTATCCAGAGTCTGGTGGTTAGTGATATATATAGTATCCAGCGTCTGATGTTCAGTGGTACATATAGTATCCAGAGTCATAGTATCCAGAGTCTGATGGTCAACGGTACATATAGTATCCAGAGTCTTGTGATCAGTGATATATACAGTATACAGACCCCAAATTACCACCAGGGCGTCCCATCATATCTGGAAGAGGCAACCTAAGCGATAACATAAGTAAGTATATTGATGCTATACTAAAGCCCATGGTTGAGACCTTACCATCATATCTCAGAGACTCCTCAGACCTCCTTAAAAGATTGGAAGGGGTTCAATTAGAACCTAACATGTTGCTAGCCACGTGTGACGTAGAATCCCTATACACGAATATCCGACATCAGGATGGTCTCCAGGCTGTGTCATACTTTCTGGGGATGACCGACAGAAACCCATCCATGTCCCAGTTCATTCTCACTCTTTTGGAATTTGTGCTCACGCACAACTTCTTTACCTTTAACGGATCCTTCTACCTACAGCTCCAGGGTACGGCAATGGGGGCAGCCTGTGCACCCTCATATGCCAACTTGTTCCTGGGGCTGTGGGAGAGGGATCTGTTTTTGTCTGATCGGATATCATCAATGGACAAGGTAGTCCTTTGGACCAGGTTCATTGATGGTATCTTTATCATTTGGCATGGAACTAGAGATGAATTTGCTCGTTTCATGACAGATCTGAACATCAATGATCTTAATATTCGCCTAACCTGGAAAATCAGTGAAGTCGCTATTGATTTTCTGGACGTATTCATTAGACGTGATAATGACGGTTACATCAGGACAGATATACATAGAAAGGACACGTCAGTTAATTCATATCTACATGCATCATCTTCGCACCCAAATCATCTGATCCGTGCCATTCCCATCGGCCAGTTTTTAAGGATTAAAAGGCTATGCTCATCTAATGATGATTTTGAGTTACAGGCCAAAAACCTAAAACAACGTTTTCTTGACAGGGGTTACAACAGAAGATGTATTAACAGGGCGTATGAGAGGGCAAGGCGTTCAACACGGACCCAACTTCTTCACCCTATCACTCAGAGAAACGTGGATTCAACAATCAGGTATGTCACTACCTATAATGACAGATGGGGGCAGATGAGGAAATGTCTGGCCAAACATTGGTCAATACTACAAACCGATGCTACTTTATCAAAAATTCTCCCTGCAAAACCTGCGGTAGCATCGAGAAGAGCAAGGAATCTTCGTGATACCCTTGTCCACAGCTACCACCAACCCCAATGCATAAAACCCATCTTTGGAGCAGCAAAACCAAAATGGGGCTGTCGCCCCTGCGGACGATGTATAGCCTGCCCAAATGTGGCTAACAGTGATGAATTTGTGGACTCGACTGGCCAGGTGACATACAAAATCACTTGGCCAATCAACTGTGCTACCAAGGGAGTGATCTATTACGCCTGGTGTCCGTGCCCAAAGATCTATATTGGCCTTACCACCAGGGAACTTAAAATTAGAGCAAGGGAACACGTGAATAGCATCGAGGCAGCGAGGGGCACTGCCCCAGAGAATATTGAATCATTAAAAACTCTCCCGAGACATTTCCTTATGCATCATGGATGTGAATCCAGAGCCCTCAAAGTCAAAGGTATAGATCGTGTGAAAATTGACCTGAGAGGTGGTTCACTAATGAAAAAACTGTTTAGATTGGAATCCAGATGGATCTGGAAATTAAAGACAGTACAACCAAATGGGTTGAATGAAAATTTGGGATTTGCAGCATTCTTATAGAGTTGTCGGGACCTCTCATGGTGTCAGTTTTAATTATTTAGCAACGATCAATTGATATTCGTTTCTAATTTTTATTTTCTATCTATTTTTTAGTGTTACAGATGGTCGCTTATGAATCTATTGTGATCTATGATTCAACAACTTCCTGAGTCCATAACAACTTCTTTATTCAATCTCTGAGCAGCCTAATCTAGGGGATATAGTCAAATATCTTACACTAATGATTATGTATAAAACCATGGGGATATAGTCTTATCATATGTAGATACTCATACATTTAACTTAGCGCAATTTTGTATGATTGGTCATCAATATTGTCTTCCCTTATCCACAGTGATTATATAAGTGTTTTTATCACACTATTTTATCACATTATTTTAACTTCCCAACATTGTTTCACTTTATGTTTACATTCATTATTTCTATTATCATAACACACATAGATACACATATACACACATTCTTCATTTACTTTATTATATATTTTTTTTCTCATCTTGCACGTACACACACAGACATCTGTTATATGACACTTATTCACATATTCTGATTTGTCAGTTTACTTATGTATTTATTGATCTATTTAGTCACTGTCACATATTCGGTTGTATATGCACTTTCATATCACATTCATTATTGGTGCTTTCAAGAGTGCCATCATTAATATAATATATCCTTTCACTTTTTTAGTGCTTGATTGCATACTTATCACATCTAATTTAATATATGTTGTATAAGTATACACACATATAAATATTTTAATGATATATTTTTTACACTTTACATTTTATATTGTAGTTTATCTGTAATGGCAGGAAGGAGGTGAAGGGAACAAGTGAGCCCTAATCTACCCACCGCCCTGTCCCTGCCTACTTGCAACGACCCGCCCTAGGCGACGGGGTACAACTTGGCGGCGGTCCCTACGCTGTCTAAGTGCAAGGGAGTACAAACAGGGAACACGCAAGGGAAGGGACAGTAGCCCACGGAACGCCGCGAGGAAACGGAGCGGTGAATGAGTCAGTCAGGATCAGGATGTAGTGGAGTATACCAACGAGAGCACGGAGCAGGAAGCAAGCCAGGGGCAAAGCGAAGCAGGATAAGCGGAACTGAAGCAAGGCAGAAGCACGGCAGAAGCAGGCTGGAGCAAGGCAGCAGTGGGGCCAGGAATCCAAGAAGAATAACAAGCACTGAGGAAGAGAACACGGCAGGTATAAATGGACAGGGGGCGGAGCTAACTCCGACTGACCAGGCCGCGATAGGCTCTCCCACTCCTGAGCCTGCCACCCTGGTTGGTGGGAGCCGGTGTCAGTCTAAGAGGTCTGGCCTCAGGTGTCGACTGATTAATCCCAGGAGTATACACAGACGTAGTACCTGGCAGATCCTTTACAGTACTCCCCCTTTTATGAGGGGCCACCGGACCCTTACTAAGAGGACCCGGATTAGTGGGGAAGAGAAGGTGGAACCTCCTGATCAATACCCCAGCGTGAACATCACGAGCAGGTACCCAAGTCCTCTCCTCCAGCCCGTATCCTCTCCAATGGACCAGGTACTGGAGGGAGCCCTGGATCATCCTACTGTCCATAATCTTGGCCACCTCGAATTCCACCCCCTCAGGGTTGAGAACGGGAACAGGAGGTTTCCTCGAGGGGGACCAGGACGGGGAGCAGCGTTTAAGGAGGGAGGCATGGAAGACGTCATGTATGCGAAAGGATGGGGGCAGCTCCAGACGGAAGGATACAGGGTTGAGGACTTCAATGATCTTATAAGGTCCAATAAATCGGGGAGCAAACTTCCTGGACGGGACCTTAAGGCGCAAGTTCCTGGATGACAACCAGACCAAATCCCCGACGACAAACCGGGGGTTAGCAGAACGTCTACTATCAGCCTGAATCTTTTGTACGCTCTGGGACGCCTCTAGGTTCTTCTGAACCTGGGCCCATACTGTGCACCGTTCCCGATGAACGTCCTCTACCTCGGGATTATTGGAACAACCAGGAGAAACGGAGGAGAACCTTGGGTTAAACCCGAAATTACAGAAAAACGGGTAGACCCCTGACGAGTTACTGACCTGGTTATTCAGGGAAAATTCGGCGAGGGAAAGGAATGAGACCCAATCAAATTGACAGTCAGAGATGAAACACCTTAAATATTGTTCCAGGGATTGGTTAGTCCTTTCCGTTTGGCCATTAGTTTCGGGATGGAAGGCGGAGGAGAAGGACAGATCAATCTCCAACTTTTTACAAAAAGCTCTCCAAAATAAGGAAACAAAATGTACCCCTCTGTCAGAAACGATATTGACTGGGGCCCCATGGAGACGCAGAATGTGTTTAACAAACAAAGAAGCTAACGTCTTGGCGTTAGGTAGTTTCTTAAGGGGCACAAAGTGGCACATCTTGCTGAAGCGGTCTACTACCACCCACACCACCGACTTGCCCTGAGATGGAGGCAAATCGGTGATAAAATCCATGGAGATATGGGTCCAAGGTCTCTGGGGAATGGGCAAGGAACGTAGTAAGCCCGCAGGTCGGGACCTAGGGGTCTTGGACCTAGCACAAACCTCACAAGCGGCGACGTAAGCCCTAACGTCTTTAGGCAACCTAGGCCACCAATAGTTTCTGGTAATGAGGTGTTTGGTAGCCAAGATGCCAGGATGACCATATAGTGCGGAGTCATGGTTTTCCCTGAGTACCCTTAGCCGGTATTGCAGGGGGACAAACAGTTTGTCCCCAGGGAGGTTCCCGGGAGCTGAACCTTTATCAGCCGCGATGTCAGAAGCTAAATCAGAATCAGTGGCAGAAACAATTATACCAGGGGGTAAAATACAAGCAGGATCCTTCTCGGAAGGAGGATTGGCCATGAAACTACGTGACAGTGCATCAGCCTTAATATTTTTGGACCCAGCCCTATAGGTAACCAAGAAATTAAATCTGGTAAAGAATAGTGCCCAACGAGCTTGTCTAGGATTAAGCCTCCGGGCAGATTCTAGGAAAACCAGATTCTTGTGGTCAGTAAGGACCGTTACCTGGTGTCTGGCCCCCTCCAGGAAGTGACGCCACTCTTCAAAAGCCCATTTAATGGCTAAAAGTTTGCGGTTGGAGGGAGGCATGGAAGACGTCATGTATGCGAAAGGATGGGGGCAGATTCTAGGAAAACCAGATTCTTGTGGTCAGTAAGGACCGTTACCTGGTGTCTGGCCCCCTCCAGGAAGTGACGCCACTCTTCAAAAGCCCATTTAATGGCTAAAAGTTTGCGGTTGGAGGGAGGCATGGAAGACGTCATGTATGCGAAAGGATGGGGGCAGCTCCAGACGGAAGGATACAGGGTTGAGGACTTCAATGATCTTATAAGGTCCAATAAATCGGGGAGCAAACTTCCTGGACGGGACCTTAAGGCGCAAGTTCGCGGTTGCCAATATCATAGTTACTCTCCGTGGGCGAAAACTTCCTAGAGAAGTAAGCACAGGGGCGGAGATGGGTGAGGGAGCTGGTACCCTGGGACAAGACGGCCCCCACTCCCACCTCGAATGCGTCAACCTCCACAATAAATGGCTCCCTTTGGTTGGGCTGAACCAGCACGGGGGCCGAGATAAAGCACTTCTTGAGGGTCTCAAAACCTGGACGGCCTCAGGGGGCCAATGGAGGACATCAGCACCCTTGCGAGTAAGGTCTGTAAGAGGCTTAGCGACGACCGAGAAGTTGGCAATAAATCTCCTGTAATAGTTAGTGAACCCCAAAAAACACTGTAGCGCCTTCAGGGAGGCAGGTTGGACCCATTCCGCCACAGCCTGAACCTTGGCGGGGGCCCATGCGGAATTCATGAGGAGTGAGGATTTGACCTAAAAATGGTATCTCCTGTACCCCAAACACACATTTTTCGGTCTTCGCAAACAGATTATTTTCCCAGAGGACCTGGAGGACCTTCCTGACATGCTCCACGTGGGAGGACCAGTCCTTGGAAAACACCAGTATGTCATCAAGGTACACTACAAGAAAATTACCCAGGTAATCTCTCAGAATTTCATTAATAAAATTCTGGAAGACGGCAGGGGCATTACACAACCCAAAGGGCATGACCAGGTATTCGAAATGACCTTCGGGTGTGTTGAACGCAGTTTTCCACTCATCCCCCTCTTTGATGCGGATAAGGTTATATGCCCCCCGTAGATCGAACTTAGAAAACCATTGGGCTCCCTGAACCTGATTAAAAAGATCCGGAATCAAAGGAAGGGGATACTGGTTCCTTACGGTGACCTTATTTAGGTTCCGATAATCAATGCACGGCCTAAGACCACCATCCTTCTTCCCCACAAAGAAGAAGCCAGCACCTACAGGAGAAGTCGAGGGGCGAATGAAACCCATGGCCAGGCATTCTTGGATATACTCCCTCATAGCTTCACGTTCAGGACATGAAAGATTAAATATCCTACCCTTAGGAAGCTTGGCACCAGGCACCAAATCGATGGTGCAATCGTAATCTCTATGAGGGGGCAACACCTCAGAGGCCTCCTTAGAAAACACATCAGCGAAGTCCTGAACAAACTCAGGAAGCGTGTTTACCTCCTCCCGGGGAGAAATAGAGTTGACCGAAAGACATGACATCAGGCATTCACTACCCCATTTGGTGAGATCCCCAGTATTCCAATCAAACGTGGGATTATGCAGCTGCAACCAGGGAAGACCTAATACCAGATCGGACGATAATCCCTGCATCACCAGTACAGAGCACTGCTCCAAACGCATGAAGCCAACAAGGAGTTCAAAAACAGGAGTATGCTGAGTAAAATAACCATTAGCAAGAGGAGTGGAGTCGATACCCACTACCGGGATAGGATAAGGCAAATCAATAAAAGGCATTTTTAGAGACATAGCAAATTCCACAGACATGATATTAGCAGATGAGCCAGAATCCACGAAGGCACTGCCAGTGGCAGACCGGCCAGCAAACGAGACCTGAAAGGGAAGCAAAATTTAATTGCGTTTCATATTAACGGGAAATACCTGTGCGCCCAAGTGACCTCCCCGATGATCACTTAGGCGCGGAAGTTTTCCGGCTGTTTATTCTTGCGCCTGGGACAGGTGTTCAGTAGATGCTTGTCGTCCCCACAGTAGAAGCAGAGACCATTCATTCTGCGAAACTCCCTACGTTGTCGAGGGGACATGGAGGCCCCGAGTTGCATAAGTACCTCCGAGTCCTCCGTGGAAGAGCGAGGAGACGGGACCTCGGGGGGAATCGCAGGGAAGTCAGAGGGGAACACATTGAAACATTCAAGCTGACGTTCCCTGAGACGTTGGTCAAGTCGTAGGAACGACTAGGGAGTCAGAAGAGGGGTAGCTAACCAGCAGATCCTTCAGGGCGTCAGATAATCCTAACCTAAACTGGCACCTTAGAGCCGGGACGTTCCACCGAGAAGCTACGCACCACTTTCTAAAATCAGAACAGTATTCCTCAACCGGTCTCCTACCCTGACGTAAGGTCACCAGCTGACTCTCGGCTAAGGCAGTCCTGTCAGTCTCGTCGTAAATGAGTCCGAGGGCAGAGAAAAAATCGATCAACGGAGGAAAGTTCAGGGGCGTCAGGAGCCAAGGAGAAGGCCCACTATTGGGGCCCTTCCTGGAGTCGGGATATAATGATACCCACCCGCTGGTTCTCGGAACCTGAGGAGTGAGGTTTTAGGCGGAAATAAAGTCTGCAACTCTCCCGGAAGGAGAGAAAAGTCTTACGGTCCCCTGAGAACCGGTCAGGTAACTTGAGGTTGGGTTCTAGAGGTGAGGTGAGGGGTACTACTAAGGCAGCGTCACCCTGGTTGACCCTCTGAGCCAGGGCCTGGACCTGTAGGGAGAGGCCCTGCATCTGCTGGGTCAGGCTCTCAAGGGGGTCCATGATAGCGTCAGCGTAGGAAAAATGGTAGACTAGGTATGGGCTTGTTATTATGTAATGGCAGGAAGGAGGTGAAGGGAACAAGTGAGCCCTAATCTATCCACCGCCCTGTCCCTGCCTACTTGCAACGACCCGCCCTAGGCGACGGGGTACAACTTGGCGGCGGTCCCTACGCTTTCTAAGTGCAAGGGAGTACAAACAGGGAACACGCAAGGGAAGGGACAGTAGCCCACGGAACGCCGCGAGGAAACGGAGCGGTGAATGAGTCAGTCAGGATCAGGATGTAGTGGAGTATTCCAACGAGAGCACGGAGCAGGAAGCAAGCCAGGGGCAAAGCGAAGCAGGATAAGCGGGAACTGAAGCAAGGCTGAAGCACGGCAGAAGCAGGCTGGAGCAAGGCAGCAGTGGGGCCAGGAATCCAAGAAGAATAACAAGCACTGAGGAAGAGAACACGGCAGGTATAAATGGACAGGGGGCGGAGCTAACTCCGACTGACCAGGCCGCGATAGGCTCTCCCACTCCTGAGCCTGCCACCCTGGTTGATGGGAGGCGGTGTCAGTCTAAGAGGTCTGGCCTCAGGTGTCGACTGATTAATCCCGGGAGTATACACAGACGTAGTACCTGGCAGATCCTTTACATTATCATATACACTTGATCATTATTACTACAATCGTATATATTTTTTCTGTTACACTTTAATTATTCCTGTGTATATACTTTTTGCATTGTTTATGTATATTTTATTTATTTATATATGTTTGTAATTGTCTGAATGTATTACACATCACCCATGCAGTTCGGTATTTTTGGTTATGTGAGGGGGTATACATGTGCATATATCATGTGTAATATGTATTTCATCTACATACATAATTTTTTTACAGTTTTTTACATGCTACATTATATTATTTTGTATATATTTCTTTCTTTCTTTATGCATGTATATTGGTGTGTATATATATATATATATATATATATATATATATATATATATATATATGTATATTTTTACGTGCAATCACATGTACTTTATATAACAATTGGTACTTGTATATATATATATATATTTTTTTTAATCTAAACTAAACTGTAATGTCGAAATCTATGTGGATAAATTTTATTCGATTACATCTGTATGTGTTTGGTCTGGAAATAGAGAAATATTTCTTGGCATGTGGGCATATATGCAATATAATCTATATTGCATAATGTATATCATTTAACTGTAGTAGGGAAAGCAATAGGGATAGACTGACAAAGAATGAACTATGACCAATTCATATTTATATTTATATTTATTTTCATTTCTTTATCAATTGCCTATTTTTATATTTATTTTTATTTTTATTTTTATTATTTTCTATTCATTTTCTTTCATTTGTTTATTTGTTCTCCATTCCATTCATTCATTTGTATTCATCCCTTCCTTCTTTTGTGTCATGGATATTCCGGACCAAATTCAATAAAATAAAATAATTCATTAGTTAATTCCGACTTGTGCAATACTATGCGCAAGTGTAATTCAATTTATTATATCTTTCTACTTACGGTTTATGTTGCTCCATTCTTCCTTGGTGCGCATGCGTGGCCTGTCAGTCTGGGTCTTCGCTGCCTCGGCCGGAGCATTGCGGTCATGTGGTTTGCGTCTTCCGGGGCCTGGTGCCATGCCTGGGATGCTGATATGCCGGAACCTTTCCGGGTGTCTGTGTCCCTGGCCGGGACACGTGACCCTTGTCCTTGTTCCGGTTTCGGCGGTGGATACACCGGACTGTCGGGCTACGGCACACTACGTGTCAACAGTGATTTTCCAGCAGCTTCAGCTGTTCCCCTTGTATCCCGATTGGCTCTCTGTTGTTCAAATAGCGTCTCTATACTTTCTGACACCACCCCCAGACGAAGGCTCGAGGGCCGAAATGCGCGTCGGGGTTGATGCCAGACAGTGCTGACTGTGACATGGGTAAGGTGTTCTGCTCTACTTCAGAGCCTCTACTCTTGACCTTTTTTGCTATTATTTTCATGCATACACCCATTGGTGTTCTTATATGTGTGAGTGATTTGCTGTTGCGCCTGAACTCCTGCATCTGGCTGTGATTAATACGTACCACTTGATTGTGGCCTTTACCTATTGAACAGGATGCAGGACTTTAACACATTGCGGCTACACTCACACTTATTAATTGATTAATTATTTATTAATTGTTAATCTTCATCTTTCCAGTGTCACTCTGCTACCTAGTGTACTACAACTTTAATATCACATGTATCATTGTCTGGTATCTTGTTTACACTGTGGCAATCATCTTTAACTTTTCATTGTTTTTTTGTTATATGTCATAATAAAACTTGTTATTTTTATCAATCCTTGGTGTGTCGGACTCAGTTTTTAGGTTTATAATACAGTATACAGAGTCTGGTGGTTCGTGGTCCATATATTATCCAGAGTCTGGTGGTCAGTGGTATATATAGTTTCCAGCGTCTGATGGTTAGTGGTACATATAGTATCCAGAGTCATAGTATCCAGAGTCTGGTGGTCAACGGTACATATAGTATCCAGAGTCTTGTGGTCAGTGATATATGCAGTATACAGAGTCTGGTGGTTCATGGTCCATATATTATCCAGAGTCTGGTGGTCAGTCGTACATATAGTTTCCAGAGTCTGGTGGTCAGTGGTATATATGGTATCCAGAGTCTGGTGGTCAGTGGTATATATGGTATCCAGAGTCTGGTGTCAGTGGTGTGTATATATATATATTGTAATGACGGGAAACAGACAAGTGAGCCCTAATCTACCTGCCACTCTGTCCCTGCCTACTTGCAACGACCCGCCCTAGGCGACGGGGTACAACTGGGCGGCGGTCCCTACGCTCAGTAAGTGCACGAGACAAACAGACAACACACAAAGCAAAAGGAAAGGGGCATGGCAACACCATGAGCATCAAGAGTGGTGAACGAGCCAAGTCAAACCAGGAGTGTACGAGGTACCAAACGCAGAGCAGGAGAGTAGTCAGTAAGCCAGGGTCAGTATGGAGCAGGATCGAATAGTCAGGAGCTGTAGCTGGGCCAGGAAACCACACGAGAAGAATCACAAGCAAGGAGGAAAAGGAAAGGCAGGTATAAACAGACAGAGGGCGGGAGCTAGCTCCGTCTGGCCAGGCTGCGATAGGCTCTCCCACTCCTAAGCCTGCCAGCCTGAGTGGTGGAAGCAGGAGTCAGTCTCAGAGACATAGACTCAGGTGCCGACTGATTACCTATGGGCGTATACACAGAAGTTGTGCCTGGCAGATCCTTTACATATATATATATAGTGTTCAGTGTCTGGTGGTCAGTGATACATATAGTTTCCAGAGTCTGGTGGTCAGTGGTATATATAGAATCCAGAGTCTGGTGTCAGTGGTATATATATATATATATTCAGGAGAAATAAATCTTGCAGCACTCCAACAGGATGAATGAAAAAAAATGGTGATTTATTCAAGCCAACATACAGAGGTGCGACGTTTCAGTCCAACATTAGGACTTTTTTCGAGCATAATGGTGTGTACAACAGTCATGGTTTCTATAGTGTGCATCAAATACAAGCAATCAAGCTCATTACAATAGTATCACAAATACAAACAGCATTTAGTTACGTGTAAAACCAAAGTTACCGTATCAAAAAATAAACCATTGATACAGAAAGTGACAAGTGACATATTTAATAACATCTAAAAACGTCTATACATTAGAACGACTTAATATAGACCTAATTACAATGTCATCAAATATTCCACAAGATGTGTATCAAGTTACGGCTGTCAGACCACTGACCAATCAAAAGACTGATATTTAATTTATGCAAAGTGCTGGTATGTGTTTGACTCAAGTCCTCCCTATCAGGCATTTATTGTTAGCAGGTGCGCATGCGTCAGGCTGACAGCGCCAGCAAGTCACGTCTATAGGAAGTTGCCTGGTTACAGGTAATCAACAAACTCCTGACGCCATTGTGCACACATTCCACTAGCGAGAACCGGAAAGAAGTTCCGCAACACGTTGCCAAATGACAGGTAACAATCAATATTATTGTAAATAGCTTATCAAGCAAAATGTTTCACAAATACATATAGACACAAAATACATCAAACCACGGAATGACAGAATTGATAAATATTCAGGACATATATATGTCCGAAGATGTCCAGGATCAGTATCAAGAAAAGGTCAAACACCTGTATATACAAATGTATATGTATGAGAGGGAAGCAGCAAGAAAAACCAAGTGCAGCAAATAAATCCATTCCTAAATATGTCATAGAAATTCTATATAGTCGATGGCAGTTATAAGGTATATTAAACTGCGGATAAAGGACTCACACGAAAGGGGAGGGATCAGGGTCCCAGTTATGTGCTCCATGAAAAGCTACACCAAGGTTAGTAGAGCGACAGTATCCCACTCCCGTGTGCCAAGTCCAACCACAATAACCAGCAATCATGTATCCAACCCATGAGAACTCCACAGTAGCTTATTACATCAGTCAGTTTATACACTAATATTTACATTATTGCTGCGCCCCTTTCACATACATTGAAAGAAATATTTTCCAAAACATTAATACATGAAAACTATTCACAGGACATCAAAATATGAATATCCAATTTCCATCCTCCATTTATTCTTGGTCAATTTAGTATCTTGTGGTCTGAAGTGGTCTACATTCACCTTATGATCTAAAATAGAAAAATAAAGTATCAAAGATCAAGGTATATATATATACATCTCATATAAAAAATACAAAACCAAAAAATAATAATAGACAAAAGCAGAACATTGCTAGAGGATGAAGGCAGATGTCAGAGATGAGTCTCAGAGAGTAGCCCTAGCGACATTCAATTCAACATTCAGACCTTTCCGGCTCAATGTTTCCAAAAGGAAAATCCCCTTTGATTGACATTTATGTAGTAATACATTCCTATCACCCCCACTCTGGGGAAGTGGAATATGTTCCAAAATCAGACATTGTAAATCTCTTTCGGTATGTCCTAGTTCAAAAAAATGTTTCGCTACAGGCAAATCTCCTTTATGTTTCCTAATGGAATACCGATGGTTATTCAACCTAGTTTTGAAGTCGCAGGTGGTTTCACCAACATATAATAACTGGCAGGGGCACCATAACACGTCAATGATCCAATCAGAATCGCACGTAAAGTGCTGTCTAATGTTGTACTTTCTGTGTGTTTGAGGGAGCTCACATACATTGCCCCTACACATGAGTGGACACTTGATCCATTTATAGCAGGGCACCCGTTCACATGTGTAAGCTTTCTCTTAGGGTATGTGCACACACACTAATTACGTCCGTAATTGACGGACGTATTTCGGCCGCAAGTCCAGGACCGAACACAGTGCAGGGAGCCGGGCTCCTAGCATCATACTTATGTACGATGCTAGGAGTCCCTGCCTCTCTGCAGGACAAATGTCCCGTACTGTAATCATGTTTTCAGTACGGGACAGCAGTTCCACGGAGTAGCGGGGACTCCTAGCATCGTACATAACTATGATGCTAGGAGCCCGGCTCCCTGCAGTGTGTTCGGTCCTGGACTTGCGGCCGAAATACGTCCGTCAATTACGGACGTAATTAGTGTGTGTGCACATACCCTTACTGAGATTGAGTGCTGCTGCTTTCTCTGTTTGAATATATTTGGATCTACTCAGCTGGCCCCTTATTCCACTTTTTCTATTGCTGATACCATGGAACACATCGGTACTTTGCAGGATATGCCTTCAGCCAACTCTACTGTTTTTACGGAGGAGGACATTGCTAGAATTTTGAATGGAGCAGGGGTCTATTTATTAAGGGGTCTGGTCTGTGGTCTGTATTTATTTAGGGGTCTGATCTAAGGTCTGTATTTATTTAGGGGTCTGGTCTGGGGTCTGCATTAATTTAGGGGTCGGGTCTGGGGTCTGTATTTATTTAGGCGTCCGGTCAGGGGTCTGCATTTATTTAGGGGTCTAGTCTGGGGTCTGTATTTATTTAGGGGTCCAGTCTGGGGTCTGTATTTATTTAGGGGTCCAGTCTGGGGTCTGTATTTATTTAGGGGTCCGGTCAGAGGTCTGAATTTATTTAGGCGTCTGGTCTGGGGTCTGTAATTATTTGGGGGACTGGTCGGTGGTCTGCATTGATTTAGGGGTCTGGTCTGGGGTCTGTATTTATTTAGGAGTCCAGTCTGGGGTCTGCATTTATTTAGGATTCTAGTCTGGGGTCTGTATTTTTTTAGGGGTCTGGTCTGGGGGTCTGTATTCATTTAGGGGTCCAGTCTGGGGTCTGTATTTATTTAGGGGTCCGGTCTTGGGTCTGTATTTATTTAGGGGTCTGGTCTGGGGTCTCCATTTATTTAGGGGTCTGGTCTGGGGTCTGTATTTATTTAGGAGTCTGGTCTGGGGTCTGTATTTATTTAGGAGTCTGGTCTGGGGTCTGCATTTATTCAGGATTCTAGTCTGGGGTCTGCATTTATTTAGGGGTCTAGTCTGGGGTCTGTATTTTTTTAGGGGTCTGGTCTGGGGGTCTGTATTCATTTACGGGTCTGGTCTGGGGTCTGTATTTATTTAGGGGTCTAGTCTGGGGTCTGCATTTATTTAAGGGTCTAGTCTTGGGTCTGTATTTATTTAGGGGTCTGGTCTGGGGTCTGTATTTATTTAGGGGTCTGGTCTGGGGTCTGTATTTATTAAGGGGTCTAGTCTGGGGTCTGTATTTATTTAGGAGTCTGGTCTGGGGTCTGCATTTATTCAGGATTCTAGTCTGGGGTCTGCATTTATTTAGGGGTCTAGTCTGGGGTCTGTATTTTTTTAGGGGTCTGGTCTGGGGGTCTGTATTCATTTACGGGTCTGGTCTGGGGTCTGTATTTATTTAGGGGTCTAGTCTGGGGTCTGTATTTATTTAGGGGTCTGGTCTGGGGTCTGTATTTATTTAGGGGTCTGGTCTGGGGTCTGTATTTATTAAGGGGTCTAGTCTGGGGTCTGTATTTATTTAGGGGTCCGTTCTGGGGTCTGTATTTATTTAGGGGTCTGGTCTGGGGTCTGTATTTATTTAGGGGTCTGGTGTGGGGTCTGTATTTATTTAGGGGTCTGGTCTGGGGTCTGTATTTATTTAGGGGTCTGGTCTGGGGTCTGTATTTATTAAGGGGTCTAGTCTGGGGTCTGTATTTATTTAGGGGTCTGGTCTGGGGTCTGTATTTATTTAGGGGTCTGGTCTGGGGTCTGTATTTATTTAGGGGTCTGGTGTGGGGTCTGTATTTATTTAGGGGACTGGTCTGTGGTCTGTATTTATTTAGGGGACTGGTCTGTGGTCTGTATTTATTTAGGTGTCTGGTCTGGGGACTGTATTTATTTAGGGGTCTGGTCTGGGGTCTGTATTTATTTAGGGGTCTGGTCTGGGGTCTGCATTTATTTAGGTGTCTGGTCTGGGCTCTGTATTTATTTAGGGGTCTGGTCTGGGGTCTCCATTGATTTAGGGGTCTGGTCTGGGGTCTGCATTTCTTTAGGGGTCTGGTCTGGGGTCTGTATTTATTTAGGGGTCTAGTCTGGGGTCTGCATTTATTTAGGGGTCTAGTCTTGGGTCTGTATTTAGGTGTCCGGTCTGGGGTCTGTATTTATTTAGGGGTCGGGTCAGGGGTCTGCATTTATTTAGGGGTCTGGTCTGGCATCTGTATTTTTTATGGGGGTCTAGTCTGGTGTCTGTATTTATTTAGGGGTCCGTTCTGGGGTCTGTATTTATTTAGGGGTCTGGTCTGGGGTCTGTATTTATTTAGGGGTCGGGTCTGGGGTCTGTGAATATTTAGGGGTCTGGTCTGGCGTCTATAGTTATTTAGGAGTCTGGTCTGGGGTCTGTATTCATTTAGCGGTCTTGTCTGAGGTTTGTATTCATTTAGGGGTCTAGTCTGGGGTCTGTTTTTATTTAGGGGTTTGGTCTGGGGTCTGAATTTATTTAGGGGTCTGGTCTGGGGTCATTAAATATTTAGGGGTCTGGTCTGTGGTCTGCATTGATTTAGGGGTCCGGTCTGGGGTCTGCATTAATTTGGGGGTCTGGTCTGGGGTCTGTATTTATTAAGGGGTCTAGTCTTGGGTCTGTATTTTTTTAGGGGTCTGGTCTGTGGTCTGTATTTATTTAGGGGTCCAGTCTGGGGTCTGTATTTATTTAGGGGTCCGGTCAGGGGTCTGAATTTATTTAGGCGTCTGGTCTGGGGTCTGTAATTATTTGGGGGTCTGGTCTGGGGTCTGTATTTATTTAGGGGTCTGGTCTGGGGTCTGTATTCATTTAGCGGTCTGGTCTGGGGTCTGCATTTATTTAGGATTCTAGTCTGGGGTTTGCATTTATTTAGGGGTCTAGACTGGGGTCTGTATTTTTTTAGGGGTCTAGTCTGGGGGTCTGTATTCATTTAGGGGTCCGGTCAGGTGTCTGCATTAACTTAGGGGTCTGGTCTGGCGTCTGTATTTATTAAGGGGTCTAGTCTGGGGTCTGTATTTATTTAGGGGTCTGGTCTGGGGTCTGTATTTATTTAGGGGTCTGGTCTGGGGGTCTGTATTTATTTAGGGGTCTGGTTTGGGGTCTGTATTTATTTAGGGCACTGGTCTGTAGTCTCTATTGATTTAGGGGTCTGGTCTGGGGTCTGCATTTATTTAGGTGTCTGGTCTGGGGTCTGTATTCATTTAGGGGTCTGGTCTGGGGTCTCCATTGATTTAGGGGTCTGGTCTGGGGTCTGCATTTCTTTAGGGGTCTGGTCTGGGGTCTGTATTTATTTAGGGGTCTAGTCTGGGGTCTGCATTTATTTAGGGGTCTAGTCTTGGGTCTGTATTTAGGTGTCCGGTCTGGGGTCTGTATTTATTTAGGGGTCGGGTCAGGGGTCTGCATTAACTTAGGGGTCTGGTCTGGCATCTGTATTTTTTTATGGAGGTCTAGTCTGGTGTCTGTATTTATTTAGGGGTCCGTTCTGGGGTCTGTATTTATTTAGGGGTCTGGTCTGGGGTCTGTATTTATTTAGGGGTCGGGTCTGGGGTCTGTGAATATTTAGGGGTCTGGTCTGGGGTCTATAGTTATTTAGGAGTCTGGTCTGGGGTCTGTATTCATTTAGCGGTCTTGTCTGAGGTTTGTATTCATTTAGGGGTCTAGTCTGGGGTCTGTTTTTATTTAGGGGTTTGGTCTGGGGTCTGAATTTATTTAGGGGTCTGGTCTGGGGTCATTAAATATTTAGGGGTCTGGTCTGTGGTCTGCATTGATTTAGGGGTCCGGTCTGGGGTCTGCATTAATTTGGGGGTCTGGTCTGGGGTCTGTATTTATTAAGGGGTCTAGTCTTGGGTCTGTATTTTTTTAGGGGTCTGGTCTGTGGTCTGTATTTATTTAGGGGTCCAGTCTGGGGTCTGTATTTATTTAGGGGTCCGGTCAGGGGTCTGAATTTATTTAGGCGTCTGGTCTGGGGTCTGTAATTATTTGGGGGTCTGGTCTGGGGTCTGTATTTATTTAGGGGTCTGGTCTGGGGTCTGCATTAATTTAGGGGTCGGGTCTGGGGTCTGTATTTATTTAGGCGTCCGGTACATGGTCTGCATTAATTTGGGGGTCTGGTCTGGGGTCTGTATTTTTTTAGGGGTCCGGTCAGGGGTCTGCATTTATTTAGGGGTCTAGTCTGGGGTCTGTATTTATTTAGGGGTCCAGTCTGGGGTCTGTATTTATTTAGGGGTCCAGTCTGGGGTCTGTATTTATTTAGGGGTCCGGTCAGAGGTCTGAATTTATTTAGGCGTCTGGTCTGGGGTCTGTAATTATTTGGGGGACTGGTCGGTGGTCTGCATTGATTTAGGGGTCTGGTCTGGGGTCTGTATTTATTTAGGAGTCCAGTCTGGGGTCTGCATTTATTTAGGATTCTAGTCTGGGGTCTGTATTTTTTTAGGGGTCTGGTCTGGGGGTCTGTATTCATTTAGGGGTCCAGTCTGGGGTCTGTATTTATTTAGGGGTCCGGTCTTGGGTCTGTATTTATTTAGGGGTCTGGTCTGGGGTCTCCATTTATTTAGGGGTCTGGTCTGGGGTCTGTATTTATTTAGGAGTCTGGTCTGGGGTCTGTATTTATTTAGGAGTCTGGTCTGGGGTCTGCATTTATTCAGGATTCTAGTCTGGGGTCTGCATTTATTTAGGGGTCTAGTCTGGGGTCTGTATTTTTTTAGGGGTCTGGTCTGGGGGTCTGTATTCATTTACGGGTCTGGTCTGGGGTCTGTATTTATTTAGGGGTCTAGTCTGGGGTCTGCATTTATTTAAGGGTCTAGTCTTGGGTCTGTATTTATTTAGGGGTCTGGTCTGGGGTCTGTATTTATTTAGGGGTCTGGTCTGGGGTCTGTATTTATTAAGGGGTCTAGTCTGGGGTCTGTATTTATTTAGGAGTCTGGTCTGGGGTCTGCATTTATTCAGGATTCTAGTCTGGGGTCTGCATTTATTTAGGGGTCTAGTCTGGGGTCTGTATTTTTTTAGGGGTCTGGTCTGGGGGTCTGTATTCATTTACGGGTCTGGTCTGGGGTCTGTATTTATTTAGGGGTCTAGTCTGGGGTCTGTATTTATTTAGGGGTCTGGTCTGGGGTCTGTATTTATTTAGGGGTCTGGTCTGGGGTCTGTATTTATTAAGGGGTCTAGTCTGGGGTCTGTATTTATTTAGGGGTCCGTTCTGGGGTCTGTATTTATTTAGGGGTCTGGTCTGGGGTCTGTATTTATTTAGGGGTCTGGTGTGGGGTCTGTATTTATTTAGGGGTCTGGTCTGGGGTCTGTATTTATTTAGGGGTCTGGTCTGGGGTCTGTATTTATTAAGGGGTCTAGTCTGGGGTCTGTATTTATTTAGGGGTCTGGTCTGGGGTCTGTATTTATTTAGGGGTCTGGTCTGGGGTCTGTATTTATTTAGGGGTCTGGTGTGGGGTCTGTATTTATTTAGGGGACTGGTCTGTGGTCTGTATTTATTTAGGGGACTGGTCTGTGGTCTGTATTTATTTAGGTGTCTGGTCTGGGGACTGTATTTATTTAGGGGTCTGGTCTGGGGTCTGTATTTATTTAGGGGTCTGGTCTGGGGTCTGCATTTATTTAGGTGTCTGGTCTGGGCTCTGTATTTATTTAGGGGTCTGGTCTGGGGTCTCCATTGATTTAGGGGTCTGGTCTGGGGTCTGCATTTCTTTAGGGGTCTGGTCTGGGGTCTGTATTTATTTAGGGGTCTAGTCTGGGGTCTGCATTTATTTAGGGGTCTAGTCTTGGGTCTGTATTTAGGTGTCCGGTCTGGGGTCTGTATTTATTTAGGGGTCGGGTCAGGGGTCTGCATTAACTTAGGGGTCTGGTCTGGCATCTGTATTTTTTATGGGGGTCTAGTCTGGTGTCTGTATTTATTTAGGGGTCCGTTCTGGGGTCTGTATTTATTTAGGGGTCTGGTCTGGGGTCTGTATTTATTTAGGGGTCGGGTCTGGGGTCTGTGAATATTTAGGGGTCTGGTCTGGGGTCTATAGTTATTTAGGAGTCTGGTCTGGGGTCTGTATTCATTTAGCGGTCTTGTCTGAGGTTTGTATTCATTTAGGGGTCTAGTCTGGGGTCTGTTTTTATTTAGGGGTTTGGTCTGGGGTCTGAATTTATTTAGGGGTCTGGTCTGGGGTCATTAAATATTTAGGGGTCTGGTCTGTGGTCTGCATTGATTTAGGGGTCCGGTCTGGGGTCTGCATTAATTTGGGGGTCTGGTCTGGGGTCTGTATTTATTAAGGGGTCTAGTCTTGGGTCTGTATTTTTTTAGGGGTCTGGTCTGTGGTCTGTATTTATTTAGGGGTCCAGTCTGGGGTCTGTATTTATTTAGGGGTCCGGTCAGGGGTCTGAATTTATTTAGGCGTCTGGTCTGGGGTCTGTAATTATTTGGGGGTCTGGTCTGGGGTCTGTATTTATTTAGGGGTCTGGTCTGGGGTCTGTATTCATTTATCGGTCTGGTCTGGGGTCTGCATTTATTTAGGATTCTAGTCTGGGGTTTGCATTTATTTAGGGGTCTAGACTGGGGTCTGTATTTTTTTAGGGGTCTAGTCTGGGGGTCTGTATTCATTTAGGGGTCCGGTCAGGTGTCTGCATTAACTTAGGGGTCTGGTCTGGCGTCTGTATTTATTAAGGGGTCTAGTCTGGGGTCTGTATTTATTTAGGGGTCTGGTCTGGGGTCTGTATGAATTTAGGGGTCTGGTCTGGGGGTCTGTATTTATTTAGGTGTCTGGTTTGGGGTCTGTATTTATTTAGGGCACTGGTCTGTAGTCTCCATTGATTAAGGGGTCTGGTCTGGGGTCTGCATTTATTTAGGTGTCTGGTCTGGGGTCTGTATTCATTTAGGGGTCTGGTCTGGGATCTGTATGTATTTAGGGGTCTAGTCTGGGGTCTGCATTTATTTAGGGGTCTAGTCTTGGGTCTGTATTTAGGTGTCCGGTCTGGGGTCTGTATTTATTTAGGGGTCCGGTCTGGGGTCTGCATTAATTTGGGGGTCTGGTCTGTGGTCTGCATTAATTTGGGGGTCTGGTCTGGGGTCTGTATTTATTAAGGGGTTTAGTCTTGGGTCTGTATTTATTTAGGGGTCTGGTCTAGGGTCTGCATTTATTTTGGGGTCTTGTCTGGGGTCTACATTTATTTAGGGGTCTGGTCTGTATTTTTTTTAGGGGTCCGGTCTGGGGTCTGCATTGATTTAGGCATCTGTTCTGGGGTCTGTATTTATTAAGGGGTCTAGTCTGGGGTCTGTTTTTATTTAGGGGTCTGTTCTGGGGTCAGTATTTATTTAGGGGTCTGGTCTGGGGTCTGTTTTTAGTTAGGGGTCAGGTCTGTTTTTATTAAGGGGTCTGGTCTAGGATCTGTATTTATTTAGGGGTCCGGTCTTGGTCTTTATTTATTTAGGGGTCTGGTCTGTATTTATTTAGGGGTCCGGTACGAGGTCTGCATTGATTTAGGCGTCTGATCTGGGGTCTGTATTTATTAAGGGGTCTAGTCTGGGGTCTGTTTTTATTTAGGGGTCTGGTTTGGGGTATGTATTTATTTAGGTGTCTGGTCTGGGGTCTGCATTTATTTAGGGGTCTGGTCTTGGGTCTGTATTTATTTAGGGATCTAGTCTGGGGTCTGTATTTATTTATGGGTTTGGTCTGAGGTCTGTAATTATTTAGGGGTCTGGTCTGGGATCTGTATTTATTTTGTTGTCTGGTCTGTGGTCTGTATTTATTTAGGGGTCTGGTCTGTGGTCTGTATTTATTTAGGGGTCTGGCCTGAGGTCTGTAAGTATTTAGGGGTCTGGTCTGGGGTCTGTAATTATTTAGGGGTCTGGTCTGGGGTCTGTAATTATTTAGGGGTCTGGTCTGGGGTCTGTATTTAGTTAGGGGTCTGGTCTGTTTTTATTAAGGTGTCTGGTCTAGGATCTGTATTTATTTAGGGGTCCGGTCTTGGTCTGTATTTATTTAGGGGTCTGGTCTGTGGTCTGTATTTATTTAGGCGTCTGGTCTGGGGTCTGTATTTATTTAGGGGTCCGATCTGTGGTCTGCATTGATTTAGGGGTCTAGTCTTGGGTCTGTATTTATTTAGGGGTCTGGTCTAAGGTCTGCATTTATTTAGGGGTCTGGTCTGAGTTCTGTATCCTTTTAGTGCTCTTTTCCTGGGTATGTATTTATTTAGGGGTCTGGTCTGGGGTCTGTATTTATTTAGGGGTTAGTCTGGGGTCTGCATTTATTTAGGGGTCTGGTCTGGGGTCTGTATTTATTTAGGGGTCCGTTCTGGGGTCTGCATTAATTTGGGGTCTGGTCTGGGGTCTGTATTTATTTAGGGGTCTGGTCTAGGGTCTGCATTTATTTTGGGGTCTGGTCTGTGGTCTGCATTGATTTAGGGGTCTGGTACATGGTCTGCATTAATTTAGGGGTCTGGTCTGGGGTCTGTATTCATTTAGGGGTCCAGTCTGGGGTCTGTATTTATTTAGGGGTCCGGTCTGGGGTCTGAATTTATTTAGGCATCTGTTTTGAGGTCTGTAATTATTTTGGGGTCTGGTCTGAGGTCTGTATTTATTTAGGAGTTTAGTCTGGGGTCTGCATTTATTTAGGGGTCTGGTCTGGGGTCTGCATTAATTTGGGGGTCTGGTCTGGGGTCTGTTTTTATTTAGGGGTCCGGTCTGGGGTCTGTATTTATTTAGGGGTCTGGTCTAGGGTCTGCATTTATTTAGGGGTGTGGTCTGGGGTATGTGTTTATTTAGGGTTCCGGTCTGGGGTCTGCATTAATTTGGGGGTCTGGTCTGGGGTCTGTATTTATTAAGTGGTCAAGTCTGGGGTCTGTATTTATTTAGGGGTCCGGTCTGGGGGTCTGCATTTATTTAGGGGTCTAGTATGGAGTCTGAATTTATTTAGGGGTCTGGTCCGGGGTCTGTAATTATTTAGGGGTCAGGTCTGTGGTCTGCATTGATTTAGGGGTCTGGTCTGGGGTCTATTTATTTAGGGGTCTGGTCTGGGGTCTGTATTCATTTAGGGGTCTAGTCTGGGGTCTGAATTCATTTAGGGGTCTGGTCTGGGGGTCATTAAATATTTAGGGGTCTGGTCTGTGGTCTGCATTGATTTAGGGGTCTGGTCTTGGGTCTGTATTTATTTAGTGGTCCGGTCTGGGGTCTGTATTTATTTAGGGGTCTGGTCTAGGGTCTGCATTTATTTAGGGGTCTGGTCTGGGGTCTGTATTTATTTAGGGATCTAGTCTGGGGTCTGCATTCATTTAGGGGTCTACTCTGGGGTCTGTATTTAGGTGTCTGGTCTAAGGTATGCATTTATTTAGTGGTGTGGTCTGGGGTCTGTATTTATTTAGGGGTTTAGTCTGGGTCTGTATTTATTTAGGGGTCTGGTCTGGGGTCTGTATTTATTTAGGGGTCTAGTCTGGGTTCTGAATTTATTTAGGGGTCTGGTCCGGGGTCTATTTATTTAGGGGTCTGGTCTGGGGTCTGCATTTATTTAGGGGTCTAGTCTGGGGTCTATTTATTTAGGGGTCTGGTCTGGGGTCTGTATACATTTAGGGGTCTAGTCTGGGGTCTGCATTCATTTAGGGGTTTAGTCTGGGGTCTGTATTTATTTAGGGGTCTGGTTTGGGTTCTGAATTCATTTAGTGCTCTAGTCTTGGGTCTGTATTTATTTAGGGGTCTGGTCTGGGATCTCCATTTATTTAGGGGTCTGGTCTGGGGTCTGTATTTATTTAGGGATCTAGTCTGGGGTTTGCATTCATTTAGGGGTCTGGTCTGGGGTCTGTATTTAGGGGTCTGGTCTAAGGGCTGCATATATTTAGGGGTGTGGTCTGGGGTCTGTATTTATTTAGAGATCTGGTCTGGGGTATGCATTTATTTAGGGGTCTAGTCTGGGATCTGTATTTATTTAGTGGTCCGGTCTGTGGTCTGTATTTATTTAGGGGTCTGGTTTGGGGTCTGTATTCATTTAGGGGTCTAGTCTTGGGTCTGTATTTATTTAGGGGTCTGGTCTAGGGTCTGCATTTATTTAGGTGTCTGGTTTGGGGTCTGTATTTATTTAGGGGTCTGGTCTAGGGTCTGCATTTATTTAGGGGTCTGGTTTGGGGTCTGTATTCATTTAGGGGTCTGGTCTTTGGTCTGTATTTATTTAGGGGTCTGGTCTAGGGTCTGCATTTATTTAGGGGTCTAGTCTTGGGTCTGTATTTATTTAGGGGTCTTAGGGGTCTGGTTTGGGGTCTGTATTCATTTAGGGGTCTAGTCTTGGGTCTGTATTTATTTAGGGGTCTGGTCTAGCGTCTGCATTTATTTAGGGGTCTTGTCTGGGGTCTGTATTTATTTAGGGGTCCGGTCTGGGGGTCTGTAATTATTTTGGGGTCTGGTCTGTGGTCTGCATTTATTTAGGAGTCTGGTCTGGAGTCTGTATTTATTTAGGGGTCTGGTCTAAGGTCTGCATTTATTTAGGGATGTGGTCTGTGGTCTGTATTTATTTAGGGGTCCAGTCTGGGGTCTGTATTTATTTAGGGGTCCGGTCTGTGGTCTGTATTTATTAATGGGTCTGGTCTGGGGTCTATATTTATTTAGGGGTGTGGTCTGGGGGTCTGTTTTTATTTAGAGGTCTAGCCTGGGGTCTGCATTTATTTAGGGGTCTAGTCTGGGGTCTGTATTTATTTAGGGGTCTGGTCTGTGGTCTGTATTTATTTAGGGGTCTGTTCTGTAGTCTGCATTAATTTAGGGGACTGGTTTGGGGTCTGTATTCATTTAGTGGTCTATGCTGGGATCTGTATTTATTTAGGGGTCTGGGATCTGCATTTATTTAGGGGTCTACTCTGGGGTCTGTATTTAGGGGTCTGGTCTAAGGACTGCATTTATTTAGGGGTGTGGTCTGGGGTTTGCATTTATTTAGGGGTGTGGTCTGGGGTATGTGTTTATTTAGGGTTCCGGTCTGGGGTCTGCATTAATTTGGGGGTCTGGTCTGGGGTCTGTATTTATTAAGTGGTCAAGTCTGGGGTCTGTATTTATTTAGGGGTCCGGTCTGGGGGTCTGCATTTATTTAGGGGTCTAGTATGGAGTCTGAATTTATTTAGGGGTCTGGTCCGGGGTCTGTAATTATTTAGGGGTCAGGTCTGTGGTCTGCATTGATTTAGGGGTCTGGTCTGGGGTCTATTTATTTAGGGGTCTGGTCTGGGGTCTGTATTCATTTAGGGGTCTAGTCTGGGGTCTGAATTCATTTAGGGGTCTGGTCTGGGGGTCATTAAATATTTAGGGGTCTGGTCTGTGGTCTGCATTGATTTAGGGGTCTGGTCTTGGGTCTGTATTTATTTAGTGGTCCGGTCTGGGGTCTGTATTTATTTAGGGGTCTGGTCTAGGGTCTGCATTTATTTAGGGGTCTGGTCTGGGGTCTGTATTTATTTAGGGATCTAGTCTGGGGTCTGCATTCATTTAGGGGTCTACTCTGGGGTCTGTATTTAGGTGTCTGGTCTAAGGTATGCATTTATTTAGTGTTTAGTCTGGGGTCTGTATTTATTTAGGGGTTTAGTCTGGGTCTGTATTTATTTAGGGGTCTGGTCTGGGGTCTGTATTTATTTAGGGGTCTAGTCTGGGTTCTGAATTTATTTAGGGGTCTGGTCCGGGGTCTATTTATTTAGGGGTCTGGTCTGGGGTCTGCATTTATTTAGGGGTCTAGTCTGGGGTCTATTTATTTAGGGGTCTGGTCTGGGGTCTGTATACATTTAGGGGTCTAGTCTGGGGTCTGCATTCATTTAGGGGTTTAGTCTGGGGTCTGTATTTATTTAGGGGTCTGGTTTGGGTTCTGAATTCATTTAGTGCTCTAGTCTTGGGTCTGTATTTATTTAGGGGTCTGGTCTGGGATCTCCATTTATTTAGGGGTCTGGTCTGGGGTCTGTATTTATTTAGGGATCTAGTCTGGGGTTTGCATTCATTTAGGGGTCTGGTCTGGGGTCTGTATTTAGGGGTCTGGTCTAAGGGCTGCATATATTTAGGGGTGTGGTCTGGGGTCTGTATTTATTTAGAGATCTGGTCTGGGGTATGCATTTATTTAGGGGTCTAGTCTGGGATCTGTATTTATTTAGTGGTCCGGTCTGTGGTCTGTATTTATTTAGGGGTCTGGTTTGGGGTCTGTATTCATTTAGGGGTCTAGTCTTGGGTCTGTATTTATTTAGGGGTCTGGTCTAGGGTCTGCATTTATTTAGGTGTCTGGTTTGGGGTCTGTATTTATTTAGGGGTCTGGTCTAGGGTCTGCATTTATTTAGGGGTCTGGTTTGGGGTCTGTATTCATTTAGGGGTCTGGTCTTTGGTCTGTATTTATTTAGGGGTCTGGTCTAGGGTCTGCATTTATTTAGGGGTCTAGTCTTGGGTCTGTATTTATTTAGGGGTCTGGTTTGGGGTCTGTATTCATTTAGGGGTCTAGTCTTGGGTCTGTATTTATTTAGGGGTCTGGTCTAGCGTCTGCATTTATTTAGGGGTCTTGTCTGGGGTCTGTATTTATTTAGGGGTCCGGTCTGGGGGTCTGTAATTATTTTGGGGTCTGGTCTGTGGTCTGCATTTATTTAGGAGTCTGGTCTGGAGTCTGTATTTATTTAGGGGTCTGGTCTAAGGTCTGCATTTATTTAGGGATGTGGTCTGTGGTCTGTATTTATTTAGGGGTCCAGTCTGGGGTCTGTATTTATTTAGGGGTCCGGTCTGTGGTCTGTATTTATTAATGGGTCTGGTCTGGGGTCTATATTTATTTAGGGGTGTGGTCTGGGGGTCTGTTTTTATTTAGAGGTCTAGCCTGGGGTCTGCATTTATTTAGGGGTCTAGTCTGGGGTCTGTATTTATTTAGGGGTCTGGTCTGTGGTCTGTATTTATTTAGGGGTCTGTTCTGTAGTCTGCATTAATTTAGGGGACTGGTTTGGGGTCTGTATTCATTTAGTGGTCTATGCTGGGATCTGTATTTATTTAGGGGTCTGGGATCTGCATTTATTTAGGGGTCTACTCTGGGGTCTGTATTTAGGGGTCTGGTCTAAGGACTGCATTTATTTAGGGGTGTGGTCTGGGGTTTGCATTTATTTAGGGGTGTGGTCTGGGGTATGTGTTTATTTAGGGTTCCGGTCTGGGGTCTGCATTAATTTGGGGGTCTGGTCTGGGGTCTGTATTTATTAAGTGGTCAAGTCTGGGGTCTGTATTTATTTAGGGGTCCGGTCTGGGGGTCTGCATTTATTTAGGGGTCTAGTATGGAGTCTGAATTTATTTAGGGGTCTGGTCCGGGGTCTGTAATTATTTAGGGGTCAGGTCTGTGGTCTGCATTGATTTAGGGGTCTGGTCTGGGGTCTATTTATTTAGGGGTCTGGTCTGGGGTCTGTATTCATTTAGGGGTCTAGTCTGGGGTCTGAATTCATTTAGGGGTCTGGTCTGGGGGTCATTAAATATTTAGGGGTCTGGTCTGTGGTCTGCATTGATTTAGGGGTCTGGTCTTGGGTCTGTATTTATTTAGTGGTCCGGTCTGGGGTCTGTATTTATTTAGGGGTCTGGTCTAGGGTCTGCATTTATTTATGGGTCTGGTCTGGGGTCTGTATTTATTTAGGGATCTAGTCTGGGGTCTGCATTCATTTAGGGGTCTACTCTGGGGTCTGTATTTAGGTGTCTGGTCTAAGGTATGCATTTATTTAGTGGTGTGGTCTGGGGTCTGTATTTATTTAGGGGTCTAGTCTGGGTCTGTATTTATTTAGGGGTCTGGTCTGGGGTCTGTATTTATTTAGGGGTCTAGTCTGGGTTCTGAATTTATTTAGGGGTCTGGTCCGGGGTCTATTTATTTAGGGGTCTGGTCTGGGGTCTGCATTTATTTAGGGGTCTAGTCTGGGGTCTATTTATTTAGGGGTCTGGTCTGGGGTCTGTATACATTTAGGGGTCTAGTCTGGGGTCTGCATTCATTTAGGGGTTTAGTCTGGGGTCTGTATTTATTTAGGGGTCTGGTTTGGGTTCTGAATTCATTTAGTGCTCTAGTCTTGGGTCTGTATTTATTTAGGGGTCTGGTCTGGGATCTCCATTTATTTAGGGGTCTGGTCTGGGGTCTGTATTTATTTAGGGATCTAGTCTGGGGTTTGCATTCATTTAGGGGTCTGGTCTGAGGTCTGTATTTAGGGGTCTGGTCTAAGGGCTGCATATATTTAGGGGTGTGGTCTGGGGTCTGTATTTATTTAGAGATCTGGTCTGGGGTATGCATTTATTTAGGGGTCTAGTCTGGGATCTGTATTTATTTAGTGGTCCGGTCTGTGGTCTGTATTTATTTAGGGGTCTGGTTTGGGGTCTGTATTCATTTAGGGGTCTAGTCTTGGGTCTGTATTTATTTAGGGGTCTGGTCTAGGGTCTGCATTTATTTAGGTGTCTGGTTTGGGGTCTGTATTTATTTAGGGGTCTGGTCTAGGGTCTGCATTTATTTAGGGGTCTGGTTTGGGGTCTGTATTCATTTAGGGGTCTAGTCTTTGGTCTGTATTTATTTAGGGGTCTGGTCTAGGGTCTGCATTTATTTAGGGGTCTAGTCTTGGGTCTGTATTTATTTAGGGGTCTGGTTTGGGGTCTGTATTCATTTAGGGGTCTAGTCTTGGGTCTGTATTTATTTAGGGGTCTGGTCTAGCGTCTGCATTTATTTAGGGGTCTTGTCTGGGGTCTGTATTTATTTAGGGGTCCGGTCTGGGGGTCTGTAATTATTTTGGGGTCTGGTCTGTGGTCTGCATTTATTTAGGAGTCTGGTCTGGAGTCTGTATTTATTTAGGGGTCTGGTCTAAGGTCTGCATTTATTTAGGGATGTGGTCTGTGGTCTGTATTTATTTAGGGGTCCAGTCTGGGGTCTGTATTTATTTAGGGGTCCGGTCTGTGGTCTGTATTTATTAATGGGTCTGGTCTGGGGTCTATATTTATTTAGGGGTGTGGTCTGGGGGTCTGTTTTTATTTAGAGGTCTAGCCTGGGGTCTGCATTTATTTAGGGGTCTAGTCTGGGGTCTGTATTTATTTAGGGGTCTGGTCTGTGGTCTGTATTTATTTAGGGGTCTGTTCTGTAGTCTGCATTAATTTAGGGGACTGGTTTGGGGTCTGTATTCATTTAGTGGTCTATGCTGGGATCTGTATTTATTTAAGGGTCTGGTCTGGGGTCTGTATTTATTTAGGGGTCTGGGATCTGCATTTATTTAGGGGTCTACTCTGGGGTCTGTATTTAGGGGTCTGGTCTAAGGACTGCATTTATTTAGGGGTGTGGTCTGGGGTCTGTATTTATTTAGAGATCTAGTCTGGGGTCTGCATTTATTTAGGGGTCTAGTCTGGGGTCTGTATTTATTTAGGGGGTCTGGTCTGGGGTCTGTATTTATTTAGGGGTCTAGTCTGGGGTCTGTATTTATTTAGGGGTGTGGTCTGGGGTCTGTATTTATTTAGAGATCTAGTCTGGGGTCTGCATTTATTTAGGGGTCTAGTCTGGGGTCTGTATTTATTTAGGGGGTCTGGTCTGGGGTCTGTATTTATTTAGGGGTCTAGTCTGGGGTCTGTATTTATTTAGGGGTGTGGTCTGGGGTCTGTATTTATTTAGAGATCTAGTCTGGGGTCTGCATTTATTTAGGGGTCTAGTCTGGGGTCTGTATTTATTTAGGGGGTCTGGTCTGGGGTCTGTATTCATTTAGGGGTCTAGTCTTGGGTCTGTATTTATTTAGGGGTCTGGTCTAGGGTTTGCCTTTATTTAGGGGTCTGGTCTAGGGTCTGCATTTATTTAGGGGTCTGGTCTGTAGTTTCCATAAATTTAGGGGTCTGGTTTTGGGTCTGTATTTATTTAGGAGTTCAGTCTGGGGTCTGTATTTATTTAGGGTTCCGGTCTGGGGTCTGCATTAATTTGGGGGTCTAGTCTGGGGTCTGTATTTATTAAGTGGTCTAGTCTGGGGTCTGTATTTATTTAGGGGTCCAGTCTGGGGGTCTGCATTTATTTAGGGGTCTGGTCTGGGGTCTGTATTCATTTAGGGGTCTAGTCTGGGGTCTGCATTCATTTAGGGGTCTAGTCTGGGGTCTGTTTTCATTTAGGGGTCTGGTCTTGGGTCTGTATTTATTTAGGGATCTTGTCTGGGGTCTGTATTTATTTAGGGGTCTGGTCTGGGGTCTGTTCATTTAGGGGTCTAGTTTTGGGTCTGTATTTATTTAGGGGTCTGGTCTGGGGTCTGCATTTATTTAGGAGTCTGGTCTGGGGTCTGTATTTATTTAGGGGTCTGGTCTGTGGTCTGCATTGATTTAGGGGTCTACTCTGGGGTCTGTATTTATTTAGGCGTCTGGTCTGTGGTCTGCAATGATTTAGGGGTCTGGTCTGGGGTCTGTATTTATTTAGGGGTTTGGTCTGGGGTCTGTATTCATTTAGGGGTCTAGTCTTGGGTCTGTATTTATTTAGGAGTCCGGTCTGGGGTCTGTATTTATTTAGGCTTCTGGGGTCTGTATTTATTTAGGGTTCAGGTCTGGGGTCTGCATTTATTTAGGCGTCTGGTCTGGGGTCTGTATTTATTTAGGCGTCTGGTCTGGTGTCTGTATTTATTTAGGGTTTTTGTCTGTGGTCTGCATTGATTTAGGGGTCTGGTCTGGGGGTCTGTTTTTATTTAGGGGTTTGGTCTGAGTTCTGTATTCATTTAGTGCTCTACTCTTGGGTCTGTATTTATTTAGGGGTCTGGTCTGGTGTCTGCATTTATTTAGGGGTCTGGTCTGGGGTCTGTATTTATTTTGGGTTCCGGTCTGGGGTCTGCATTTATTTAGGCGTCTGGTCTGGGGTCTGCATTTATTTAGGGGTCTAGTCTGGGGTCTGTATTTATTTAGGGTTTTTGTCTGTGGTCTGCATTGATTTAGGGGTCTGGTCTGGGGGTCTGTTTTTATTTAGGGGTTTGGTCTGAGTTCTGTATTCATTTAGTGCTCTACTCTTGGGTCTGTATTTATTTAGGGGTCTGGTCTGGGGTCTGTATTTATTTAGGGGTCTAGTCTTGGGTCTGTATTTATTTAGGTTTCTGGCCTGGGGTCTGTATTTATTTAGGGGTCCGGTCTGGGGTCTGCATTTATTTAGGAGTCTGGTCTGGGGTCAGTATTTATTTAGGGGTCTGGTCTGGAGTCTGTATTTGTTTAGGGGTCTGGTTTGGTGCCTGTATTCATTTAGGGGTCTAGTCTGGGGTCTGTATTTTTTTAGGGGTCCGGTCTGGGGTCTGTATTTATTTAGGAGTCTACTCTTGGGTCTGTATTTATTTAGGAGTCTGGTCTGGGGTCTGTATTTATTTAGGGGTCTGGTCTGGGGTCTGCATTAATTTAGGAGTCTGCTCTGGAGTCTGTATTTGTTTAGGGGTCTGGTTTGGTGTCTGTATTCAATTAGGGGTCTAGTCTGGGGTCTGTATTTATTTAGGGGTTCAGTCTGGGGTCTGTATTTACTTAAGGGTCTGGTCTGGGGTCTGTAAATATTTAGGGGTCTGGTCTGTGGTCTGCATTGATTTAGGGGTCTAGTCTGGGGTCTGTATTTATTTAGGGGTCTGGTCTGGGGTCTGCATTAATTTGGGGGTGTAGTCTGGGGTCTATTTATTTAGGGGTCTGGTCTGGGGTCTGTATTTATTTAGGCGTCTAGTCTTTTGTCTGTAATTATTTAGGAGTCTGGTCTGGGGTCTGTATTTATTTAGGGGTCCGGTCTGTGGTCTGTATTTATTTAGGGGTCCAGGCTGTGGTCTGGATTTATTTAGGGTCTGGTCTGGGGTCTGTAAATATTTAGGGGTCCAGTCTGGGGTCTGTATTTATTTAGGGGTCTGGTCTTGGGTCTGTATTTATTTAGGGGTCCAGGCTGTGGTCTGGATTTATTTAGGGTCTGGTCTGGGGTCTGTAAATATTTAGGGGTCCAGTCTGGGGTCTGTATTTATTTAGGGGTCTGGTCTGTGGTCTGCATTAATTTAGGGGTCTGCTCTGGGTTCTGTATTTATTTAGGGGTCTGGTTTGGGGTCTGTATTCAATTAGGGGTCTAGTCTGGGGTCTGTATTTATTTAGGGGTTCAGTCTGGGGTCTGTATTTACTTATGGGTCTGGTCTGGGGTCTGTAAATATTTAGGGGTCTGGTCTGTGGTCTGCATTGATTTAGGGGTCTGGTCTGTGGTCTGTATTTATTTAGGGGTCTGGTCTGGGGTAGGCATTAATTTGGGGGTGTAGTCTGGGGTCTATTTATTTAGGGGTCTGGTCTGGGGTCTGCATTGATTTAGGGGTCAGGTCTGGGGTCTGTATTCATTTAGGGGTCTGGTCTGGTGTCTGTATTTATTTAGGGGTCCGGTCTGGGGTCTGTATTTATTTAGGGGTCTGGTCTGGGGTCTGTATTCATTTAGGGGTCTAGTCTTGGGTCTTTATTTAGGTTTCTGGTCTGGGGTCTGTATTTATTTAGGGGTCCGGTCTGGGGTCTGCATTTATTTAGGAGTCTGGTCTGGGGTCAGTATTTATTTAGGGATCTGGTCTGTGGTCTGCATTGATTTAGGGGTCTGCTCTGTGATCTGTATTTATTTAGGGGTCTGGTTTGGGGTTTGTATTAATTTAGGGGTCTAGTCTTGGGTCTGTATTTATTTAGGGGTCTGGTCTGGGATCTGTATTAATTTAGGGGTCTGGTTTGGTGTCTGTATTTATTTAGGGGTCTAGTCTTGTGTCTGTATTTATTTAGGGGTCTGGTCTGGGGTCTGTATTTATTTAGGGGTCTGGTCTGGGGTCTGTATTTATTTAAGGGTCCGGTCTGGGGTCTGCATTTATTTAGGCGTCTGGTCTGGGGTCTGTATTTATTTAGGGGTCTAGTCTTGGGTCTGTATTTATTTAGGGGTCTGGCCTGTGGTCTGCATTAATTTAGGGGTCTGCTCTGGGGTCTGTATTTATTTAGGGGTCTGGTTTGGGGTCTGTATTCAATAAGGGGTCTAGTCTGGGGTCTGTATTTATTTAGGGGTTCAGTCTGGGGTCTGTATTTATTTAGGGGTCCGGTCTGGGGTCTGAATTTATTTAGGGGTCTGGTCTGGGGTCTGTAAATATTTAGGGGTCTGGTCTGTGGTCTGCATTGATTTAGGGGTCTAGTCTGGGGTCTGTATTTATTTCGGGGTCCGGTCTGGGGTCTGCATTAAGTTGGGGGTCTAGTCTGGGGTCTATTTATTTATGGGTCTAGTCTGGGGTCTGAATTTTATTAGGGGCCCGGTCAGGGGTCTGCATTTATTTAGGGGTCTAGTCTGGGGTCTGTATTTAGGGGTCCAGTCTGGGGTCTGTATTTATTTAGGGGTCTGGTTTGGGTTCTGTAATTATTTTGGTGCCTGGTCTGTGGTCTGCATTGATATAGGGGTCTGGTCTTGGGTCTGTATTTATTTAGTGGTCCGGTCTGGGGTCTGTATTTATTTAGGGGTCTGGTCTAGGGTCTGCATTTATTTAGGGGTCTGGTCTGGGGTCTGTATTTATTTAGGGATCTAGTCTGGGGTCTGCATTCATTTAGGGGTCTACTCTGGGGTCTGTATTTAGGTGTCTGGTCTAAGGTATGCATTTATTTAGTGGTGTGGTCTGGGGTCTGTATTTATTTAGGGGTTTAGTCTGGGTCTGTATTTATTTAGGGGTCTGGTCTGGGGTCTGTATTTATTTAGGGGTCTAGTCTGGGTTCTGAATTTATTTAGGGGTCTGGTCCGGGGTCTATTTATTTAGGGGTCTGGTCTGGGGTCTGCATTTATTTAGGGGTCTAGTCTGGGGTCTATTTATTTAGGGGTCTGGTCTGGGGTCTGTATACATTTAGGGGTCTAGTCTGGGGTCTGCATTCATTTAGGGGTTTAGTCTGGGGTCTGTATTTATTTAGGGGTCTGGTTTGGGTTCTGAATTCATTTAGTGCTCTAGTCTTGGGTCTGTATTTATTTAGGGGTCTGGTCTGGGATCTCCATTTATTTAGGGGTCTGGTCTGGGGTCTGTATTTATTTAGGGATCTAGTCTGGGGTTTGCATTCATTTAGGGGTCTGGTCTGGGGTCTGTATTTAGGGGTCTGGTCTAAGGGCTGCATATATTTAGGGGTGTGGTCTGGGGTCTGTATTTATTTAGAGATCTGGTCTGGGGTATGCATTTATTTAGGGGTCTAGTCTGGGATCTGTATTTATTTAGTGGTCCGGTCTGTGGTCTGTATTTATTTAGGGGTCTGGTTTGGGGTCTGTATTCATTTAGGGGTCTAGTCTTGGGTCTGTATTTATTTAGGGGTCTGGTCTAGGGTCTGCATTTATTTAGGTGTCTGGTTTGGGGTCTGTATTTATTTAGGGGTCTGGTCTAGGGTCTGCATTTATTTAGGGGTCTGGTTTGGGGTCTGTATTCATTTAGGGGTCTGGTCTTTGGTCTGTATTTATTTAGGGGTCTGGTCTAGGGTCTGCATTTATTTAGGGGTCTAGTCTTGGGTCTGTATTTATTTAGGGGTCTGGTTTGGGGTCTGTATTCATTTAGGGGTCTAGTCTTGGGTCTGTATTTATTTAGGGGTCTGGTCTAGCGTCTGCATTTATTTAGGGGTCTTGTCTGGGGTCTGTATTTATTTAGGGGTCCGGTCTGGGGGTCTGTAATTATTTTGGGGTCTGGTCTGTGGTCTGCATTTATTTAGGAGTCTGGTCTGGAGTCTGTATTTATTTAGGGGTCTGGTCTAAGGTCTGCATTTATTTAGGGATGTGGTCTGTGGTCTGTATTTATTTAGGGGTCCAGTCTGGGGTCTGTATTTATTTAGGGGTCCGGTCTGTGGTCTGTATTTATTAATGGGTCTGGTCTGGGGTCTATATTTATTTAGGGGTGTGGTCTGGGGGTCTGTTTTTATTTAGAGGTCTAGCCTGGGGTCTGCATTTAT
This sequence comes from Rhinoderma darwinii, assembly GCF_050947455.1. Taxonomy (NCBI): domain Eukaryota; kingdom Metazoa; phylum Chordata; class Amphibia; order Anura; family Rhinodermatidae; genus Rhinoderma; species Rhinoderma darwinii. The sequence goes on from NW_027464077.1 coordinate 121,052, forward strand.
TTAGGGGTCTAGTCTGGGGTCTGTATTTATTTAGGGGTCTGGTCTGTGGTCTGTATTTATTTAGGGGTCTGTTCTGTAGTCTGCATTAATTTAGGGGACTGGTTTGGGGTCTGTATTCATTTAGTGGTCTATGCTGGGATCTGTATTTATTTAGGGGTCTGGGATCTGCATTTATTTAGGGGTCTACTCTGGGGTCTGTATTTAGGGGTCTGGTCTAAGGACTGCATTTATTTAGGGGTGTGGTCTGGGGTTTGCATTTATTTAGGGGTGTGGTCTGGGGTATGTGTTTATTTAGGGTTCCGGTCTGGGGTCTGCATTAATTTGGGGGTCTGGTCTGGGGTCTGTATTTATTAAGTGGTCAAGTCTGGGGTCTGTATTTATTTAGGGGTCCGGTCTGGGGGTCTGCATTTATTTAGGGGTCTAGTATGGAGTCTGAATTTATTTAGGGGTCTGGTCCGGGGTCTGTAATTATTTAGGGGTCAGGTCTGTGGTCTGCATTGATTTAGGGGTCTGGTCTGGGGTCTATTTATTTAGGGGTCTGGTCTGGGGTCTGTATTCATTTAGGGGTCTAGTCTGGGGTCTGAATTCATTTAGGGGTCTGGTCTGGGGGTCATTAAATATTTAGGGGTCTGGTCTGTGGTCTGCATTGATTTAGGGGTCTGGTCTTGGGTCTGTATTTATTTAGTGGTCCGGTCTGGGGTCTGTATTTATTTAGGGGTCTGGTCTAGGGTCTGCATTTATTTATGGGTCTGGTCTGGGGTCTGTATTTATTTAGGGATCTAGTCTGGGGTCTGCATTCATTTAGGGGTCTACTCTGGGGTCTGTATTTAGGTGTCTGGTCTAAGGTATGCATTTATTTAGTGGTGTGGTCTGGGGTCTGTATTTATTTAGGGGTCTAGTCTGGGTCTGTATTTATTTAGGGGTCTGGTCTGGGGTCTGTATTTATTTAGGGGTCTAGTCTGGGTTCTGAATTTATTTAGGGGTCTGGTCCGGGGTCTATTTATTTAGGGGTCTGGTCTGGGGTCTGCATTTATTTAGGGGTCTAGTCTGGGGTCTATTTATTTAGGGGTCTGGTCTGGGGTCTGTATACATTTAGGGGTCTAGTCTGGGGTCTGCATTCATTTAGGGGTTTAGTCTGGGGTCTGTATTTATTTAGGGGTCTGGTTTGGGTTCTGAATTCATTTAGTGCTCTAGTCTTGGGTCTGTATTTATTTAGGGGTCTGGTCTGGGATCTCCATTTATTTAGGGGTCTGGTCTGGGGTCTGTATTTATTTAGGGATCTAGTCTGGGGTTTGCATTCATTTAGGGGTCTGGTCTGAGGTCTGTATTTAGGGGTCTGGTCTAAGGGCTGCATATATTTAGGGGTGTGGTCTGGGGTCTGTATTTATTTAGAGATCTGGTCTGGGGTATGCATTTATTTAGGGGTCTAGTCTGGGATCTGTATTTATTTAGTGGTCCGGTCTGTGGTCTGTATTTATTTAGGGGTCTGGTTTGGGGTCTGTATTCATTTAGGGGTCTAGTCTTGGGTCTGTATTTATTTAGGGGTCTGGTCTAGGGTCTGCATTTATTTAGGTGTCTGGTTTGGGGTCTGTATTTATTTAGGGGTCTGGTCTAGGGTCTGCATTTATTTAGGGGTCTGGTTTGGGGTCTGTATTCATTTAGGGGTCTAGTCTTTGGTCTGTATTTATTTAGGGGTCTGGTCTAGGGTCTGCATTTATTTAGGGGTCTAGTCTTGGGTCTGTATTTATTTAGGGGTCTGGTTTGGGGTCTGTATTCATTTAGGGGTCTAGTCTTGGGTCTGTATTTATTTAGGGGTCTGGTCTAGCGTCTGCATTTATTTAGGGGTCTTGTCTGGGGTCTGTATTTATTTAGGGGTCCGGTCTGGGGGTCTGTAATTATTTTGGGGTCTGGTCTGTGGTCTGCATTTATTTAGGAGTCTGGTCTGGAGTCTGTATTTATTTAGGGGTCTGGTCTAAGGTCTGCATTTATTTAGGGATGTGGTCTGTGGTCTGTATTTATTTAGGGGTCCAGTCTGGGGTCTGTATTTATTTAGGGGTCCGGTCTGTGGTCTGTATTTATTAATGGGTCTGGTCTGGGGTCTATATTTATTTAGGGGTGTGGTCTGGGGGTCTGTTTTTATTTAGAGGTCTAGCCTGGGGTCTGCATTTATTTAGGGGTCTAGTCTGGGGTCTGTATTTATTTAGGGGTCTGGTCTGTGGTCTGTATTTATTTAGGGGTCTGTTCTGTAGTCTGCATTAATTTAGGGGACTGGTTTGGGGTCTGTATTCATTTAGTGGTCTATGCTGGGATCTGTATTTATTTAAGGGTCTGGTCTGGGGTCTGTATTTATTTAGGGGTCTGGGATCTGCATTTATTTAGGGGTCTACTCTGGGGTCTGTATTTAGGGGTCTGGTCTAAGGACTGCATTTATTTAGGGGTGTGGTCTGGGGTCTGTATTTATTTAGAGATCTAGTCTGGGGTCTGCATTTATTTAGGGGTCTAGTCTGGGGTCTGTATTTATTTAGGGGGTCTGGTCTGGGGTCTGTATTTATTTAGGGGTCTAGTCTGGGGTCTGTATTTATTTAGGGGTGTGGTCTGGGGTCTGTATTTATTTAGAGATCTAGTCTGGGGTCTGCATTTATTTAGGGGTCTAGTCTGGGGTCTGTATTTATTTAGGGGGTCTGGTCTGGGGTCTGTATTTATTTAGGGGTCTAGTCTGGGGTCTGTATTTATTTAGGGGTGTGGTCTGGGGTCTGTATTTATTTAGAGATCTAGTCTGGGGTCTGCATTTATTTAGGGGTCTAGTCTGGGGTCTGTATTTATTTAGGGGGTCTGGTCTGGGGTCTGTATTCATTTAGGGGCCTAGTCTTGGGTCTGTATTTATTTAGGGGTCTGGTCTAGGGTTTGCCTTTATTTAGGGGTCTGGTCTAGGGTCTGCATTTATTTAGGGGTCTGGTCTGTAGTTTCCATAAATTTAGGGGTCTGGTTTTGGGTCTGTATTTATTTAGGAGTTCAGTCTGGGGTCTGTATTTATTTAGGGTTCCGGTCTGGGGTCTGCATTAATTTGGGGGTCTAGTCTGGGGTCTGTATTTATTAAGTGGTCTAGTCTGGGGTCTGTATTTATTTAGGGGTCCAGTCTGGGGGTCTGCATTTATTTAGGGGTCTGGTCTGGGGTCTGTATTCATTTAGGGGTCTAGTCTGGGGTCTGCATTCATTTAGGGGTCTAGTCTGGGGTCTGTTTTCATTTAGGGGTCTGGTCTTGGGTCTGTATTTATTTAGGGATCTTGTCTGGGGTCTGTATTTATTTAGGGGTCTGGTCTGGGGTCTGTTCATTTAGGGGTCTAGTTTTGGGTCTGTATTTATTTAGGGGTCTGGTCTGGGGTCTGCATTTATTTAGGAGTCTGGTCTGGGGTCTGTATTTATTTAGGGGTCTGGTCTGTGGTCTGCATTGATTTAGGGGTCTACTCTGGGGTCTGTATTTATTTAGGGGTTTGGTCTGGGGTCTGTATTCATTTAGGGGTCTAGTCTTGGGTCTGTATTTATTTAGGAGTCCGGTCTGGGGTCTGTATTTATTTAGGCTTCTGGGGTCTGTATTTATTTAGGGTTCAGGTCTGGGGTCTGCATTTATTTAGGCGTCTGGTCTGGGGTCTGTATTTATTTAGGCGTCTGGTCTGGTGTCTGTATTTATTTAGGGTTTTTGTCTGTGGTCTGCATTGATTTAGGGGTCTGGTCTGGGGGTCTGTTTTTATTTAGGGGTTTGGTCTGAGTTCTGTATTCATTTAGTGCTCTACTCTTGGGTCTGTATTTATTTAGGGGTCTGGTCTGGTGTCTGCATTTATTTAGGGGTCTGGTCTGGGGTCTGTATTTATTTTGGGTTCCGGTCTGGGGTCTGCATTTATTTAGGCGTCTGGTCTGGGGTCTGCATTTATTTAGGGGTCTAGTCTGGGGTCTGTATTTATTTAGGGTTTTTGTCTGTGGTCTGCATTGATTTAGGGGTCTGGTCTGGGGGTCTGTTTTTATTTAGGGGTTTGGTCTGAGTTCTGTATTCATTTAGTGCTCTACTCTTGGGTCTGTATTTATTTAGGGGTCTGGTCTGGGGTCTGTATTTATTTAGGGGTCTAGTCTTGGGTCTGTATTTATTTAGGTTTCTGGCCTGGGGTCTGTATTTATTTAGGGGTCCGGTCTGGGGTCTGCATTTATTTAGGAGTCTGGTCTGGGGTCAGTATTTATTTAGGGGTCTGGTCTGGAGTCTGTATTTGTTTAGGGGTCTGGTTTGGTGCCTGTATTCATTTAGGGGTCTAGTCTGGGGTCTGTATTTTTTTAGGGGTCCGGTCTGGGGTCTGTATTTATTTAGGAGTCTACTCTTGGGTCTGTATTTATTTAGGAGTCTGGTCTGGGGTCTGTATTTATTTAGGGGTCTGGTCTGGGGTCTGCATTAATTTAGGAGTCTGCTCTGGAGTCTGTATTTGTTTAGGGGTCTGGTTTGGTGTCTGTATTCAATTAGGGGTCTAGTCTGGGGTCTGTATTTATTTAGGGGTTCAGTCTGGGGTCTGTATTTACTTAAGGGTCTGGTCTGGGGTCTGTAAATATTTAGGGGTCTGGTCTGTGGTCTGCATTGATTTAGGGGTCTAGTCTGGGGTCTGTATTTATTTAGGGGTCTGGTCTGGGGTCTGCATTAATTTGGGGGTGTAGTCTGGGGTCTATTTATTTAGGGGTCTGGTCTGGGGTCTGTATTTATTTAGGCGTCTAGTCTTTTGTCTGTAATTATTTAGGAGTCTGGTCTGGGGTCTGTATTTATTTAGGGGTCCGGTCTGTGGTCTGTATTTATTTAGGGGTCCAGGCTGTGGTCTGGATTTATTTAGGGTCTGGTCTGGGGTCTGTAAATATTTAGGGGTCCAGTCTGGGGTCTGTATTTATTTAGGGGTCTGGTCTTGGGTCTGTATTTATTTAGGGGTCCAGGCTGTGGTCTGGATTTATTTAGGGTCTGGTCTGGGGTCTGTAAATATTTAGGGGTCCAGTCTGGGGTCTGTATTTATTTAGGGGTCTGGTCTGTGGTCTGCATTAATTTAGGGGTCTGCTCTGGGTTCTGTATTTATTTAGGGGTCTGGTTTGGGGTCTGTATTCAATTAGGGGTCTAGTCTGGGGTCTGTATTTATTTAGGGGTTCAGTCTGGGGTCTGTATTTACTTATGGGTCTGGTCTGGGGTCTGTAAATATTTAGGGGTCTGGTCTGTGGTCTGCATTGATTTAGGGGTCTGGTCTGTGGTCTGTATTTATTTAGGGGTCTGGTCTGGGGTAGGCATTAATTTGGGGGTGTAGTCTGGGGTCTATTTATTTAGGGGTCTGGTCTGGGGTCTGCATTGATTTAGGGGTCAGGTCTGGGGTCTGTATTCATTTAGGGGTCTGGTCTGGTGTCTGTATTTATTTAGGGGTCCGGTCTGGGGTCTGTATTTATTTAGGGGTCTGGTCTGGGGTCTGTATTCATTTAGGGGTCTAGTCTTGGGTCTTTATTTAGGTTTCTGGTCTGGGGTCTGTATTTATTTAGGGGTCCGGTCTGGGGTCTGCATTTATTTAGGAGTCTGGTCTGGGGTCAGTATTTATTTAGGGATCTGGTCTGTGGTCTGCATTGATTTAGGGGTCTGCTCTGTGATCTGTATTTATTTAGGGGTCTGGTTTGGGGTTTGTATTAATTTAGGGGTCTAGTCTTGGGTCTGTATTTATTTAGGGGTCTGGTCTGGGATCTGTATTAATTTAGGGGTCTGGTTTGGTGTCTGTATTTATTTAGGGGTCTAGTCTTGTGTCTGTATTTATTTAGGGGTCTGGTCTGGGGTCTGTATTTATTTAGGGGTCTGGTCTGGGGTCTGTATTTATTTAAGGGTCCGGTCTGGGGTCTGCATTTATTTAGGCGTCTGGTCTGGGGTCTGTATTTATTTAGGGGTCTAGTCTTGGGTCTGTATTTATTTAGGGGTCTGGCCTGTGGTCTGCATTAATTTAGGGGTCTGCTCTGGGGTCTGTATTTATTTAGGGGTCTGGTTTGGGGTCTGTATTCAATAAGGGGTCTAGTCTGGGGTCTGTATTTATTTAGGGGTTCAGTCTGGGGTCTGTATTTATTTAGGGGTCCGGTCTGGGGTCTGAATTTATTTAGGGGTCTGGTCTGGGGTCTGTAAATATTTAGGGGTCTGGTCTGTGGTCTGCATTGATTTAGGGGTCTAGTCTGGGGTCTGTATTTATTTCGGGGTCCGGTCTGGGGTCTGCATTAAGTTGGGGGTCTAGTCTGGGGTCTATTTATTTATGGGTCTAGTCTGGGGTCTGAATTTTATTAGGGGTCCGGTCAGGGGTCTGCATTTATTTAGGGGTCTAGTCTGGGGTCTGTATTTAGGGGTCCAGTCTGGGGTCTGTATTTATTTAGGGGTCTGGTTTGGGTTCTGTAATTATTTTGGTGCCTGGTCTGTGGTCTGCATTGATATAGGGGTCTGGTCTGGGGTCTGTATTTATTTAGGGGTTTGGTCTGGGGTCTGTATTTATTTAGGGGTCTGGTCTGGGGTCTGTATTCATTTAGGGGTCTAGTCTTGGGTCTGTATTTATTTAGGAGTCTGGTCTGGGGGCTGTATTTATTTAGGGGTCCGGTCTGGGGTCTGTATTTATTTAGGGGTCTGGGGTCTGTATTCATTTAAGGGTCTAGTCTTGGGTCTGTATTTATTTAGGGGTCTGGCCTGTGGTCTGCATTAATTTAGGGGTCTGCTCTGGGGTCTGTATTTATTTTATGGTCTGGTTTGGGGTCTGTATTCAATAAGGGGTCTAGTCTGGGGTCTGTATTTATTTAGGGGTTCAGTCTGGGGTCTGTATTTATTTAGGGGTCCGGTCTGGGGTCTGAATTTATTTAGGGGTCTGGTCTGGGGTCTGTAAATATTTAGGGGTCTGGTCTGTGGTCTGCATCGATTTAGGGGTCTAGTCTGGGGTCTGTATTTATTTAGGGGTCCGGTCTGGGGTCTGCATTAAGTTGGGGGTCTAGTCTGGGGTCTATTTATTTATGGGTCTAGTCTGGGGTCTGAATTTTATTAGGGGTCTGGTCAGGGGTCTGCATTTATTTAGGGGTCTAGTCTGGGGTCTGTATTTATTTAGGGGTCCAGTCTGGGGTCTGTATTTATTTTGGGGTCTGGTTTGGGTTCTGTAATTATTTTGGTGCCTGGTCTGTGGTCTGCATTGATTTAGGGGTCTGGTCTGGGGTGTGTATTTATTTAGGGGTCTGGTCTGGGGTCTGTATTTATTTAGGAGTCTGGTTTGGGGTCTGTATTTATTTAGGGGTCCAGTCTGGGGGTCTGTATTTATTTAGGGGTCTGGTCTGGGATCTGTATTTATTTAGGGGTCTGGTCTGTGGTCTGCATTGATTTAGGGGTCTGGTCTGGGGTCTGTATTTATTTAGGGGTTTGGTCTGGGGTCTGTATTTATTTAGGGGTCTGGTCTGGGGTCTGTATTCATTTAGGGGTCTAGTCTTGGGTCTGTATTTATTTAAGGAGTCTGGTCTGGGGGCTGTATTTATTTAGGGGTCCGGTCTGGGGTCTGTATTTATTTAGGGTTCTGGGGTCTGTATTCATTTAGGGGTCTAGTCTTGGGTCTGTATTTATTTAGGGGTCTGGTCTGGGGTCTGTATTTATTTAGGGGTCTAGTCTTGGGTCTGTATTTATTTAGGTTTCTGGCCTGGGGTCTGTATTTATTTAGGGGTCCGGTCTGGGGTCTGCATTTATTTAGGAGTCTGGTCTGGGGTCAGTATTTATTTAGGGGTCTGGTCTGTGGTCTGCATTGATTTAGGGGTCTGGTTTGGGGTCTGTATTAATTTAGGGGTCTAGTCTTGGGTCTGTATTTATTTAGGGGTCTGGTCTGGGGTCTGCATTAATTTAGGAGTCTGCTCTGGAGTCTGTATTTGTTTAGGGGTCTGGTTTGGTGTCTGTATTCATTTAGGGTTCTAGTCTGGGGTCTGTATTTATTTAGGGTTCCAGTCTGGTGTCTGTATTTATTTAGGGGTCCAGGCTGGGGTCTGGATTTATTTAGGGTCTGGTCTGGGGTCTGTATTTATTTAGGGGTCCAGGCTGGGGTCTGGATTTATTTAGGGTCTGGTCTGGGGTCTGTAAATATTTAGGGGTCCAGTCTGGGGTCTGTATTTATTTAGGGGTCTAGTCTTGGGTCTGCATTTATTTAGGGGTCTGGTCTGGGGTCTGTAAATATTTAGGGGTCTGGTCTGTGGTCTGCATTGATTTAGGGGTCTAGTCTGGGGTCTGTATTTATTTAGGGGTCTGGTCTGTGGTCTGCATTGATTTAGGGGTCTAGTCTGGGGTCTGTATTTATTTAGGGGTCTAGACTGGGGTCTGTATTTATTTAGGGGTCTGGTCTGGGGTCTGTATTTATTTAGGCGTCTAGTCTTTTGTCTGTAATTATTTAGGAGTCTGGTCTGGGGTCTGTATTTATTTAGGGGTCCGGTCTGGGGTCTGCATTGATTTAGGGGTCAGGTCTGGGGTCTGTATTCATTTAGGGGTCTGGTCTGGTGTCTGTATTTATTTAGGGGTCCGGTCTGGGGTCTGTATTTATTTAGGGGTCTGGTCTGGGGTCTGTATTCATTTAGGGGTCTAGTCTTGGGTCTTTATTTAGATTTCTGGTCTGGGGTCTGTATTTATTTAGGGGTCTGGTCTGGGGTCTGTATTTATTTAGGCGTCTAGTCTTTTGTCTGTAATTATTTAGGAGTCTGGTCTGGGGTCTGTATTTATTTAGGGGTCCGGTCTGTGGTCTGCATTGATTTAGGGGTCAGGTCTGGGGTCTGTATTCATTTAGGGGTCTGGTCTGGTGTCTGCATTTATTTAGGGGTCTGGTCTGGTGTCTGTATTTATTTAGGAGTCCGGTCTGGGGTCTGCATTTATTTAGGAGTCTGGTCTGGGGTCAGTATTTATTTAGGGATCTGGTCTGTGGTCTGCATTGATTTAGGGGTCTGCTCTGTGATCTGTATTTATTTAGGGGTCTGGTTTGGGGTTTGTATTAATTTAGGGGTCTAGTCTTGGGTCTGTATTTATTTAGGGGTCTGGTCTGGGATCTGTATTAATTTAGGGGTCTGGTTTGGTGTCTGTATTTATTTAGGGGTCTAGTCTTGGGTCTGTATTTATTTAGGGGTCTGGTCTGGGGTCTGTATTTATTTAGGGGTCTGGTCTGGGGTCTGTATTTATTTAAGGGTCCGGTCTGGGGTCTGCATTTATTTAGGCGTCTGGTCTGGGGTCTGTATTTATTTAGGGGTCTAGTCTTGGGTCTGTATTTATTTAGGGGTCTGGCCTGTGGTCTGCATTAATTTAGGGGTCTGCTCTGGGGTCTGTATTTATTTAGGAGTCTGGTTTGGGGTCTGTTTTTATTTAGGGGTCCGGTCTGTGGTCTGCATTGATATAGGGGTCTGGTCTGGGGTCTGTATTTATTTAGGGGTTTGGTCTGGGGTCTGTATTTATTTAGGGGTCTGGTCTGGGGGTCTGTATTCATTTAGGGGTCTAGTCTTGGGTCTGTATTTATTTATGAGTCTGGTCTGGGGGCTGTATTTATTTAGGGGTCCGGTCTGGGGTCTGTATTTATTTAGGGGTCTGGGGTCTGTATTCATTTAGGGGTCTAGTCTTGGGTCTGTATTTATTTAGGGGTCTGGCCTGTGGTCTGCATTAATTTAGGGGTCTGCTCTGGGGTCTGTATTTATTTAGGGGTCTGGTTTGGGGTCTGTATTCAATAAGGGGTCTAGTCTGGGGTCTGTATTTATTTAGGGGTTCAGTCTGGGGTCTGTATTTATTTAGGGGTCCGGTCTGTGGTCTGAATTTATTTAGGGGTCTGGTCTGGGGTCTGTAAATATTTAGGGGTCTGGTCTGTGGTCTGCATTGATTTAGGGGTCTAGTCTGGGGTCTGTATTTATTTAGGGGTCCGGTCTGGGGTCTGCATTAAGTTGGGGGTCTAGTCTGGGGTCTATTTATTTATGGGTCTAGTCTGGGGTCTGAATTTTATTAGGGGTCCGGTCAGGGGTCTGCATTTATTTTGGGGTCTAGTCTGGGGTCTGTATTTATTTAGGGGTCCAGTCTGGGGTCTGTATTTATTTTGGGGTCTGGTTTGGGTTCTGTAATTATTTTGGTGCCTGGTCTGTGGTCTGCATTGATTAAGGGGTCTGGTCTGGGGTGTGTATTTATTTAGGGGTCTGGTCTGGGGTCTGTATTCATTTAGGGGTCTAGTCTTGGGTCGGTATTTATTTAGGAGTCTGGTTTGGGGTCTGTATTTATTTAGGGGTCCAGTCTGGGGGTCTGTATTTATTTAGGGGTCTGGTCTGGGATCTGTATTTATTTAGGGGTCTGGTCTGTGGTCTGCATTGATTTAGGGGTCTGGTCTGGGGTCTGTATTTATTTAGGGGTTTGGTCTGGGGTCTGTATTTATTTAGGGGTCTGGTCTGGGGTCTGTATTCATTTAGGGGTTTAGTCTTGGGTCTGTATTTATTTAAGGAGTCTGGTCTGGGGGCTGTATTTATTTAGGGGTCCGGTCTGGGGTCTGTATTTATTTAGGGGTCTGGGGTCTGTATTCATTTAGGGGTCTAGTCTTGGGTCTGTATTTATTTAGGGGTCTGGTCTGGGGTCTGTATTTATTTAGGGGTCTAGTCTTGGGTCTGTATTTATTTAGGTTTCTGGCCTGGGGTCTGTATTTATTTAGGGGTCCGGTCTGGGGTCTGCATTTATTTAGGAGTCTGGTCTGGGGTCAATATTTATTTAGGGGTCTGGTCTGTGGTCTGCATTGATTTAGGGGTCTGGTTTGGGGTCTGTATTAATTTAGGGGTCTAGTCTTGGGTCTGTATTTATTTAGGGGTCTGGTCTGGGGTCTGCATTAATTTAGGAGTCTGCTCTGGAGTCTGTATTTGTTTAGGGGTCTGGTTTGGTGTCTGTATTCATTTAGGGGTCTAGTCTGGGGTCTGTATTTATTTTGGGTTCCAGTCTGGTGTCTGTATTTATTTAGGGGTCCAGGCTGGGGTCTGGATTTATTTACGGTCTGGTCTGGGGTCTGTAAATATTTAGGGGTCCAGTCTGGGGTCTGTATTTATTTAGGGGTCTAGTCTTGGGTCTGCATTTATTTAGGGGTCTGGTCTGGGGTCTGTATTTATTTAGGGGTCTGGTCTGGGGTCTGTATTTATTTAGGGGTCTGGTCTGGGGTCTGTATTTATTTAGGAGTCCAGGCTGGGGTCTGGATTTATTTAGGGGTCCAGGCTGGGGTCTGGATTTATTTAGGGTCTGGTCTGGGGTCTGTAAATATTTAGGGGTCCAGTCTGGGGTCTGTATTTATTTAGGGGTCTAGTATTGGGTCTGCATTTATTTAGGGGTCTGGTCTGGGTTCTGTATTTATTTAGGGGTCTGGTCTGGGTTCTATATTTATTTAGGGGTCTGGTCTGGGGTCTGCATTTATTTTGGCGTCTGCTCTGGGGTCTGTATTTATTTAGGGGTCTAGTCTTGGGTCTGTATTCATTTAGGGGTCTAGTCTGTGGTCTGTATTTATTTAGGGGTCTGCTCTGGGTTCTGTATTTATTTAGGGGTCTGGTTTGGGGTCTGTATTCATATAGGGGTCAGGTCTGGGGTCTGTATATATTTAGGAGTTCAGTCTGGGGTCTGTATTTATTTAGGAGTCTGTTCTGGGGTCTGTAAATATTTAGGGGTCTGGTCTGTGGTCTGCATTGATTTAGGGGTCTAGTCTGGGGTCTGTATTTATTTAGGGGTCCGGTCTGGGGTCTGCATTAATTTGGGGGTGTAGTCTGGGGTCTATTTATTTAGGGGTCTAGTCTGGGGTCTGAATTTTATTAGGGGTCCGGTCAGGGGTCTGCATTTATTTAGGGGTCTAGTCTGGGGTCTGTATTTATTTAGGGGTCCAGTCTGGGGTCTGTATTTATTTAGGGGTCTGGTTTGGGGTCTGTAATTATTTTGGTGCCTGGTCTGTGGTCTGCATTGATTTAGGGGTCTGGTCTGGGGTCTGTATTTATTTAGGGGTCTGGTCTGGGGTCTGTATTCATTTAGGGGTCCGGTCTGTGGTCTGCATTGATTTAGGGGTCCGGTCTGGGGTCTGTATTCATTTAGGGGTCTAGTCTTGGGTCTGTATTTATTTAGGGGTCTGGTCTGGTGTCTGTATTTATTTAGGGGTCCGGTCTGGGGTCTGCATTTATTTAGGAGTCTGGTCTGGGGTCAGTATTTATTTAGGGGTCTGGTCTGTGGTCTGCATTGATTTAGGGGTCTGCTCTGTGATCTGTATTTATTTAGGGGTCTGGTTTGGTGTCTGTATTTATTTAGGGGTCTAGTCTTGGGTCTGTATTTATTTAGGGGTCTGGTCTGGGGTCTGTATTTATTTAGGGGTCCGGTCTGGGGTCTGCATTTATTTAGGCGTCTGGTCTGGGGTCTGTATTTATTTAGGGGTCTGGTCTGTGGTCTGCATTAATTTAGGGGTCTGCTCTGGGGTCTGTATTTATTTAGGGGTCTGGTTTGGGGTCTGTATTCAATAAGGTGTCTAGTCTGGGGTCTGTATTTATTTAGGGGTTCAGTCTGGGGTCTGTATTTATTTAGGGGTCCGGTCTGGGGTCTGAATTTATTTAGGGGTCTGGTCTGGGGTCTGTAAATATTTAGGGGTCTGGTCTGTGGTCTGCATTGATTTAGGGGTCTAGTCTGGGGTCTGTATTTATTTAGGGGTCCGGTCAGGGGTCTGCATTAAGTTGGGGGTCTAGTCTGGGGTCTATTTATTTATGGGTTTAGTCTGGGGTCTGAATATTATTAGGGGTCCGGTCAGGGGTCTGCATTTATTTAGGGGTCTAGTCTGGGGTCTGTATTTATTTAGGGGTCTGGTTTGGGGTCTGTAATTATTTTGGTGCCTGGTCTGTGGTCTGCATTGATTTAGGGGTCTGGTCTGGGGTCTGTATTTATTTAGGGGTCTGGTCTGGGGTCTGTATTCATTTAGGGGTCTAGTTTGGGGTCTGTATTTATTTAGGAGTCTGGTCTGGGGTCTGTATTTAGGAGTCTGGTCTGGGGGCTGTATTTATTTAGGGGTCCGGTCTGGGGTTTGTATTTATTTAGGGGTCTGGTCTGGGGTCTGTATTCATTTAGGGGTCTAGTCTTGGGTCTGTATTTATTTAGGTTTCTGGTCTGGGGTCTGTATTTATTTAGGGGTCCGGTCTGGGGTCTGCATTTATTTAGGAGTCTGATCTGGGGTCAGTATTTATTTAGGGGTCTGGTCTGGGGTCTGTATTTATTTAGGGGTCTGGTCTGGGGTCTGCATTAATTTAGGAGTCTGCTCTGGGGTCTGTATTTATTTAGTTGTCTGGTTTGTGGTCTGTATTTATTTAGGGGTCTGGTCTGGGGTCTGTATTCATTTAGGGGTCTAGTCTGGGGTCTGTATTTATTTAGGGGTCCAGTCTGGGGTCTGTATTTATTTAGGGGTCCGGTCTGGGGTCTGGATTTATTTAGGGGTCTAGTCTGGGGTCTGTAAATATTTAGGGGTCCAGTCTGGGGTCTGTATTTATTTAGGGGTCTGGTCTGGGGTCTGTATTCATTTAGGGGTCTAGTCTTGTGTCTGGATTTATTTAGGGGTCTGGTCTGCGATCTGCATTTATTTAGGGGTCTGGTCTGGGTTCTGTATTCATTTAGTGCTGTAGTCTTGGGTCTGTATTTATTTAGGGGTCTGGTCTGGGATCTGAATTTATTTAGGGGTCTGGTCTCGGGTCTGTATTTATTTAGCAATCTAGTCTGGGGTCTGCATTCATTTAGGGGTCTACTCTGGGGTCTTTATTTAGGGGTCTGGTCTAAGGACTGCATTTATTTAGGGGTGTGGTCTGGGGTCTGTATTTATTTAGAGATCTAGTCTGGGGTCTGCATTTATTTAGGGGTCTAGTCTGGGGTCTGTATTTATTTAGGGGTCCGGTCTGTGGTCTGCATTGATTTAGGGGTCTAGTCTTGGGTCTGCATTTATTTAGGGGTCTAGTCTTGGGTCTGTATTTATTTAGGGGTCTGGTCATTAGTCTGCATTAATTTAGCGGTCTGGTTTTGGGTCTGTATTTATTTAGGGATTCAGTCTGGGGTCTGTATTTATTTAGGGGTCCGGACTGGGGTCTGAATTTATTTAAGGGTCTGGTCTGGGGTATGTATTTATTTAGGGTTCCCATCTGGGGTCTGCATTAATTTGGGGGTCTAGTCTGTGGTCTGTATTTATTTAGTGGTCTAGTCTGTGGTCTGTATTTATTTAGGGGTCTAGTCTTGGGTCTGTATTTATTTAGGTTTCTGGTCTGGGGTCTGTATTTATTTAGGGGTCCGGTCTGGGGTCTGCATTTATTTAGGAGTCTGGTCTGGGGTCAGTATTTATTTAGGGGTCTGGTCTGGGGTCTGTATTTATTTAGGGGTCTGGTCTGGGGTCTGCATTAATTTAGGAGTCTGCTCTGGCGTCTGTATTTATTTAGTTGTCTGGTTTGTGGTCTGTATTTATTTAGGGGTCTGGTCTGGGGTCTGTATTCATTTAGGGGTCTAGTCTGGGGTCTGTATTTATTTAGGGGTCCAGTCTGGGGTCTGTATTTATTTAGGGGTCCGGTCTGGGGTCTGGATTTATTTAGGGGTCTAGTCTGGGGTCTGTAAATATTTAGGGGTCCAGTCTGGGGTCTGTATTTATTTAGGGGTCTGGTCTGGGGTCTGTATTCATATAGGGGTCAGGTCTGGGGTCTGTATATATTTAGGAGTTCAGTCTGGGGTCTGTATTTATTTAGGGGTCTGTTCTGGGGTCTGTAAATATTTAGGGGTCTGGTCTGTGGTCTGCATTGATTTAGGGGTCTAGTCTGGGGTCTGTATTTATTTAGGGGTCCGGTCTGGGGTCTGCATTAATTTGGGGGTGTAGTCTGGGGTCTATTTATTTAGGGGTCTAGTCTGGGGTCTGAATTTTATTAGGGGTCCGGTCAGGGGTCTGCATTTATTTAGGGGTCTAGTCTGGGGTCTGTATTTATTTAGGGGTCCAGTCTGGGGTCTGTATTTATTTAGGGGTCTGGTTTGGGGTCTGTAATTATTTTGGTGCCTGGTCTGTGGTCTGCATTGATTTAGGGGTCTGGTCTGGGGTCTGTATTTATTTAGGGGTCTGGTCTGGGGTCTGTATTCATTTAGGGGTCCGGTCTGTGGTCTGCATTGATTTAGGGGTCCGGTCTGGGGTCTGTATTCATTTAGGGGTCTAGTCTTGGGTCTGTATTTATTTAGGGGTCTGGTCTGGTGTCTGTATTTATTTAGGGGTCTGGTCTGGGGTCTGTATTTATTTAGGGGTCCGGTCTGGGGTCTGCATTTATTTAGGAGTCTGGTCTGGGGTCAGTATTTATTTAGGGGTCTGGTCTGTGGTCTGCATTGATTTAGGGGTCTGCTCTGTGATCTGTATTTATTTAGGGGTCTGGTTTGGTGTCTGTATTTATTTAGGGGTCTAGTCTTGGGTCTGTATTTATTTAGGGGTCTGGTCTGGGGTCTGTATTTATTTAGGGGTCCGGTCTGGGGTCTGCATTTATTTAGGCGTCTGGTCTGGGGTCTGTATTTATTTAGGGGTCTAGTCTTGGGTCTGTATTTATTTAGGGGTCTGGTCTGTGGTCTGCATTAATTTAGGGGTCTGCTCTGGGGTCTGTATTTATTTAGGGGTCTGGTTTGGGGTCTGTATTCAATAAGGTGTCTAGTCTGGGGTCTGTATTTATTTAGGGGTTCAGTCTGGGGTCTGTATTTATTTAGGGGTCCGGTCTGGGGTCTGAATTTATTTAGGGGTCTGGTCTGGGGTCTGTAAATATTTAGGGGTCTGGTCTGTGGTCTGCATTGATTTAGGGGTCTAGTCTGGGGTCTGTATTTATTTAGGGGTCCGGTCTGGGGTCTGCATTAAGTTGGGGGTCTAGTCTGGGGTCTATTTATTTATGGGTCTAGTCTGGGGTCTGAATATTATTAGGGGTCCGGTCAGGGGTCTGCATTTATTTAGGGGTCTAGTCTGGGGTCTGTATTTATTTTGGGGTCTGGTTTGGGGTCTGTAATTATTTTGGTGCCTGGTCTGTGGTCTGCATTGATTTAGGGGTCTGGTCTGGGGTCTGTATTTATTTAGGGGTCTGGTCTGGGGTCTGTATTCATTTAGGGGTCTAGTTTGGGGTCTGTATTTATTTAGGAGTCTGGTTTGGGGTCTGTATTTATTTAGGGGTCCGGTCTGTGGTCTGCATTGATTTAGGGGTCTGGTCTGGGGTTTGTATTTATTTAGGGGTTTGGTCTGGGGTCTGTATTCATTTAGGGGTCTAGTCTTGGGTCTGTATTTATTTAGGAGTCTGGTCTGGGGTCTGTATTTAGGAGTCTGGTCTGGGGGCTGTATTTATTTAGGGGTCCGGTCTGGGGTTTGTATTTATTTAGGGGTCTAGTCTTGGGTCTGTATTTATTTAGGTTTCTGGTCTGGGGTCTGTATTTATTTAGGGGTCCGGTCTGGGGTCTGCATTTATTTAGAAGTCTGGTCTGGGGTCAGTATTTATTTAGGGGTCTGGTCTGGGGTCTGTATTTATTTAGGGGTCTGGTCTGGGGTCTGCATTAATTTAGGAGTCTGCTCTGGGGTCTGTATTTATTTAGTTGTCTGGTTTGTGGTCTGTATTTATTTAGGGGTCTGGTCTGGGGTCTGTATTCATTTAGGGGTCTAGTCTGGGGTCTGTATTTATTTAGGGGTCCAGTCTGGGGTCTGTATTTATTTAGGGGTCCGGTCTGGGGTCTGGATTTATTTAGGGGTCTAGTCTGGGGTCTGTAAATATTTAGGGGTCCAGTCTGGGGTCTGTATTTATTTAGGGGTCTGGTCTGGGGTCTGTATTCATTTAGGGGTCTAGTCTTGTGTCTGGATTTATTTAGGGGTCTGGTCTGCGATCTGCATTTATTTAGGGGTCTGGTCTGGGTTCTGTATTCATTTAGTGCTCTAGTCTTGGGTCTGTATTTATTTAGGGGTCTGGTCTGGGATCTGAATTTATTTAGGGGTCTGTCTCGGGTCTGTATTTATTTAGCAATCTAGTCTGGGGTCTGCATTCATTTAGGGGTCTACTCTGGGGTCTTTATTTAGGGGTCTGGTCTAAGGACTGCATTTATTTAGGGGTGTGGTCTGGGGTCTGTATTTATTTAGAGATCTAGTCTGGGGTCTGCATTTATTTAGGGGTCTAGTCTGGGGTCTGTATTTATTTAGGGGTCCGGTCTGTGGTCTGCATTGATTTAGGGGTCTAGTCTTGGGTCTGCATTTATTTAGGGGTCTAGTCTTGGGTCTGCTTTTATTTAGGGGTCTGGTCTGGGGTCTGTATTTATTTAGGGGTCTGGTCATTAGTCTGCATTAATTTAGCGGTCTGGTTTTGGGTCTGTATTTATTTAGGGATTCAGTCTGGGGTCTGTATTTATTTAGGGGTCCGGACTGGGGTCTGAATTTATTTAAGGGTCTGGTCTGGGGTATGTATTTATTTAGGGTTCCCATCTGGGGTCTGCATTAATTTGGGGGTCTAGTCTGTGGTCTGTATTTATTTAGTGGTCTAGTCTGTGGTCTGTATTTATTTAGGGGTCTAGTCTTGGGTCTGTATTTATTTAGGTTTCTGGTCTGGGGTCTGTATTTATTTAGGGGTCCGGTCTGGGGTCTGCATTTATTTAGGAGTCTGGTCTGGGGTCAGTATTTATTTAGGGGTCTGGTCTGGGGTCTGTATTTATTTAGGGGTCTGGTCTGGGGTCTGCATTAATTTAGGAGTCTGCTCTGGGGTCTGTATTTATTTAGTTGTCTGGTTTGTGGTCTGTATTTATTTAGGGGTCTGGTCTGGGGTCTGTATTCATTTAGGGGTCTAGTCTGGGGTCTGTATTTATTTAGGGGTCCAGTCTGGGGTCTGTATTTATTTAGGGGTCCGGTCTGGGGTCTGGATTTATTTAGGGGTCTAGTCTGGGGTCTGTAAATATTTAGGGGTCCAGTCTGGGGTCTGTATTTATTTAGGGGTCTGGTCTGGGGTCTGTATTTATTTAGGGGTTCAGTCTGGGGTCTGTATTTATTTAGGGGTCCGGTCTGGGGTCTGAATTTATTTAGGGGTCTGGTCTGGGGTCTGTAAATATTTAGGGGTCTGGTCTGTGGTCTGCATTGATTTAGGGGTCTAGTCTGGGGTCTGTATTTATTTAGGGGTCCGGTCTGGGGTCTGCATTAAGTTGGGGGTCTAGTCTGGGGTCTATTTATTTATGGGTCTAGTCTGGGGTCTGAATATTATTAGGGGTCCGGTCAGGGGTCTGCATTTATTTAGGGGTCTAGTCTGGGGTCTGTATTTATTTAGGGGTCTGGTTTGGGGTCTGTAATTATTTTGGTGCCTGGTCTGTGGTCTGCATTGATTTAGGGGTCTGGTCTGGGGTCTGTATTTATTTAGGGGTCTGGTCTGGGGTCTGTATTCATTTAGGGGTCTAGTTTGGGGTCTGTATTTATTTAGGAGTCTGGTTTGGGGTCTGTATTTATTTAGGGGTCCGGTCTGTGGTCTGCATTGATTTAGGGGTCTGGTCTGGGGTCTGTATTTATTTAGGGGTTTGGTCTGGGGTCTGTATTCATTTAGGGGTCTAGTCTTGGGTCTGTATTTATTTAGGAGTCTGGTCTGGGGTCTGTATTTAGGAGTCTGGTCTGGGGGCTGTATTTATTTAGGGGTCCGGTCTGGGGTTTGTATTTATTTAGGGGTCTGGTCTGGGGTCTGTATTCATTTAGGGGTCTAGTCTTGGGTCTGTATTTATTTAGGTTTCTGGTCTGGGGTCTGTATTTATTTAGGGGTCTGGTCTGGGGTCTGCATTTATTTAGGAGTCTGGTCTGGGGTCAGTATTTATTTAGGGGTCTGGTCTGGGGTCTGTATTTATTTAGGGGTCTGGTCTGGGGTCTGCATTAATTTAGGAGTCTGCTCTGGGGTCTGTATTTATTTAGTTGTCTGGTTTGTGGTCTGTATTTATTTAGGGGTCTGGTCTGGGGTCTGTATTCATTTAGGGGTCTAGTCTGGGGTCTGTATTTATTTAGGGGTCCAGTCTGGGGTCTGTATTTATTTAGGGGTCCGGTCTGGGGTCTGGATTTATTTAGGGGTCTAGTCTGGGGTCTGTAAATATTTAGGGGTCCAGTCTGGGGTCTGTATTTATTTAGGGGTCTAGTCTTGTGTCTGGATTTATTTAGGGGTCTGGTCTGCGATCTGCATTTATTTAGGGGTCTGGTCTTGGTTCTGTATTCATTTAGTGCTCTAGTCTTGGGTCTGTATTTATTTAGGGGTCTGGTCTGGGATCTGAATTTATTTAGGGGTCTGGTCTCGGGTCTGTATTTATTTAGCAATCTAGTCTGGGGTCTGCATTCATTTAGGGGTCTACTCTGGGGTCTTTATTTAGGGGTCTGGTCTAAGGACTGCATTTATTTAGGGGTGTGGTCTGGGGTCTGTATTTATTTAGAGATCTAGTCTGGGGTCTGCATTTATTTAGGGGTCTAGTCTGGGGTCTGTATTTATTTAGGGGTCCGGTCTGTGGTCTGCATTTATTTAGGGGTCTAGTCTTGTGTCTGCATTTATTTAGGGGTCTAGTCTTGGGTCTGCATTTATTTAGGGGTCTGGTCTGGGGTCTGTATTTATTTAGGGGTCTGGTCATTAGTCTGCATTAATTTAGCGGTCTGGTTTTGGGTCTGTATTTATTTAGGGATTCAGTCTGGGGTCTGTATTTATTTAGGGGTCCGGACTGGGGTCTGAATTTATTTAAGGGTCTGGTCTGGGGTATGTATTTATTTAGGGTTCCCATCTGGGGTCTGCATTAATTTGGGGGTCTAGTCTGTGGTCTGTATTTATTTAGTGGTCTAGTCTGTGGTCTGTATTTATTTAGGGGTCTAGTCTTGGGTCTGTATTTATTTAGGTTTCTGGTCTGGGGTCTGTATTTATTTAGGTGTCCGGTCTGGGGTCTGCATTTATTTAGGAGTCTGGTCTGGGGTCAGTATTTATTTAGTTGTCTGGTTTGTGGTCTGTATTTATTTAGGGGTCTGGTCTGGGGTCTGTATTCATTTAGGGGTCTAGTCTGGGGTCTGTATTTATTTAGGGGTCCAGTCTGGGGTCTGTATTTATTTAGGGGTCCGGTCTGGGGTCTGGATTTATTTAGGGGTCTAGTCTGGGGTCTGTAAATATTTAGGGGTCCAGTCTGGGGTCTGTATTTATTTAGGGGTCTGGTCTGGGGTCTGTATTCATTTAGGGGTCTAGTCTTGTGTCTGCATTTATTTAGGGGTCTTGTCTGGGTTCTGTATTCATTTAGTGCTCTAGTCTTGGGTCTGTATTTATTTAGGGGTCTGGTCTGGGATCTGAATTTTTTTAGGGGTCTGGTCTCGGGTCTGTATTTATTTAGCAATCTAGTCTGGGGTCTGCATTCATTTAGGGGTCTACTCTGGGGTCTTTATTTAGGGGTCTGGTCTAAGGACTGCATTTATTTAGGGGTGTGGTCTGGGGTCTGTATTTATTTAGAGATCTAGTCTGGGGTCTGCATTTATTTAGGGGTCTAGTCTGGGGTCTGTATTTATTTAGGGGTCCGGTCTGTGGTCTGCATTGATTTAGGGGTCTAGTCTTGGGTCTGCATTTATTTAGGGGTCTAGTCTTGGGTCTGCTTTTATTTAGGGGTCTGGTCTGGGGTCTGTATTTATTTAGGGGTCTGGTCATTAGTCTGCATTAATTTAGCGGTCTGGTTTTGGGTCTGTATTTATTTAGGGATTCAGTCTGGGGTCTGTATTTATTTAGGGGTCCGGACTGGGGTCTGAATTTATTTAAGGGTCTGGTCTGGGGTATGTATTTATTTAGGGTTCCCATCTGGGGTCTGTATTAATTTGGGGGTCTAGTCTGTGGTCTGTATTTATTTAGTGGTCTAGTCTGTGGTCTGTATTTATTTAGGGGTCTAGTCTTGGGTCTGTATTTATTTAGGTTTCTGGTCTGGGGTCTGTATTTATTTAGGGGTCCGGTCTGGGGTCTGCATTTATTTAGGAGTCTGGTCTGGGGTCAGTATTTATTTAGGGGTCTGGTCTGGGGTCTGTATTTATTTAGGGGTCTGGTCTGGGGTCTGCATTAATTTAGGAGTCTGCTCTGGGGTCTGTATTTATTTAGTTGTCTGGTTTGTGGTCTGTATTTATTTAGGGGTCTGGTCTGGGGTCTGTATTCATTTAGGGGTCTAGTCTGGGGTCTGTATTTATTTAGGGGTCCAGTCTGGGGTCTGTATTTATTTAGGGGTCCGGTCTGGGGTCTGGATTTATTTAGGGGTCTAGTCTGGGGTCTGTAAATATTTAGGGGTCCAGTCTGGGGTCTGTATTTATTTAGGGGTCTGGTCTGGGGTCTGTATTTATTTAGGGGTTCAGTCTGGGGTCTGTATTTATTTAGGGGTCCGGTCTGGGGTCTGAATTTATTTAGGGGTCTGGTCTGGGGTCTGTAAATATTTAGGGGTCTGGTCTGTGGTCTGCATTGATTTAGGGGTCTAGTCTGGGGTCTGTATTTATTTAGGGGTCCGGTCTGGGGTCTGCATTAAGTTGGGGGTCTAGTCTGGGGTCTATTTATTTATGGGTCTAGTCTGGGGTCTGAATATTATTAGGGGTCCGGTCAGGGGTCTGCATTTATTTAGGGGTCTAGTCTGGGGTCTGTATTTATTTAGGGGTCTGGTTTGGGGTCTGTAATTATTTTGGTGCCTGGTCTGTGGTCTGCATTGATTTAGGGGTCTGGTCTGGGGTCTGTATTTATTTAGGGGTCTGGTCTGGGGTCTGTATTCATTTAGGGGTCTAGTTTGGGGTCTGTATTTATTTAGGAGTCTGGTTTGGGGTCTGTATTTATTTAGGGGTCCGGTCTGTGGTCTGCATTGATTTAGGGGTCTGGTCTGGGGTCTGTATTTATTTAGGGGTTTGGTCTGGGGTCTGTATTCATTTAGGGGTCTAGTCTTGGGTCTGTATTTATTTAGGAGTCTGGTCTGGGGTCTGTATTTAGGAGTCTGGTCTGGGGGCTGTATTTATTTAGGGGTCCGGTCTGGGGTCTGTATTCATTTAGGGGTCTAGTCTTGGGTCTGTATTTATTTAGGTTTCTGGTCTGGGGTCTGTATTTATTTAGGGGTCTGGTCTGGGGTCTGCATTTATTTAGGAGTCTGGTCTGGGGTCAGTATTTATTTAGGGGTCTGGTCTGGGGTCTGTATTTATTTAGGGGTCTGGTCTGGGGTCTGCATTAATTTAGGAGTCTGCTCTGGGGTCTGTATTTATTTAGTTGTCTGGTTTGTGGTCTGTATTTATTTAGGGGTCTGGTCTGGGGTCTGTATTCATTTAGGGGTCTAGTCTGGGGTCTGTATTTATTTAGGGGTCCAGTCTGGGGTCTGTATTTATTTAGGGGTCCGGTCTGGGGTCTGGATTTATTTAGGGGTCTAGTCTGGGGTCTGTAAATATTTAGGGGTCCAGTCTGGGGTCTGTATTTATTTAGGGGTCTAGTCTTGTGTCTGGATTTATTTAGGGGTCTGGTCTGCGATCTGCATTTATTTAGGGGTCTGGTCTGGGTTCTGTATTCATTTAGTGCTCTAGTCTTGGGTCTGTATTTATTTAGGGGTCTGGTCTGGGATCTGAATTTATTTAGGGGTCTGGTCTCGGGTCTGTATTTATTTAGCAATCTAGTCTGGGGTCTGCATTCATTTAGGGGTCTACTCTGGGGTCTTTATTTAGGGGTCTGGTCTAAGGACTGCATTTATTTAGGGGTGTGGTCTGGGGTCTGTATTTATTTAGAGATCTAGTCTGGGGTCTGCATTTATTTAGGGGTCTAGTCTGGGGTCTGTATTTATTTAGGGGTCCGGTCTGTGGTCTGCATTTATTTAGGGGTCTAGTCTTGTGTCTGCATTTATTTAGGGGTCTAGTCTTGGGTCTGCATTTATTTAGGGGTCTGGTCTGGGGTCTGTATTTATTTAGGGGTCTGGTCATTAGTCTGCATTAATTTAGCGGTCTGGTTTTGGGTCTGTATTTATTTAGGGATTCAGTCTGGGGTCTGTATTTATTTAGGGGTCCGGACTGGGGTCTGAATTTATTTAAGGGTCTGGTCTGGGGTATGTATTTATTTAGGGTTCCCATCTGGGGTCTGCATTAATTTGGGGGTCTAGTCTGTGGTCTGTATTTATTTAGTGGTCTAGTCTGTGGTCTGTATTTATTTAGGGGTCTAGTCTTGGGTCTGTATTTATTTAGGTTTCTGGTCTGGGGTCTGTATTTATTTAGGTGTCCGGTCTGGGGTCTGCATTTATTTAGGAGTCTGGTCTGGGGTCAGTATTTATTTAGTTGTCTGGTTTGTGGTCTGTATTTATTTAGGGGTCTGGTCTGGGGTCTGTATTCATTTAGGGGTCTAGTCTGGGGTCTGTATTTATTTAGGGGTCCAGTCTGGGGTCTGTATTTATTTAGGGGTCCGGTCTGGGGTCTGGATTTATTTAGGGGTCTAGTCTGGGGTCTGTAAATATTTAGGGGTCCAGTCTGGGGTCTGTATTTATTTAGGGGTCTGGTCTGGGGTCTGTATTCATTTAGGGGTCTAGTCTTGTGTCTGCATTTATTTAGGGGTCTTGTCTGGGTTCTGTATTCATTTAGTGCTCTAGTCTTGGGTCTGTATTTATTTAGGGGTCTGGTCTGGGATCTGAATTTATTTAGGGGTCTGGTCTGGGGTCTGTATTTATTTAGGGGTCTGGTCATTAGTCTGCATTAATTTAGCGGTCTGGTTTTGGGTCTGTATTTATTTAGGCGTTCAGTCTGGGGTCTGTATTTATTTAGGGGTCCGGACTGGGGTCTGAATTTATTTAAGGGTCTGGTCTGGGGTATGTATTTATTTAGGGTTCCCATCTGGGGTCTGCATTAATTTGGGGGTCTAGTCTGTGGTCTGTTTTTATTTAGTGGTCTAGTCTGGGGTCTGTATTTATTTAGGGGTCCAGTCTGGGGTCTGTATTTACTTAGGGGTCTGGTTTGGGGTCTGTAATTTATTTAGTGCCTGGTCTGTGGTCTGCATTGATTTAGGGGTCTGGTCTGGGGTCTGTATTTATTTAGGGGTCTGGTCTGGGGTCTGTATTCATTTAGGGGTTTAGTCTTGGGTCTGTATTTATTTAGGAGTCTGGTCTGGGGGCTGTATTTATTTAGGGGTCCGGTCTGGGGTCGGTATTTATTTAGGGGTCTGGTCTGGGGTCTGTATTCATTTAGGGGTCTAGTCTTGGGTCTGTATTTATTTAGGTTTCTGGTCTGGGGTCTGTATTTATTTAGGGGTCCAGTCTGGGGTCTGCATTTATTTAGGAGTCTGGTCTGGGGTCATTTTTTATTTAGGGGTCTGGTCTGTTGTCTGCATTGATTTAAGGGTCTGCTCTGTGGTCTGTATTTATTTAGGGGTCTGGTTTGGGGTCTGTATTAATTTAGTGGTCTAGTCTTGGGTCTGTATTTATTTAGGGGTCTGGTCTGGGGTCTGTATTTATTTAGGGGTCTGGTCTGGGGTCTGCATTAATTTAGGAGTCTGCTCTGGGGTCTTTATTTATTTAGGGGTCTGGTTTGGTGTCTGTATTCAATTAGGGGTCCAGTCTGGGGTCTGTAAATATTTAGGGGTCCAGTCTGGGGTCTGTATTTATTTAGGGGTCTGGTGTGGTGTCTGTTTTTATTTAGGGGTTTAGTCTGGGGTCTGTATTTATTTAGGGGTCCGGTCTGGGGTCTGCATTGATTTAGGGGTTTGCTCTGGGGTCTGTATTTATTTAGGGGTCTGTTCTGGGGTCTGTATTTATTTAGGGGTCTGGTCTGGAGTCTGCATTCATTTAGGGGTCTAGTCTGGGGTCTGTATTTATTTAGGGGTCCAGTCTGGGGTCTGTATTTATTTAGGGGTCTAGTCTTGGGTCTGTATTTATTTAGGGGTCTAGTCTTGCGTCTGTATTTATTTAGGGGTCCGGTCTGGGGTCTGTATTTTTTTAGGGGTCTGGTCTGGGGTCTGTATTTATTTAGGGGTCCGGTCTGGGGTCTGTATTTATTTAGGGGTCTGGTCTGTGGTCTGTATTTATTTAGGGAACTGGTCTGGGGTCTGGTCTGGGGTCTGTATTTATTTAGGGGTCCGGTCTGGGGTCTGTATTTATTTAGGGGTCTAGTCTTGGGTCTGTATTTATTTAGGGGTCTAGTCTTGGGTCTGTATTTATTTAGGGGTCTAGTCTTGGGTCTGTATTTATTTAGGGGTCCGTTCTGGAGGACTAATCAGTCTCTAGAACAATATTTAAGGTGTTTTATCTCTGACTGTCAATATGATTGGGTCTCCTTCATTTCCCTCGCCAAATTTTCCCTTAATAACCGGGTCAGTAACTCATCAGGGGTCTCCCCATTTTTCGGTAATTTTGGGTTTAATCCACGATTCTCCTCTGTTTCACATGGTGGTTCCAACAATCCCGAGGTAGATCTTGTTCATCGGGAACTGTCCACAGTCTGGGCCCAGGTTCAGAAGAAACTAGAGGCGTCCCAGAGCATACAAAAGCAAAGCACCACACATTTTTCAAAAAAGTGCCAAAGGCAGCGTAAACTGACCAAAAACGTTCCCGCAAATTGCGACTTTTGGGACTTTTCTATGCCAGATTGTAGCACCCATGGCCGTGGGCCGTCGGGTTTTCTCACCTCCCGACGCCCGCAGCCATGGATCTGTGAGCGCTGGCCTCCGTCTCCCTCCTAGGAGATGCCAGCGCTTACTTCCGCTCCGTTCGGCTGGGTCCCGTGGGGTGCTGGCCCTTTAAGGCCGGGCGCGAGCGTTCGCAATTAGGAAATCGTCATCACCATCAACTGCCACGGTTTCCTGGTCTATAAGAAGGCCCCTGGCCTTCTAATCCTTGCCTGAGCGTTGTTAGTCTTTCCCAGTCTGTCTCGCAAATGGTCCCTTAGTGTCTCCCGTTCCAGCTGTTACCCGTGCCCTGTTACCATTCCTGTATTCCGTATTGTTCCTGTGCCTACCCCCGTTCAAGTGTCATCTGCCACATCAAGTGCCATCTGCCACGTCAAGTGTCATCTGCCACGCCATGTGCCATCTGCCACGTCAAGTGTCATCTGCCACGTCAAGTGTCTACCGCTTCATCGGATACTGCCCGCCACGTCTGGCGCCACTTGCCGCACCTGCCTCCATCCGTGCTGAAGGAACAGCCACTGCCCGGACTATTTCAGGTACCCAAGCATTACTGTCTGCCATTTAATTCTGCTTAGACTGTGACCTGGTCAGCTGCCTCCCCGCTACGGCGGAGCGGCCTAGTGGGTCCACAAACCCTGTGTCCGTGACACAGATAAGTGGCTTAGCAAGGTTAATAAATTCTCCTCTAAGGCTACAGACAGTAATACAATATTTTAATGCAAGTATGTGTACACTCAGTGTCTGACTGAGGTACCTTGGACCCACCAAAGGAAATAATTCTTGGGGGTCTACACTTCCACTATATAGAAATAATGTGAACACTCTTAATTGTGTACTAAAAACGTGTATAGTAAAACAAAGACCAATATTCCCACCATATAGTGACCGATATCAGTCCTACATAGGCATTCTGCAAACCATATACACTACCGTTCAAAAGTTTAGGGTCGCTTAGAAATTTCCTTATTTTTGAAAGAAAAGCACAGTTTTTTTCAATGAAGATAACATTAAATTAATCAGAAATACACTCTATCCATTGTTAATGTGGTAAATGACTATTCTAGCTGTAAACGTCTGGCTTTTAATGCAATATCTACATAGGTGTATAGAGGCCCATTTCCAGCAACCATCACTCCAGTGTTCTAATGGTACATTGTGTTTTCTAACTGTGTTAGAAGGCTAATGGATGATTAGAAAACACTTGAAAACCCTTGTGCAATTATGTTAGCACCGCTGTAAACAGTTTTGCTGTTTAGAGGAGCCATAAAACTGACCTTCCTTTGAGCTAGTTGAGAATCTGGAGCATTACATTTGTGGGTTCGATTAAACTCTCCAAATGGCTAGAAAAATAGAGCTTTCATGTGAAACTCGACAGTCTATTCTTGTTCTTAGAAATGAAGGCTATTCCATGCGAGAAATTGCAAAAGAAACTGCAGATTTCCTACAACGGTGTGTACTACTCCCTTCAGAGGACAGCACAAACAGGCTCTAACCAGAGTAGAAAGAGAAGTGGGAGGCCCCGCTGCACAACTGAGCAACAAGACAAGTACATTAGAGTCTCTAGTTTGAGAAATAGACGCCTCACAGGTCCTCAACTGGCAGCTTCATTAAATAGTACCCGCAAAACGCCAGTGTCAATGTCTACAGTGAAGAGGCGACTCCGGGATGCTGGCCTTCAGGGCAGAGTGGCAAAGAAATAGCCATATCTGAGACTGGCTAATAAAAGGAAAAGATTAATATGGGCAAAAGCACACAGACATTGGACAGAGGAAGATTGGAAAAAAGTGTTATGGACAGACGAATCGAAGTTTGAGGTGTTTGGATCACACAGAAGAACATTTGTGAGACGCAGAACAACTGAAAAGATGCTGGAAGAGTGCCTGACGTCATCTGTCAAGCATGGTGGAGGTAATGTCATGGTCTGGGGTTGCTTTGGTGCTGGTAAATTGGGAGATTTGTACAAGGTAAAAGGGATTTTGAATAAGGAAGGCTATCACTCCATTTTGCAACACCATGCCATACCCTGTGGACAGCGCTTGATTGGAGCCAATTTCATCCTACAACAGGATAATGACCCAAAGCACACCTCCAAATTATGCAAGAACTATTTAGGGAAGAAGCCGGCAGCTGGTATTCTATCTGTAATGGAGTGGCCAGCGCAGTCACCAGATCTCAACCCCATAGAGCTGCTGTGGGAGCAGCTTGACCGTATGGTACGCAAGAAGTGCCCATCAAGCCAATCCAACTTGTGGGAGGGGCTTCTGGAAGCATGGGGTGAAATTTCTCCCGATTACCTCAGCAAATTAACAGCTAGAATGCCAAAGGTCTGCAATGCTGTAATTGCTGCAAATTGAGCATTCTTTGACTAAAGCAAAGTTTGAAGGAGTAAATTATTATTTCAAATAAAAATCATTATTTCTAGCCTTGTCAATGTCTTGACTATATTTTCTAGTCATTTTGCAACTCATTTGATAAATATAAGTGTGAGTTTTCATGGAAAACACAAAATTGTCTGGGTGACCCTAAACTTTTGAACGGTAGTGTAAGTGAATACGGTGCAGTGAAAATCAGTGACTCACAGATGACATCTTCTCAGATTGGAGTCGTTCATGTTCTCTTTTCTTATTCATCCGGCCCAGAACGCCATGTTGACTTCCAGTCTTTTTCATCTCCAATGCCCAAGCGCAAACCACAAGATACGTCATGAAAGTGTTGATGTAACCTGTATACCACGTTCACGTGACCAAATGTGCCACGTCACAGAGTATTCAAATCATGGAAGCGTTCAGTCTAAATGACTACCGCCTGTCACGGTGCGCATACCTTAGATCCAAATTTTGACATATAACTAACTCTAAACCTCATAAGTTAATTTTCTTTAGCTATTATACTAGGATGTACAATTCTATATTAAAATATTATCATATTAGTCATGTGTCCTAGTATACCCACATCCAGCGATGGGTGGGATGGGTGAAAAATAAAATAGTTTTCCATGAGTTTTGGACTGTGATGTGCTGCTGATCTCTCCTTTTGGGGGTAATATACAGGGAATATGGGGGTTATATAAGGGACTCTCATCATCCCTGTATATACCAGCCATCATCCCCATATATAACCAC
Source organism: Rhinoderma darwinii (assembly GCF_050947455.1). Classification (NCBI taxonomy): domain Eukaryota; kingdom Metazoa; phylum Chordata; class Amphibia; order Anura; family Rhinodermatidae; genus Rhinoderma; species Rhinoderma darwinii. The sequence goes on from NW_027464077.1 coordinate 149,821, forward strand.
CATTATCCGTGTATGTACCAGCCCACCATTATCTCGGTATAAAATCTCCATCACCCCTGTATATACCATTAGGGCGGGCAGTGTCAGCTTGCTGTGGCGTGCGGGCATTGTGGCTAAACAAGAAGTAAATGAGGTGGGCATTGAGGACACCGTGGACCAATAGGATGCCTGAAACACCGGTATATGGGAGAAGTCCAGCAGAATCTGAAAATATGCCTCCTGATTGCTTAAAGGCTATGTACACCTTTGCACTGTTTTTTTTTTAAATTGCCTTGTGTGTATTGTACAAAATAAATCACATTTCTAATTGGTCTACCATTTGTCTTCTGTACCTGCAGTGTATTTGAGTTTATGGCCAGCTGCTGTATTCAGTTATCTCTCTAAGGCCCTGTTCACACCTGCGTTGCTGTGTTTCGTTGTTCTGCTCCGTCAGTGGTGCAGAACAAAGGAATAACGGAAGCAACGGTTCAGTCGCACAACGGACACCGCCACCTGCTGACAGAACCCATTGACTTTAGTGGATTCCATTACCTTTCGGTCAGAGGGGGGGCCGTGATTTTACCAGAGACAATTGTGCAGTTGTGAACGAGGCCTTATCCGTCAGTCATCACCCTAATGGCAAACTGAGCAGCTCCTCTTTTGCAGGCTCATGAACAAGCATTTACTGTGGAATCTGCGCATGTGCATGGTCATAATTACTGCATACCTCCTAACCGTCCCGGATACAGCGGGACAGTCCAGGATTCCGGGCGGTGTTACGCTGTCCCAAGCGGCCGGTGGTATGTCTTGGTGTCAACTGTATCTGCGTTCTCAGGATGCAGATACAGTTGAATCCAATGCTAATGTAAGGGATCGTCAGCTCCCTGCTTCTGTATTAGTACCACTCGCCGAGGAATTCCCGGGCACAGCGCTACTTTAAGTGCGGAGCCCCTTATCTCACTATCCATATATGTACATTGACGTCAAGGACTACTCCTGGAGTGGCATCCACTGCCTTTGCATTGCCGATGGTCTGGCCGGGGATTCCGCTCCTAGGCGGAACCACTGATGTCACTGTCCATATATGTACAGTTACATCAAGGGCTCCTCCTGGAGTGCAATCCGACGCTCTGGACAGGGATTCTGCTCCTTTAGGGAATGCCTTACGTCCCTGTCCATATATGGACAGTGACGGCAGGGTCTCCTCCTGGAGTGGAATCCCTGGGGGGGGTGGCACCATCTACATGGGCACTGTGTGTGACACTATCTATATGGGCACTGGCGCTTTATATGTGTGCACTGGTACTAGAGGTAGCTAAGGGGGCATTAAACTGTATGGGGGCAGCTATTTGTCATAATTTCTAGCAACGCATTCCCTTTAATACTGGCGTTTCATACACCAGTCCTATTAAACAGTTTGCTGGAGTGAGATGCAACACATTTATTAACATGCGAATGACTCTTAATAAATGTGTCGCATCTTTTAGTTGCAGTGCGGCCTGTCATCAGTACTTTCTACGTGCTGCGGCCTGCTTTACATTTAAAGTACATTTTTAAAATGTATTTTATTGTCTGATTGGGGGGGGGCATACAGTCTGATTGGGGGGGAGGTATGGGTCTGGCACGGACCTTTGCCTTGTTACGCCCCCCAGAGATAAATCTGGGCCGCATTAAACATATAGATTTCTGCTATAATTGACATCAGTTACTGGCGTGAATTATAGTAAAATTTTGGCCATTTCTGCTAAGCCCCGCTAATATTTCGACATTTGCGCATTTGGTGAATTTTCTACGCTAGTAAACTGTTGTAGAAAGGTTAATATATTCCCCCAAAGGCTACAGACCGTAATACAATATCTTAGTGTAAGGAAGTGTACACTTAATTGTGCAGCAATGCTTGTTGTCTCCATTCTATGTCAGTGTGGGAAGTAGATGTCCGGCCTTATGATTTTGTGATATGTGATAGACCCAGAATCCCAATCACCAAACCAAAGAATGCAAAATAAAGACACAAAACATTATAATTGGGTGTTAAATGGTCAAAACTTTTATTATATTATATGACCAAACCCAAAATGGCAAACCTCCGACTCACGAAGAGTCACCCTCCAGCACGCAGGAAAGGAAAAACCCCCTGTGGGGGAAACCTCTAGGGAAACCATGGCTGGAGGATTGCCCTTCCTCTGGGCTTAGAAGGGGCCAAAATATCATTTGTAGCAGAATTTGTACGTTTTCTCAGATTTTCAAGGAAAGACATTACAATGAACGAATGACATAGAACACATAAATCGGCTGATCTGGTTGGCTAGGCGGATGTCTCTCTACCTGGGCACCCATTAACATGAATGGGTGATCCACGGATGAGACGGGTCCTCCAGATGCCTCCTTGTAGCACCTGTCTCCGCTCTGGCTAATAGAGGGGGATCTCCTGCTGGAAACCCCCTCTATTACAGACAACCCGTATGAAGAGGATGGCATCACTGTGATGAAGAAGTGGTCTGGGGTGAAGGGTTTCCCTGCTAGAACCTCCAAATTACATCAGGTCGGTATTGGTGGGGAAGTCAAGCTCAAGGTCCTCAGTCCCATCCAATATGGCGCTGAATGTGGCAGTAAAACCTTCTAATATGGAATCTTCTTTATGTCATAAACATTTGTATTTATGACATCAGCACCTTCATCATCATTACTACAGGAGTTTATTACCACTGCACAACTCATACATTGTGACGTCACCCACAGTGGTCTGAAGTGTTAACCCTTTAATGACTGGCAGTGTACTTACCACAGAGGCCATAAAGCTGAATAGAACATATCAGCGGCCATAAAGGAAAAGGGATAATGCAGGGAGCATCTCCGCACAAGAACTATCCATGACAAAGGGTTGTCCAGGATGAGAGCACTTGTCTGCTTTCTCCAAAAACCAGCACCACACCTGTCCATAGGTTGTGTGTGGTACTACAGCTCATTACCATTCACTTCAATGGAGCTAACCTGCAATACCAGATACAACCTGTGGATAGGTGTGGTGCTGTATTTAGAAGAAAGCAGCCATATTTTTCTAATCCTGCACAGCTCCTGTTAGAAATAGTTCAAAAAAAGTGGAGGGAGAAAAGAAATTAGAAAAAGAGGAGTCTGCTGGAGGTGCCAGATGGAAAGACAGATTTCTGCCATGGGGACCAGATTAGTTGAAATGTATCTTGAAGGGGGGCTTCAGAGAGTGGGTTTTAACCCCTTCCCGCCCTATGAAGTGCTGTTGCATTGAAAAACTATGCAGTTCATCTTCGAATGCAGCGTCACAAAAACAAATTATTTTGTAAAAAATAAAACGATATAAATTTGGTATCGCCATAATCGTAGCGACCCGCAGAATCAAGTTATCATGCAATTCATGCCGCCCGATGAACACTGTAAAATCAAAACAGAAATGGCGGAATTACAGGGTTTTTTTCAATTCACCCCACAAAATGTAGGTTTTTAAAAAAAAAAATGTTTTAATACATTATATGGTACATTAGTCCGCAGGGTAAATTCCACATAAACAGCGCCATTCATCGGTTAACTGTTTAAATGATAGCAGTTCAAGTGACCTTTATCGAGAAACACCATAAGAAATGTTTTCACAATTAACTTTCTAATTGGGCCTAGCATGTGTGATACTGTCTGCTAAGCTGTTGTATCTAAGCATATTATATATGATACTGTCTGCTGAGCCGCTATCTCCTATCAAGTAGCAGAGCTATCAGGTGTCATAGTGTAATGAAACGGGGTAGAGAGACGGACAGGTGAGCCCTAATCTACCCGAAACTCAGTCCCTGCCTACTTGCACGGCCCTGTCCTAAGTGACGGCGTACAACTGGGCAACGGTCCCTACGCTCAATAAGTGCAAGACAGACAACACAAGACAAGGGCACACAGAAGATAAAGAGGGAGGTAGGGGCAGTTGCCCACGGAAACACCGTGAGCAACAGGCAGTGGTGAACGAGCCGAGACAAACCAGGAGAGTACGAAGTAGCAAACATGAGCAGGAGAATAGTCAGTCAAGCCAGGGTCAATAAGTAACAGCGGTCAATAAGGTAAATAGCAAGAATCGCAGAGCCAGGAAACCAGACAATCACAGGCAAGGAACATGCTGCAAGTGAGGGTGGAAATAGACCAAGGGCCGGAGCTAGAACCGTCAGGCCAGGCTGTGATAGGTTCTCCCTCTCCTCAGCCTGCCAGCCTGAGTGGTAAGAGATCACGTCACTCCAGCAGACCTTGGAGCTGATGAAGGCTGATTAACCCCAGGCGTCGACACAGAACCTGTGTCTGGCAAACCCTTTACAGTACCCCCTTTTTATAAGGGGCCACTGGACCCTTCCTAGGTGGGCCTGGCTTGTTGGGGAACCGAAGATGGAACTTGCTGAGCAATATACCGGCGTGAACATCCCGGGCGGGTACCCAAGTCCTCTCCTCAGGCCCGTATCCTCTCCAATGGACCAGGTACTGGAGGGAGCCTTGGACCATCCTGCTGTCCACAATCTTGGCTACCTCGAATTCTACCCCATCCGGAGTGAGAACAGGGACCGGAGGTTTCCTCGATGTAGCCAAGGACGGGGAGCAGCTTTTCAAGAGGGAGGCATGGAACACGTTGTGTATCTGAAAAGACGAGGGTAACTCCAGCCGGAAGGAGACAGGGTTGAGGACCTCAATAATTTTGTACGGCCCTATATACCGGGGAGCAAACTTCTTGGACGGAAATTTAAGGCGCAAATTTTTAGAAGACAGCCACACCAGATCCCCGACCACAAACAGAGGGTTAGTTGAACGTCTTTTATCCGCCTGAGTCTTTTTGATGCTCTGGGACGCCTCAAGGTTCTTCTGAACCTGTGCCCAGATTGTGCACAGTTCCCGATGAACGACATCTACCTCGGTATTGTTGGAACCACCAGGTGAAACGGAGGAGAACCGTGGATTAAACCCAAAATTACAGAAGAAGGGGGAAACCCCCGACGAGCTACTGACCCGGTTTTTAAGGGAAAATTCGGCGAGGGGAATGAAGGAGACCCAAACATCTTGAAAGTTTGAGATAAAACATCTTAAGTATAGTTCCACAGACTGATTAGTCCTCTCAGTTTGGCCATTAGTTTCAGGATGGAAGGCCGAGGAAAAGGACAGATCAATATCCAGCTTCTTACAGAAAGCTCTCCAAAACAATGAAACAAATTGTACCCCTCTGTCAGAAACAATATTGACCGGAACCCCATGGAGACGCAGGATGTGTTTGACAAACAAGGTAGCTAACGTCTTGGCATTGGGTAGTTTCTTGAGGGGTACAAAGTGGCACATCTTACTGAAGCGGTCTCTTACAACCCACACCACCGACATGCCTTGGGACGGAGGCAGATCGGTGATAAAATCCATGGAGATATGGGTCCAAGGTCTCTGGGGAATGGGCAAAGAACATAGTAAGCCCGCAGGTCGGCACCTGGGAGTCTTGGACCTAGCACAAATTTCACAAGCGGCGACGTAGGCCTTAACGTCTTTAAGCCACCCAGGTGACCAATAGGTTCTAGAAATTAGGTGCTTGGTACCCAGGATGCCTGGATGGCCAGATAGTGCGGAGTCGTGGTTCTCCCTGAGCAACCTTAGCCGGAATTGCAGGGGAACAAATAACTTGTTCTCAGGAAGGTTCTCGGGAGCAGAAGCTTGATCAGCCGCAATTTCGGAGACGAAGTCTGAATCCACAGAGGATAGGATTATACCTGGGGGCAAAATACAAGCGGAATCCTCCTCAAGAGAGGGGCTGGCCATGAAGCTATGCGGCAGAGCATCAGCTTTAACATTTTTTGTCTAACTCCAAGGACTCCCCAGCCACAGCGAACAGGCCTTGACCCCCTCAAGCCATAGAGTCCCGCCACAACAAAATAGCCCTCCCAATGCCATCCTGCAAGCCCAAGCACCACAAATCCATTCCCACATCATTCAGGTGAACACCATCTGCACTCCAATATGCTCCAACTCCAGCTTCCAAGTCCCAGTGCCGAACACATATGCCGCCATTCCGCGCAACAAATGCAGACACCGCCCTGTTAACTTTTATCCTGGCTTTGTTGATCCGCTCCACCGACCGTGCCAAACGCCAGGATTTTCTAGGCACAATATCCGATCACACCGTGATCAAGTTCGGGTACAACGACCACAGGTGCAACAGATCGTGTTTTATGTCCCGAACCAACTCACGGAACGGGCGGGCCCCAAGATCGTTGCGCACAAGAAATCGTCTAAATAATGAATGATCGAATCCACCCCCGCCACAGATTTGACCACCCATTCCAAAAATGAGCTAAAGGCCTCAAAGTACGCACAAGAAATGGAACAACTCAAGGGGAGACAATGATCCACATAAAAACCGCCCCCCCAAAAACACCCCAGTAAACGCTGACTATCCGCATGCACCGGCAACAGCTGAAAAGCCGCCTCGACATCCGTCTTGGCCATTAACGCCCCCTACCATGGAAACGCACCCACTGCACCGCCGCGTCGAATGACGTATACACGACCGAGCAAAGATCCCTATCTATCCCGTCATTAACCGACAAGCCCTTAGGATAAGACAAATGGTGAATCAAACGGTATTTGTTCGCCTCCTTCTTCGGGACAACCCCCAGCGGGAAGACGACCAAACCCGGCATGGGGAGAGAACTAAAGGGCCCTGCCATTCACCCCAAATCCACCTCTTTTGCCAATTTCTCCCTAACCACGTCAGGATGCTGGTAAGCTGGAAAAGGGGACCCTGTGAGGAGGGGAGGGGATACAAAAACCCACATTAAAACCATCAAACAACAACTGCGCACTGGCCCTGTCCGGATAACTATTTAGAAACCTGACCATCCTTTCCAGATTCACTGGCGTCACCCCCATGACTGGCGTTAAAACCCCCACCCCCACCTCGTTTTCCCTTGTGCAAGCATTTAGATGCCCCGTGGGACGCCCCATTGCATTGAGCACAAAGGTGCTTGAACTTGCAACCTGCACCGAATTTACATTGCCAGCACAGCCCGAGCTTTGCGTTGCACCCTGAGCTAGATTGACCAGATTGGCCTGCTGCCCCCCCCCCCCACTCGCGGGAAAGGATTTGCCCGGTTGAACCGGAGCCGTTACCCGTAACCAGAGGGCAATATCCCCGTGGTCCCACCTAATATTGGGCCAAACCGCCTTCCGTTGTCTAAACTGCTTGTCATAACGTAGCCAAGCTACCCCCCCCCCATATACCCTATGATCTTCCCCGATGGCATCCATATAGCAAAACAGGGGGGAGCAATGTTCCGGAGCCTTTTCACCAATAACACTGGCCAAAATGGCGAACTCTTGCAACCAGTTAACAAATGTCTTAGGGATAAGGCGGTAACAACGCTTTTCCTCCTCCTTCTTACTCTCATTTCTCTTCCCCTTCTCCAGATAAAATGTTTCCAGGGGCAACAATAAAAAAATTTCCAAGTACTCGTCCTTCCAAATTTTTTCCCGAACTTCCTGCTTCAAGTGTGCCCCAAAGGTCCTTCAAAACACACATAAACCTCCCCCCTGGCTTTATCGTCCAACCGAACACCATCAACTGCCGCCACCGAGTCGGTCTGAACAGACACCGCCACCGATTCCGTATTTTCTCCTACACTCGCAGCAACCGCCGCCGGGGCATTAAACCATACCCCACCAGCCCCCACCCATGCCGCCACAGGAGACCGCGAAGGGGGCTCGGTGACCCCCGTCCCATCGAGCCGGCCTAACAATTCCATGACGCAACCGACCAACTTTCGCACACTTAAACCCCCACACCCAACATTCCCAAACCCAGACCCCACATCACATACCCGCTCCTCAACCGCGGAATCCTCCCCCGAAACAGGAGACATAAGTATAGCAGGAAAAGGTAAAGATGGTGAAAACGACTCACCGAGCTGCACAGGTGCTGTGGACCCATCAGCTGGACCGTCCTGTCCACGAAGCTCCCCATCCTCAAGGTCTTCGGCAGATCTGGTTCCAGATCCATGGCAGCACGCACAGGCGTGCTCAATGGCCGGAACCGAGGTGGGTGAGGGGCAGGCTCCCAAGCTCTCTCTCTGGTAGTCGACCGGCAGCTCGCTGCCCGGAAGTCACCCTCGAAACAGACCACCAAGGCCTGCGGCCCAATGCAGGTCCCTTGCTTCCTCCGGATCGCTGTGGGGCTCCACCCCCAGCTGACACATCACCAGGGGCAGCCGTCCGAACCATGGAACCCGGCGTAGAACTGGTGAGTGGAGGGGTGACCGGAAGTAGAGGCCGCACCCACCCCACTTCCGCTGGACTCCGCTGCGAAGTGGGATTCCTTCCGACCCTGGCACCGGCTGCAGTATCTGTGCTGCCAGACGCCCGAGCCGGAGGTTCCCTCATAGGGCTCCCTCTGTGGCGCCGAGTTCGACGAGCCACATCGGTGCTCAGCTTCTGGAGGACGCGAGCGCCGGACCCGGCGCGAGGGAGAGACAGCCGAAGGTACCGGAGCGTTGGCCACCGCTGCAGCTTGTTCCTCCAACCAGGCGGGGCCGAATGCAGCAGCCGCCGCCCGCATCTGCTCAATGAAGTGCTGCTCTGACATGAGGTAAGATGGCCGCCGCATGGGAGATGCGTGGATGGATGTCTTACTCCGTGCGCTGCTCCCGACCAAAAGACCGGGAAGTCAGCGCACTTCCGGCTAACCCTCACCGGATCCCCTCCCTTTCTTAGACCATCCCCCTCCACTAACTCTCCCCTTTGGATGTGACACGATCCTCCCTCCTATCTCCGTCATGTCTGGCCTACCCTCCACTGTGGTAGAGTCCGTCCGGCCTGTGCTTTCTATGGTTTCGTGCTTGTGATTTTGGGTCTATCACATATCACAAAATCATAAGGCCGGACATCTACTTCCCACACTGACATAGAATGGAGACAACAAGCGTTGCTGCACACATCGATTACATTAAGATATTGTATTACGGTCTGTAGCCTTTGGGGGAATATATTAACCTTTCTACAACAGTTTACTAGCGTAGAAAATTCACAAAATGCGCAAATGTCTACATTTTTGGGGGCAAAAAATGGGCAGGGCTTAGCAGAAATGGCCAAAAATTTTACTATAATTTACGCCAGTAACTGATGTCAATTATAGCAGAAATCTATATGTATAGTGCGGCCCAGATTTATCTCTGGGGGGCGTAACAAGATAAAGGTCCGTGCCAGACCCATACCTCCCCCCCAATCAGACTGTATGTCCCCCCAATCAGACAATAAAATACATTTTAAAAATGTACTTACCTCACCACTCCGATTCTCCCTCCCGGATTCCCTCAGGCTCTTACAGCAGGCCGCAGCACGTAGAAAGTACTGATGACAGTCTTCGTTGCAGCTAAAAGATGTGACACATTTATTAAGAGTCGTTCGCCTGTTAATAAATGTGTTGCATCTTACTCCAGCAAACTGTTTAATAGGACTGGTGTATGAAACGCCAGTATTAAAGGGAATGTGTCGCCATAAATTTTTTTTTTTTCAGTTAAACACTTAATATATAAATGATTACACATTGTTTTAATTTTTTAATTTTTTCACAAGTCAGGAAATATTATAAATTATATTCTAATTTATAACATTTCCATGTGCTGGTCACTAGAGGGAGCAATTCTCAAAATTGCAGCATTGGCATGTGGTAAAGCAACCTAATTGCCTTATGCTGCAAATTTGTAGTAGACACACTCGCTCTAGTGTCCTCCCAGAATCCCCCCTCCTTTATCCTGGCTAGTGCCAGGAGAAAGGAGGTGGTTGAATGTTCAAACCTCCTACACCGTGTGCCGCCATTTTCTGAGCGAATGCACAGTGTAGGAGGATTAGATACAGTGATCATTAGACAGTATAACATTAACATACACACACATCACATACACAAACATAACTTACCTACTCCTGCCGCCTCCGCCCTGCCGCTCCTAGTCCTTGCGTCTGCGCTGCCTTCAACATATGGCCGGAAGCCGCGACTGGAAGTTATCATCTTACTGTACGGCCGTGGCTTCCGGTCCACATGAAAATGGCGCCAGATGTCGCTCTACCAAAGACCTTCCTTTTGGTCTGTGTGGGAGCGGTGCGTGCGCCGTTCCCACACAGACGGCGTACGCTATAGTGAATGGAACGGCTCCCGTTCTCATTTTCTATGGGGATGTATGTGCCGTATTCCATCTCTGTATGTGTCGTTAATGGACAGATACAGAGATGACAAAAAAAAATCGCAGCCCCATAGAGAAGTAAAAGAAAGAAAAAAGTACAACACAAAAACACAAATAAATACAATTTATTTTAATGACATACTAAAAGCAATATTATATATAAAAAAATTATAAATATAAAATTATTAATTCCGTGACGCCTTCCCTTTAAAGGGGTTTTCCACATTCTGACAACTGATGACCTGTCCACTGGATAGGTCATCAGTATATGATCGGTGCGTGTCCGACACCTGGACCCCGCACCGATCCGCCACTCCAGCTGCCTCCGGGCACCGGACAACACTGCCGGAAGCAGATGGCTCCTGTCAAATAGAGGCCAAGCTGCAGTTCTGCCGAACGGCCGCTATGCAGTGATCGGAGCCATTTGCTTCCGGCAGTGTTGTCCAGAGCCCGGAGTTAGCTGGACTGGCAGATCGGTGCGGGTCTGGTGTAGTAACGATTGTTGGCCCCCATACATTACCGATGATTGCTCCTTGTGACACGCTGTATCGTCGATTGGCGCTGGTTTTCATGGTCAGTATCGGGACGTCTAAAAGGACCTTTATTTTCTCAGACACCACCATAAGTAGGCATTGGAACCAACCCTTCCACCTTAGCAGGTAAAGATGAACCTTCTAAAAGGTTCACTATATACACATAAGGGCTAAAGGTGAAAACACAGAGGTGCTCACCATATATCCAGCGTATAACTGTGTCCTCCAAATCTTACGGAGCAGGAGTTGTTCTATATTCCTGTTTATATCCCAGACACGTTCATACCATTTTAGACAATCAATCGACATATCGCAAACTTGTGGCGAAACCAAGCACCGCATGTAAAGAATCTTTAAAAAATCTGCTAGAAGAATGAATTGGATTAGGAGTATTAGCCAAGAAACAGGCAGAATACTTACTGATAGAATTCCCTATTGTTCCCATATTCCATGGGATGCCAAAAATTCATAACTTTGCATTGACTTGAAACTTGGGTTATCTGTGACGTAGTTGGCTAGTACCCCTGCAAACAGGCCTGCCATCAGGGTAGTACCGCTGGTACTACTGTCAGGGGGGTGGCCACAAAAGTAAAATAAAGTGGGCAGCCGCCGCTCATCAAGGTTATGATCAGAGGTAATTGGTTTGTATAAAGGAATGGAAGCCATGCAGGGGCCAGAAGCAGCGGCCGGCTCTGCAATTTGGTGAGGGACTGTTTTAAAGTAATAGATTCAGTTTAATAATTTTTTTTATGTTGCCCCTCTGGTCCCACCTTCCCACATGTCTCTCTCCCCTTCCCCTCCCCAGACCCCAGTCAAGCGTCATATTCACTCTGGCCCAACTCCCGCCTCGGCCACTTACCGTTCTCTTAGCCTACTCCTCCGCCTACATCCTGGTATAATAGCTAAAGAAAATTACCTTATGAGGTTTAGAGTTAGTTAGTTATATGTCGAAATTTTAATCTAAGGTTTGCACACCATGACGGTCGGTAGGCCTGTAGACCGGACGCTTCCATGATTTGAATACGCTGTGACGTGGCACATTGGGTCACAGGAACGTGGTGTAAAGGATCTGCCAGACACAGCTTCTGTGTCGACGCCCGTGGTTAATTGGTTTGCACCTGCTCCTAGGTCTGATAGAGTGACTCGATGTGCTACCACTCTGGTAGGCTCAGAAGTGGGAGAACCTTTCACAGCCTGGCCAGACGGTTCTAGCCCCCCCTCCCTCGGTCTATTTATACCTTCATTTCCTGCTTGTCTTTGCCTGTGATTCTTTCCTGTTTCCTGGCTCTGCTGCTCCTGCTATTATTATTGACCTTGCTTCATTTTGACCCTGGCTTTACTGACTACACTCATGCTCTGCGTTTGGTACCACGTACACTCCTGGTTTGACTCGGCTCGTTCACTACGCCTGTTGCTCTTGGTGTTGCCGTGGGCAACTGCCCCATTTCCGTTAGCTTCTGTGTACCCTTGTCTGTTTGTCTTTCGTACACATATTGAGCGTAGGGACCGTCGCCCAGTTGTACGCCGTCGCCTAGGACGGGCCATGCAAGTAGGCAGGGACTGAGTGGCGGGTAGATTAGGGCTCACCTGTCTGTCTCCCTACCCCGTCATTACATAATCACAGGCCCATATACCTTTTCTAAACTGGTCCCTGACACCACTATGGACCCCCTTGAGACCCTGGCTCAGCAAATGCAGGGCCTCTCCCTACAGGTCCAAGCCCTGGCTCAGAGGGGCAACCAGCGTGATGCTACCCTGGTAGTGCCCCACCTCACTTTTTTCTCCTTTCGAGAGAGTTGTAGGCTACTGTAAAGGATCTGCCAGGCACAGCTTCGGGGTTAACTCCCAGAACTAATCAGTCAACACCTGAGAATACATCCCTGAGACTGACTCCTGCTTCCACCATTCAGGCTGGCAGGCTTAGGAGTGGGAGAGCCTATCGTAACCTGGCCAGACTCAGCTAGCTCCCGCCCTCGGCCTATTTAAGCCTGCACTTCCTGTCCCTCGGTGCTTGTGATTCTTTCTGTAATGGCAGGAAGGAGGTGAAGGGAAAGTGAGCCCTAATCTACCCACCGCCCTGTCCCTGCCTACTTGCAACGACCCGCCCTAGGCGACGGGGTACAACTGGGCGGCGGTCCCTACGCTGTCTAAGTGCACGGGAGAACAAACAGGGAACACGCAAGGGAAGGGGCAGTAGCCACGGAACGCCGCGAGGAAACGGAGCGGTGAATGAGTAGTCAGGACCAGGATGAAGTGGAGTATACCAAAGTGAGCACGGAGAAGGAAGCAAGCCAGGGGCAAAGCAAAGCAGGTTAAGCGGAACTGCAGCAAGGCAGAAGCACGGCAGGAGCAGGTTGGAGCAAGCAGCAGTGAGACCAGGAATCCAGAAGAATTACAAGCACTGAGGAAGAGAACACGGCAGGTAATAAAGGACAGGGGGCGGAGCTAACTCCGACTGACCAGGCCGCGATAGGCTCTCCCACTCCTGAGCCTGCCATCCTGGTTGGTGGGAGATGGTGTCAGTCGAACAGGTCTGGCCTCAGGTGTGGATTGATTAATCCCAGGAGTTTACTTAGACGTAGTACCTGGCAGATCCCTAACATTACTCCCCCTTTTATGAGGGGCCACCGGACCCTTACTAAGAGGACCCGGTTTAGTAGGGAAGAGAAGGTGGAACCTCCTGATCAATACCCCAGCGTGAACATCACGGGCAGGTACCCAAGTCCTCTCCTCCGGCCCGTATCCTCTCCAATGGACCAGGTACTGGAGGGAGCCCTGGACCATCCTACTGTCCATAATCTTGGCCACCTCGAATTCCACCCCCTCAGGGGTGAGAACGGGAACAGGAGGTTTCCTCGAGGGGGACCATGACGGGGAGCAGCGTTTAAGGAGGGAGGCATGGAAGACGTCATGTATGCGAAAGGATGGGGGCAGCTCCAGACGGAAGGATACAGGGTTGAGGACTTCAATGATCTTATAAGGTCCAATAAATCGGGGAGCAAACTTCCTGGATGGGATCTTAAGGCGCAAGTTCCTGGACGACAACCAGACCAAATCCCCGACGACAAACCGGGGGTTAGCAGAACGTCTACTATCCGCCTGAATCTTTTGTGCGCTCTGGGACGCCTCTAGGTTCTTCTGAACCTGGGCCCAGACAGTGCACAGTTCCCGATGAACATCCTCTACCTCAGGATTATTGGAACAACCAGGGGAAACGGAGGAGAACCTTGGGTTAAACCCGAAATTACAGAAAAACGGGGAGACCCCTGACGAGTTACTGACCCGGTTATTCAGGGAAAATTCCGCAAGGGGAAGGAATGAGACCCAATCGAATTGACAGTCAGAGATGAAACACCTTAAATATTGTTCCAGGGATTGGTTAGTCCTTTCCGTTTGGCCATTAGTTTCGGGATGGAAGGCGGAGGAGAAGGACAGATCAATCTCCAACTTTTTACAAAAAGCTCTCCAAAATAAGGAAACAAATTGTACCCCTCTGTCAGAAACGATATTGACTGGGGCCCCATGGAGACGCAGGATGTGTTTCACAAACAAAGAAGCTAACGTCTTGGCGTTAGGTAGCTTCTTAAGGGGCACAAAGTGGCACATCTTGCTGAAGCGGTCTTTTACCACCCACACTACCGACTTGCCCTGAGATGGAGGCAAATCGGTGATAAAATCCATGGAGATATGGGTCCAAGGTCTCTGGGGAATGGGCAAGGAACGTAGTAGGCCCGCAGGTCGGGACCTAGGGGTTTTGGACCTAGCGCAAACCTCACAAGCGGCGACGTAAGCCCTAACGTCTTTAGGCAACCCAGGCCACCAATAGTTTCTGGTAATGAGGTGTTTGGTGCCCAAGATGCCAGGATGACCAGATAGAGCGGAGTCATGGTTTTCCCTGAGTACCCTTAGCCGGTATTGCAGGGGAACAAACAGTTTGTCCCCAGGGACGTTCCCGGGAGCTGCACCCTGATCAGCCGCGATATCAGAAGCTAAATCAGAATCCGTGGCAGAAACGATTATACCAGGGGGTAAAATACAAGCAGGATCCTTCTCGGAAGGAGGATTGGCCATGAAACTACGTGACAGAGCATCAGCCTTAATATTCTTGGACCCAGCCCTATAGGTAACCAAGAAATTAAATCTGGTAAAGAATAGTGCCCACCGAGCTTGTCTAGGATTAAGCCTCCGGGCCGATTCTAGGAAAACAAGATTCTTGTGATCCGTAAGGACCGTTACCTGGTGTCTGGCCCCCTCCAGGAAGTGCCGCCACTCTTCAAAAGCCCATTTAATGGCTAGAAGTTCGCGGTTGCCAATATCATAGTTACTCTCCGTGGGCGAAAACTTCCTAGAGAAGTAAGCACAGGGGCGGAGATGGGTGAGGGAGCTGGTACCCTGGGACAAGACGGCCCCCACTCCCACCTCGGATGCGTCAACCTCCACAATAAATGGCTCCTCTTGGTTGGGCTGAATCAGCACGGGGGCCGAGATAAAGCACTTCTTGAGGGTCTCAAATGCCTGGACGGCCTCAGGGGGCCAATGGAGGACATCAGCACCCTTGCGAGTAAGGTCCGTAAGAGGCTTAGCGACAACCGAGAAGTTGGCAATAAATCTCCTGTAATAATTAGCGAACCCCAAAAAACACTGTAACGCCTTTAGGGAGGCAGGTTGGACCCATTCCGCCACAGCCTGAACCTTGGCGGGGTCCATGCGGAATTCATGAGGAGTGAGGATTTGCCCTAAAAATGGTATCTCCTGTACCCCAAAGACACATTTTTCAGTCTTAGCAAACAGATTATTCTCCCAAAGGACCTGGAGCACCTTCCTGACATGCTCCACGTGGGAGGACCAGTCCTTGGAAAACACCAGTATGTCATCAAGGTACACAACAAGAAAATTACCCAGGTAATCTCTCAGGATTTCATTAATAAAATTCTGGAAGAGAGCAGGGGCATTACACAACCCAAAGGGCATGACCAGGTATTCGAAATGACCCTCGGGTGTGTTGAACGCAGATTTCCACTCATCCCCCTCTTTGATGCGGATAAGGTTATAAGCCCCCCGTAGATCGAACTTAGAAAATCATTGGGCTCCCTGAACCTGATTGAAAAGATCCGGAATCAAAGGAAGTGGGTACTGGTTCCTTACGGTGACCTTATTCAGGTTACGATAATCAATGCACGGCCTAAGACCACCATCCTTCTTCCCCACGAAGAAGAAGCCAGCACCTACAGGAGAAGTCGAGGGGCGAATGAAACCCTTGGCCAGGCATTCTTGGATATACACCCTCATAGCTTCACGTTCAGGACATGAAAAATTAAATATCCTACCCTTAGGAAGCTTGGCACCAGGCACCAAATCGATGGCGCAATCGTAATCTCTATGGGGGGGCAACACCTCGGAGGCCTCCTTAGAAAACACATCGGCGAAGTCCTGAACAAACTCAGGAAGCGTGTTTACCTCCTCCCGGGGAGAAATAGAGTTAACAGAAAGACATGACATAAGACATTCACTACCCCATTTGGTGAGATCCCCAGTATTCCAATCAAACGTGGGATTATGCAACTGCAACCAGGGAAGACCTAATACCAGATCAGACGATAATCCCTGCATCACCAGTACAGAGCACTGCTCCAAATGCATGGAGCCAACCAGGAGTTCAAAAACAGGAGTATGCTGAGTAAAATAACCATTAGCAAGGGGAGTTGAGTCGATACCTACTACAGGGATAGGATAAGGAAAATCAATAAAAGGCATCTTTAGAGACATAGCAAATTCCACAGACATGATATTAGCAGATGAGCCAGAATCCACGAAAGCACTGCCCGTGGCAGACCGGCCAGCAAACGAGACCTGAAAGGGAAGCAAAATTTTATTGCGTTTCACATTAACGGGAAATACCTGTGCGCCCAAGTGACCTCCCCGATGATCACTTAGGCGCGGAAGTTTTCCGGCTTCATATTCTTGCGCCTGGGACAGGTGTTCAGTAGATGCTTGTCGTCCCCACAGTAGAAGCAGAGACCATTCATTCTGCGAAACTCCCTACGTTGTCGAGGGGACATGGAGGCCCCGAGTTGCATAGGTACCTCCGAGTCCTCCGTGGAGGGGCGAGGAGACGGGACCTCGGGGGGAATCGCAGAAAAGTCAGAGGGGAGCACATTGAAGCGTTCAAGCTGACGTTCCCTGAGACGTCGGTCAAGTCGTACTGCTAGGGCCATAACCTGGTCAAGGGAGTCAGAAGAGGGGTAGCTAACCAGCAGATCCTTCAGGGCGTCAGATAATCCTAACCTAAACTGGCACCTTAGGGCCGGATCGTTCCACCGAGAAGCTACGCACCACTTTCTAAAATCAGAACAGTATTCCTCAACCGGTCTCCTACCCTGACGTAAGGTCACCAGCTGACTCTCGGCTAAAGCAGTCCTGTCAGTCTCGTCGTAAATGAGTCCGAGGGCAGAGAAAAAACGATCAACAGAGGAAAGTTCAGGGGCGTCAGGAGCCAAGGAGAAGGCCCACTCTTGGGGCCCTTCCTGGAGTCGGGATATGATGATACCCACCCGCTGGTTCTCGGAACCTGAGGAGTGGGGTTTTAGGCGGAAATACAGTCTGCAACTCTCCCGGAAGGAGAGAAACGTCTTACGGTCCCCTGGGAACCGGTCAGGTAACTTGAGGTCGGGTTCTAGAGGTGAGGTGAGGGGTACTACTAAGGCAGCCTCACCCTGGTTGACCCTCTGGGCCAGGGCCTGGACCTGTAGGGAGAGGCCCTGCATCTGCTGGGTCAGCGTCTCAAGGGGGTCCATGATAGCGTCAGCGTAGGAGAGATGGTAGACTAGGTAAGGGCTTGTAATTATGTAATGGCAGGAAGGAGGTGAAGGGAAAGTGAGCCCTAATCTACCCACCACCCTGTCCCTGCCTACTTGCAACGACCCTCCCTAGGCGACGGGGTACAACTGGGCGGCGGTCCCTACGCTGTCTAAGTGCACGGGAGAACAAACAGGGAACACGCAAGGGAAGGGGCAGTAGCCATGGAACGCCGCGAGGAAACGGAGCGGTGAATGAGTAGTCAGGACCAGGATGAAGTGGAGTATACCAAAGTGAGCACGGAGAAGGAAGCAAGCCAGGGGCAAAGCAAAGCAGGTTAAGCGGAACTGCAGCAAGGCAGAAGCACGGCAGGAGCAGGCTGGAGCAAGCAGCAGTGAGGCCAGGAATCCAGAAGAATTACAAGCACTGAGGAAGAGAACACGGCAGGTAATAAAGGACAGGGGGCGGAGCTAACTCCGACTGACCAGGCCGCGATAGGCTCTCCCACTCCTGAGCCTGCCACCCTGGTTGTTGGGAGATGGTGTCAGTCGAACAGGTCTGGCCTCAGGTGTGGATTGATTAATCCCAGGAGTATACCTAGACGTAGTACCTGGCAGATCCCTAACACTTTCCTTGTGGTTTCCTGGCCCAGCTACAGCTCCTGCTATTTTTGATCCTGCTCCATACAGACCCTGGCTTACCGACTACTCTTCTGCTTTTCGTTTTGTACCTCGCACACTCCTGGCTTGACTCGGCTCGTTCACCACTCTGGTTGCTCACGGTGTTGCCGTGGGCAACGGCCCCTTTTCCTTGCTTGTGTTCCTTTGTATGTTTGTCGTGCACTTACTGAGCGCAGGGACCGCCGCCCAGTTGTACCCCGTCGCCTAGGGCGGGTCGTTGCAAGTAGGCAGGGACAGAGTGGCGGGTAGATTAGGGCTTACTTGTCCGTCTCCCTACCCCCTGCCATTACATAATCACAAGCCCATACCTAGTCTACCCCTGGTCCCTGACACCACTATGGATCTCCGTGAGACCCTGGCTCAGCAAATGCAGGGTCTCTCCCTACAGGTTCAGGCCCTGGCTCAGAGGGTCAACCAGCCTGATGCTACCCTGGTAGTTCCCCTCACCGCACCTCTTGAACTCCACCTCAAGTTGCCCGACCGGTTCTCAGGGGACCGGAGGGCTTTTCTCTCCTTTCGGGAGAGTTGTAGGCTTTACTTTCGTTTAAAGCCTCATTCCTCAGGTTCTGAGAGCCAGCGGGTGGGTATAATTATGTCCCGGCTCCAGGAAGGGCCCCAAGAGTGGGCCTTCTCCTTGGCTCCTGACGCCCCTGAACTTTCCTCCGTTGATTGTTTCTTTTCTGCTCTCGGACTTATTTATGACGAGACTGACAGGACTGCCTTTGCCGAGAGTCAGCTGGTGACCTTAAGTCAGGGTAAGAGACCTGTTGAGGAGTATTGGTCTGACTTTCGGAAGTGGTGCGTAGCTTCTCGGTGGAATGACCCTGCCTTAAGGTGCCAGTTTAGGTTGGGTCTGTCGAATGCCCTGAAAGACCTGCTAGTTAGCTATCCCTCTTCTGACTCCCTAGATCAGGTTATGGCTTTAGCGGTACGTCTTGACCGACGTCTCAGGGAACGACGACTTGAAAGTTTTTGTGCTTCCTCCTCTGCCCCCCCCCATGATGGCTCCCGAGGTTCCGTTGCTCGATCGATTCTGATTTAGTCTCTGATCAAGGTGCAGCTCCCGGGAACCTTCCTGAGAACAAGCTGTTTGTTCCCCTGCAATTCCGGCTAAGGGTACTTAGGGAAAATCATGACTCCGCACTATCTGGCCATCCAGGCATCCTGGGTACCAAACACCTCATTACCAGAAATTATTGGTGGCCTGGGTTGCCTAAAGACGTTAAGGCCTACGTCGCCACTTGTGAGGTTTGTGCTAGGTCCAAGACTCCCAGGTCCCGACCAGCGGGCTTACTGCGTTCGTTGCCCATTCCCCAGAGACCTTGGACACATGTCTCCATGGATTTTATCACCGATTTGCTTCCATCCCAAGGCAAGTCGGTGGTGTGGGTGGTGGTGGACCGCTTCAGTAAGATGTGCCACTTTGTGCCCCTCAAGAAACTACCCAACGCCAAAACGTTGGCAACCTTGTTTGTCAAACACATCCTGCGTCTCCATGGGGTCTCTGTCAATATTGTTTCGGACAGAGGGGTACAATTTGTTTCATTGTTTTGGAGAGCCTTCTGTATGAAGTTGGGGATTGATCTGTCCTTCTCCTCTGCCTTCCATCCTGAAACCAATGGCCAAGCGGAGAGGACTAATCAATCTCTAGAACAATACTTAAGGTGTTTTGTCTCTGACTGTCAATTTGATTGGGTCTCTTTCATTCCCCTCGCCGAATTTTCCCTTAATAACCGGTTCAGTAACTCGTCAGGGGTCTCTCCTTTTTTTTGTAATTTTGAGTTTAATCCACGGTTCTCCTCCGTTTCACCTGGTAGTTCCAACAATCCCGAGGTAGAGGTCGTTCATCGGGAACTGTGCACAGTCTGGGCCCAGGTTCAGAAAAACCTAGAGGTGTCCCAGAGCGTACAAAAAACTCAGGCTGATAAAAAACGTTCTGCTAACCCCCTGTTTATGGTCGGGGATCTGGTGTGGTTGTCGTCTAGGAACTTGCGTCTCAAGGCTCCGTCCAAGAAGTTTGCTCCCCGATTTATTGGGCCGTATAAGGTCATTGAGGTCCTCAATCCTGTCTCCTTCCGTCTGGAGTTACCCCCGTCTTTTCGGATACACGACGTGTTTCATGCCTCCCTCCTCAAACGCTGCTCCCCGTCCTTGGCTCCCTCAAGGAGAACTCCTGTTCCCATCCTCACCCCGGAGGGGGTGGAATTCGAGGTGGCCACGATTGTGGACAGCAAGATGGTCCAAGGCTCCCTCCAGTACCTGGTCCATTGGAAAGGATACGGGCCCGAGGAGAGGACTTGGGTACCCGCCCGGGATGTTCACGCTGGGGTATTGGTCAGGAGGTTCCACCTGCGTTTCCCCAGTAAGCCAGGTCCACTTAGAAAGGGTCCGGTGGCCCCTCATAAAAGGGGGGGTACTGTAAAGGATCTGCCAGGCACAGCTTCGTGGTTAACTCCCAGAACTAATCAGTCAGCACCTGAGAATACATCCCTGAGACTGACTCCTGCTTCCACCATTCAGGCTGGCAGGCTTAGGAGTGGGAGAGCCTATCGTAACCTGGCCAGACTCAGCTAGCTCCCGCCCTCGGTCTATTTAAGCCTGCACTTCCTGTCCCTCGGTGCTTGTGATTCTTTCCTTGTGGTTTCCTGGCCCAGCTACAGCTCCTGCTATTTTTGATCCTGCTCCATACAGACCCTGGCTTACCGACTACTCTTCTGCTTTTCGTTTTGTACCTCGCACACTCCTGGCTTGACTCGGCTCGTTCACCACTCTGGTTGCTCACGGTGTTGCCGTGGGCAACGGACCCATTTCCTTGCTTGTGTTCCTTTGTATGTTTGTCGTGCACTTACTGAGCGCAGGGACCACCGCCCAGTTGTACCCCGTCGCCTAGGGCGGGTCGTTGCAAGTAGGCAGGGACAGAGTGGCGGGTAGAATAGGGCTCACTTGTCCGTCTCCCTACCCCCTGCCATTACAGCTCTATTTCCGTCTAAGGCCCCACTCCTCAGGTTCTGAGAGCCAGCGAGTGGGTATAATTATGTCCCGGCTACAGGACGGGCCCCAAGAATGGGGCCTTCTCCTTGGCTCCTGACGCCCCTGAACTTTCCTCTGTTGATCTTTTCTTTTCTGCTCTCGGGCTCATATATGACGACACTGACAAGACTGCTTTAGCCGAGAGTCAGCTGGTGACCTTACGTCAGGGTAAGACACCCGTTGAGGAGTACTGTTCTGACTTTAGAAAGTGGTGTGTAGCTTCTCGGTGGAATGACCCTGCCTTGAGGTGCCAGTTTAGATTGGGTCTGTCGAACGCCCTGAAAGACCTGTTAGTTAGCTATCCCTCTTCTGACTCCCTAGATCAGGTTATGGCTTTAGCGGTACGTCTTGACCGACGTCTCAGGGAACGACGACTTGAAAGTTTTTGTGCTTTCTCCTCTGCCCCCCCCATGATGGCTCCCGAGGTTCCGTTGCTTCGTTCTTCCACGGAAAACTCGGATGAACCAATGCAACTCGGGGCCTCCGTGTCTCCCCAACAACGTAGAGAGCTCCGCAGGAAGAATGGTCTCTGCTTCTACTGTAGGGATGACAAGCATCAAGTGAACAACTGTCCTAGGCGTAAGAATAAGCAGCCGGAAGAACTTCAGCGCCTAAGTGACCATCGGGGAGGTCACTTGGGCGCACAGGTATTTCCCGTAAATATGAAACCTAAAAAGATCTTGCTTCCCTTTCAGGTTTCTTTTGAGGGTAGGTCTGCTACCGGCAGTGCCATCGTGGATTTAGTGTCTTCTGATAATATTATGTCTGTGGAATTTGCTATGTTTCTAGCTATGCCATTGATTGATTTGCCTATCGACTCCACTCCACTTGCTAATGGTTATTTTACACAGCATACCCCTGTTTTTTAACTCATTGTTGGCTCCATGCATTTGGAGCAATGCTCTGTACTGGTAATGCTGGGATTATCGTCTGATTTGGTTTTAGGCCTTCCCTGGTTGCAGATGCATAATCCCACGTTTAACTGGAATACTGGGCATCTTACCAAATGGGCTAATGAATGCATGACGTCATGTTTTTCTGTTCATTTTATTTCTCTCCCTGAGGAGGTGAACACTCTACCTGAGTTTATTCAGGACTTCGCTGATGCTTTTTCTTAAAAGGCCTCCGAAGTGTTACCTCCTCATAGAGAATACGATTGCGCAATCGATTTGGTACCAGGAGCTAAGCTCCCTAAAGGGTAGGATATTTAATCTCTCTTGTCCTGAACGTGAGGCCATGAGAGAGTATATCCCGGAATGCCTGGCCAAGGGTTACATTCGCCCCTCTACTTCGGGGTGCTGGCTTCTTCTTCGTAGGGAAGAAGGATGGTGGTCTTAGGCCGTGCATCGATTACTGAAACTTGAATAAGGTCACTGTAAGGAACAAGTATCCCCTTCCTTTGATTCTTGATCTCTTCAATCAGGTTCAGGGGGCCCAATGGTTCTCTAAGTTTGATCTTCGTGGGGCTTATAACCTTATCCGTATCAGAGAGGAGGATGAGTGGCAGACTAGGTTTAACATGGCCGAAGGTCATTTAGAATACGTCATCATTCCCTTTGGGTTGTGTAATGCTCCCGCGGTCTTCCAGAATTTCATAAATTAGATTTTAAGAGACTTCCTGGGGGTATTTCTTGTAGTGTACCTTGATGACATACTTGTGTTTTCCAAGCACTGGTCCTCCCACTTTGAGCATGTCACGAAATTGCTCCAGGCCCTTCGGGAAAACAAACTCTTTGCTAAAACCGAAAAATGGGTGTTTGGGGTGCAGGAGATACCATTTTTGGGTCAAATCCTCACTCCTCATGAATTCCGCATGGACCCTGCCAAGGTTCAGGCTGTGGCGGAATGGGTCCAACCTGCCTCCCTGAAGGCGTTACAGTGCTTCCTGGGGTTTGCTAATTATTACAAGAGATTTATTGCTAACTTCTCGGTCATCGCTAAGCCTCTAACGGACCTCACTCGTAAAGGTCCGTGCTGATCTCCTCCACTGGCCTCCAGAGGCGGTCCAGGCTTTTGAGGTCCTTAAGAGGTGCTTTGTCTCTGTCCCAGTGCTGATTTAGCCTAACCAAATGGAGCCATTCATCGTGGAGGTTGACGCCTCCGAGGTGGGATTGGATGCTGGCTTGTCCCAGGGTACCAGGTCCCTTACCCATCTCCGTCCCTGTGCCTACTTCTCCAGGAAGTTCTCCTCCACTGAGAGAAACTATGACATTGGCAACCGCAAACTCTTAGCCATTAAATGGGCATTTGAAGAGTGGCGTCACTTCCTGGATGGGGCTAGGCACCAGGTAACGGTCCTTACTGACCACAAGAATCTGGTTTTCCTAGAATCTGCCCGGAGGCTAAACCCGAGACAAGCCCGGTGGGCGTTGTTTTTCACGAGATTCAACTTTGTGGTTAAAACTAACTTTGTAGGGCTGGGTCAAAAATTATTAAAGCTGATGCTCTGTCGCATAGCTTCATGGCCAGCTCTCCTCCTGAGGAGGAGCCCACTTGTATTTTGCCCCCAGGTATAATCCTATCCTCTGTGGATTCAGACTTCGTCTCCGAAATTGCGGCTGATCAAGCTTCTGCTCCCGAGAACCTTCCTGAGAACAAACTATTTGTTACCCAGCAATTCCGGCTAAGGTTGCTCAGGGAGAATCATGACTCTGCACTATCTGACCATCAAGGCATCCTGGGTACCAAGCACCTAATTTCTAGAACCTATTGGTGGCCTGGGAGGCTTAAAGACGTTAAGGCCTACGTCGCCGCTTGTGTAATTTGTGCTAGGTCCAAGACTCCCAGGTCCTGACCTGCGGGTTAACTATGTTCTTTGCCCATTCCCCAGAGACCATGGACCCATATCTCCATGGATTTTATCACCGATCTGCCTCCGTCCCAAGGCAAGTCGGTGGTGTGGGTTGTAGTAGACCACTTCAGTAAGATGTGCCACTTTGTACCCCTCAAGAAACTACCCAATGCCAAGACGTTAGCTACCTTGTTTGTCAAACACATGCTGCGTCTCCATGGGGTTCCGGTCAATTTTGTTTCTGACAGAGGGGTACAATTTGTCTTAATGATGTATCACCTCATGTACTAATTGTCTTTGTGTAACATCTAAATGTTGTGCTTTTTTCTAAGTCATTCATTTGTAAACTGCCTGAAGAAGGGGCCTCTGTGCTCTGAAAGCTTGCATATAGAACTTTTATGGTTAGCCAATAAAGGTATCATACCTATTATACTTTTGTCTTTTTTGACACAAAAGTATTTAACTTTTCATTGTTTTGGAGAGCTTTCTGTAAGAAGCTGGAGATTGATCTGTCCTTTTCCTCGGCCTTCCATCCTGAAACTAATGGCCAAACTGAGAGGACTAATCAGTCTCTAGAACAATACTTAAGGTGTTTTATCTCAGACTGTCAAGATGATTGGGTCTCCTTCATTCCCCTCGCCGAATTTTCCCTTAATAACCGGGTCAGTAACTCGTCTGGGGTTTCCCCCTTCTTCTGTCATTTTGGGTTTAATCCACGGTTCTCCTCCGTTTCACCTGGTGGTTCCAACAATCCCGAGGTAGATGTCGTTCATCGGGAACTGTGCACAGTCTGGGTCCAGGTACAGAAGAACCTTGAGGCGTCCCAGAGCATCCAAAAGGCAGATAAAAAACATTCAACTATCCCTCTGTTTGTGGTCGGGGATCTGGTGTGGCTGTCTTCTAAATATTTGCGCCTTAAAGTTCCGTCCAAGAAGTTTGCTCCCCGGTATATAGGGCCATACAAAATCATTGAGGTCCTCAACCCTGTCTCCTTCTGGCTGGGGTAACCCCCGTCTTTTCAGATACACAACGTGTTCCATGACTCCCTCTTGAAAAGCTGCTCCCCGTCCTTGGCTACATCGAGGAAACCTCCGGTCACTGTTCTCACTCCGGATGGGGTAGATATCGAGGTAGCCAAGATTGTGGACAGCAGGATGGTCCAAGGCTCCGTGAAGGACCTGGTCCATTGGAGAGGATACGGGCCTGAGGAGAGGACTTGGGTACCCACCCGGGATGTTCACGCCGGTATATTGCTCAGGAAGTTCAATCTTCGGTTCCCCAACAAGTCAGGCCCACGTAGGAAGGGTCCAGTGGCCCCTCCATAAAGGGGGGGTACTGTAAAAGGTTTGCCAGACACAGGTTCTATGTCGATGCCCGGGGTTAATCAGCCTTCATCAGCTCCAAGGTCTGCTGGAGTGACGCGATCTCTTACCACTCAGGCTGGCAGGCTGAGAAGAGGGAGAACCTATCACAGCCTGGCCTGACGGTTCTAGCTCCCGCCCTTGGTCTATTTTTACCCTCACTTGCAGCATGTTCCTTGCCTGTGATTGTCTGGTTTCCTGGCTCTGCGATTCTTGCTATTTCCCTTATTGACCGCTGTTACTTATTAACCCTGGCTTGACTAACTATTCTCCTGCTCTGATTTGCTACTTTCGTACTCTCATGGTTTGTCTCGGCTCGTTCACCACTGCCTGTTGCTCACGGTGTTTCCGTGGGCAACTGCCCCTACCTCCCCCTTTTTCTTCTGTGTGTCCTTGTCTTGTGTTGTCTGTCTTGCACTTATTGAGCGTAGGGACCGTCGCCCAGTTGTACGCCGTCACTTAGGACGGGCCGTGCAAGTAGGCAGGGAGTGAGTTGCGGGTAGATTAGGGCTCACCTGTCCGTCTCCCTACCCCGTTTCATTACACTATGGCACCTGATAGCTCTGCTACTTGATAGGAGACAGTGGCTCAGCAGACAGTATCACATATAATATGCTTAGATACAACGGCTTAGCAGACAGTATCACACATGCTAGGCTCAATTAGAAGGTTAAGGGTATGTTCACACGAGGGCGTCCGTTACGGCTGAAATTACGGGGATGTTTCAGCCTGAAAACATCCCTGTAATTTCAGCCGTAACGGCATGTGCAGGCGCTTGAACGCCGTGTCAATTACGGGCGTAATTGGCGCTGCTATTCATTGGAGTCAATGAATAACGGCTCCAATTACGGCCAAAGAAGTGACAGGTCACTTCTTTGATGCGGGCGTCTATTTACGCGCCGTCTTTTGACAGCGGCGCGTAAATTACGCCTCGTGTGAACAGACAAACGTCTGCCCATTGCTTTCAATGGGCAGATGTTTGTCAACACTATTGAGGCGCTATTTTCAGACGTAATTCGGGGCAAAAACGCCCGAATTACGTCCGTAAATAGGCCGTGTGAACATACCCTAATTGTGAAAACATTTCTTATGCTGTTTTTCGATAAAGGTCACTTGAACTGGTATCATTTAAACAGTTAACCGATGAATGGCGCTGTTTATGTGGAATTTACCCTGCGGCCTAATGCACCATATAATGTATTAACATTTTTTTTAAAAAAACCTACATTTTGTGGGGTGAATTGAAAAAAAACCTGTAATTCCACCATTTCTGTTTTGATTTTACAGTGTTCATCGGGCGGCATGAATTGCATGACAACTTGATTCTGCGGGTCGTTACGATTATGGCGATACCAAATTTAGTTTTATTTTTTACAAAATAATTTGTTTTTGTCACGCTGCATTCGAAGATGAACTGCATAGTTTTTCAATGCAACAGCACTTCATAGGGCGGGAAGGGGTTAAACCCCACTCTCTGAAGCCCCCCTTCAAGATACATTTCAACTAATCTGGTCCCCATGGCAGAAATCTGTCTTTCCATCTGGCACCTCCAGCAGACTCCTTTCAGTCTAGTTTGATTTCTTTTACCTCAGAGTTCCTCTTTTTACCTTTTTTTAATTTCTTCTTTCCCTCTCCCCTTCTTCTCCTTCTCCCCCCACTTTTTTAGAACTATTTCTAACAGGAGCTGTGCACGATTAGAAAAATATGGCTGCTTTCTTCCAAATACAGCACCACACCTATCCACAGGTTGTATCTGGTATTGCAGGTTTGCTCCATTGAAGTGAATGGTAATGAGCTGTAATACCACACACAACCTATGGACAGGTGTGGTGCTGGTTTTTGGAGAAAGCAGACAAGTTCTCTCATCCTGGACAACCCTTTGTCATGGATAGTTCTTGTGCGGAGATGCTCCCTGCATTATCCCTTTTCCTTTATGGCCGCTGATATGTTCTATTCAGCTTTATGGCCTCTGTGGTAAGTACACTGCCAGCCATTAAAGGGTTAACACTTCAGACCACTGTGGGTGACGTCACAATGTATGAGTTGTGCAGTGGTAATAAACTCCTGTAGTAATGATGATGAAGGTGCTGATGTCATAAATACAAATGTTTATGACATAAAGAAGATTCCATATTAGAAGGTTTTACTGCCACATTCAGCGCCATATTGGATGGGACTGAGGACCTTGAGCTTGACTTCACCACCAATACCGACCTGATGTAATTTGGAGGTTCTAGCAGGGAAACCCTTCACCCCAGACCACTTCTTCATCACAGTGATGCCATCCTCTTCATATGGGTTGTCTGTAATAGAGGGGGGTTTCCAGCAGGAGATCCCCCTCTATTAGCCAGAGCGGAGACAGGTGCTACAAGGAGGCATCTGGAGGACCCGTCTCATCCGTGGATCACCCATTCATTTTAATGGGTGCCCAGGAAGAGAGACATCCGCCTAGCCAACCAGATCAGCCGATTTATGTGTTTTATGTCGTTCGTTCATTGTATTGTCTTTCCTTGAAAATCTGAGAAAACGTACAAATTCTGTTACAAATGATATTTTGGCACCTTCTAAGCCCAGAGGAAGGGCAATCCTCCAGCCATGGTTTCCCTAGAGGTTTCCCCCACAGGGGGTTTTTCCTTTCCTGCGTGCTGGAGGGTGACTCTTCGTGAGTCGGAGGTTTGCCATTTTGGGTTTGGTCATATAATATAATAAAAGTTTTGACCATTTAACACCCAATTATAATGTTTTGTGTCTTTATTTTGCATTCTTTGGTTTGGTGATTGGGATTCTGGGTCTATCACATATCACAAAATCATAAGGCCGGACATCTACTTCCCACACTGACATAGAATGGAGACAACAAGCGTTGCTGCACAATTAAGTGTACACATCCTTACATTAACCCCTTCCCGACATTTGCCGTATGGGTACGCCATGGAAAGCTATGACTTCCCGCAAATTGCCGTATCCATACGCCAAATGTTTGGCACCGTCTCTGAATCTGAGTCTGTGCCATCATCACCGGATCTCAGCTGTATCTTACAGCTGACATCCGGCTGCAATGGCGGGGACAGAAATTAGCTTTGATCCCCGCCATTAACCCCTTAAGTTCAGCGCTCAAACGCGAGTGCTGCACTTAAGGTGTTTGCAGCTCATCGGAACCCCAGCAATGAAATTGCCGGGGTTCCGGTGGCTGCAATGGCAACCGGAGACCTAATACTGGCCTCCCGGTCTGCCTAGCACAGAAGCGGGTCAAGATCCGCCCGGCGGCGGAGCCTGATTGGCTTCCGTAGCCACCGGCAAGATGGCGCCGGCTCAGGAGCTGATCCGGCTTCATCAGGACATCCACCTGTAATGGCATGAACCGGAGCTAGGTCCGATCCGTGCCATTAACCCCTTCGATCGAAAGCGATTGCTGCATCGTAGTGGTTACTAGCAGATCACCAGCCCTGACAGGCAATCAGGACTGGCGACTGCTGCTATGGCAACAGGAGACACAGTGGCCTCCTGCTCTGCCATTACGGAAGCCGATAAGGCCCCGCCATAAGTCGAAGCCTAATCGGCTTGCTGTCAGTGAATAACTGACAGATCTAATACATTGCACTACGTAGGTAGTTCAATGTATTAGAAAAAAAACATCAGACAGTTGGAACTTCAAGTCCCCTAGTGGGACTTGAAAAAAAGGGTAAAAGAAAGTATAAATAAGTGTAAAAGAAAGTGAAAAAAATAAAAGTTTGAAAACAATAAAAGTTTCAAGTAATAAAATAAAACACAATTGCCTTTTTTCTCTTATCAAGTCCTTTATTATTGAAAACAAATAATAAACCATACGTATTTGGCATCGCCGCGACCGTAATGACCTGAGGTATCAAAATATTATATTATTTATTGCACGCGGTGAACAGCGTAAAAAAACCCGTAAATAACTATACCTGAGTTTCTGTTTTTTGGTCACTTTGCCCTACAAATATTGGAATAAAAAGTGATCAAAAAGTCGCCCGTATCCAAAAATGGTACCTATAAAAACTATAGCTCGTCCTGCAAAAAACAAGCCCTCATACAGCTCCGGCGACAAAAAAATTAAAACGTTATGGTTCTCACAACTTGGCGACAGAAAAAATACATTCTTTTTACAAAAGTAATTTTATTGTGCAAAAAGTTGTAAAACATAAAAAAGTTCTATAAATTAGGTATTGCCGGAATCGTACTGACCCGCAGAATAAAGGTAACATGTAGTTTATAACGCGTGGTGAACGCTGTATAAAAAAAACTAAAAAAGCTGTGCCAGAATTGCGTTTTTTTGTTTACCTGGCCTCCCAAAAAATAGGATAAAGGGTGATCAAAAAGTCGCATGTACCCCAAAATGGTAGTCTTGGGTCTGTATTTATTTAGGGAACTGGTCTGGGGTCTGTATTTTTTTTAGGGGTCTGGTCTGGGGTCTGTAATTATTTAGGGGTTTGGTTTGTGATTTGCATTGATTTAGGGGTCTGTATTTATTTAGGGGTCCGGACTGGGGTCTGTATTTATTTAGGGGTCTGGTCTTGGGTCTGTATTTATTTAGGGGTCTGGTCTGGGTTCTGTATTTATTTAGGGGTCTGGTCTGGGTTTTGTATTTATTTAGGGGTCTGGTCTGGGGTCTGTATTTATTTAGGGGTCTGGTCTGGGGTCTGCATTTATTTAGGGGTTTGGTCTGGGGTCTGTAATTATTTAGGGGTCTGGTATGTGATTTGCATTGATTAAGGGGTCTGGTCTGCGGTCTGTATTTATTTAGGGGTCTGGTCTGGGTTCTGTATTTATTTAGGGGTCTGGTCTGGGGTCTGTATTTATTTAGGGGTCTGGTCTGGGGTCTGTATTTATTTAGGGGTCTGGTCTGGGGTCTGCATTTATTTAGGGGTCTGGTCTGGGGTCTGTAATTATTTAGGGGTCTGGTATGTGATTTGCATTGATTAAGGGGTCTGGTCTGCGGTCTGTATTTATTTAGGGGTCTGGTCTGGGGTCTGTATTTATTTAGGGGTCTGGTCTGGGGTCTGTATTTAATTAGGGGTCTGGTCTGGGTTCTGTATTTATTTAGGGGTCTGGTCTAGGGTCTTTATTCATTTAGGGGTCTAGTCTTGTGTCTGTATTTATTTAGGGGTCTGGTCTAGGGTGTGTATTTATTTAGGAGTCTGGTCTGGGGTCTGCATTTATTTAGGGGTCTGATCTGGGGTCTGTATTTATTTAGGGTTCTAGTCTTGTGTCTGTATTTATTTAGGAGTCTGGTCTGGGGTCTGTATTTATTTAGGGTTCTAGTCTTGTGTCTGTATTTATTTAGGGGTCTGGTCTGGGGTCTGCATTTATTTAGGGGTCTGATCTGGGGTCTGTATTTATTTAGGGGTCTGGTCTGGGGTCTATTCATTTCATTTAGTGCTCTAGTCTTTGGTCTGTATTTATTTAGGGGTTTGGTCTAGGGTCTGTATTTATTTAGGGGTCTGGTCTTGGGTCAGTGTTCATTTAGGGGTCTGGTCTGGGTTCTGTATTTATTTAGGGGTCTGGTCTGGGTTCTGTATTTATTTAGGGGTCTGGTCTGGGGTCTGTATTTATTTAGGGGTCTGGTCTGGGGTCTGTATTTATTTAGGGGTTTGGTCTGGGGTCTGTAATTAGGGGTCTGGTATGTGATTTGCATTGATTTAGGGGTCTGGTCTGGGGTCTGTATTTATTTAGGGGTCTGGTCTGGGGTCTGTGTTCATTTAGGGGTCTAGTCTTGGGTCTGTATTTATTTAGGGGTCTGGTCTGGGTTCTGTATTTATTTAGGGGTCTGGTCTGGGTTCTGTATTTATTTAGGGGTCTGGTCTGGGGTCTTTATTCATTTAGGGGTCTAGTCTTGTGTCTGTATTTATTTAGGGGTCTGGTCTAGGGTGTGTATTTATTTAGGGGTCTGGTGTCTGCATTTATTTAGGGGTCTAGTCTTGTGTCTGTATTTATTTAGGAGTCTGGTCTGGGTTCTGTATTTATTTAGGGGTC
The DNA here is from genome assembly GCF_050947455.1 of Rhinoderma darwinii. Lineage (NCBI taxonomy): Eukaryota > Metazoa > Chordata > Amphibia > Anura > Rhinodermatidae > Rhinoderma > Rhinoderma darwinii. The sequence continues at coordinate 181,189 of NW_027464077.1, forward strand.
TGGTCTGGGGTCTGCATTTATTTAGGGGTCTGATCTGGGGTCTGTATTTATTTAGGGGTCTGGTCTGGGGTCTATTCATTTCATTTAGTGCTCTAGTCTTTGGTCTGCATTTATTTAGGGGTCTGATCTGGGGTCTGTATTTATTTAGGGGTCTGTTTTTGTTTAGGGAGGTCTGGGGATTATAATAGTTTTGTAGGTCTATCTGTATTTACTCTAAAAATATTGAATAAAGCCCTATTTGACAACACCATCACAAAGGAGCTTTACGAAGCACTTACACCAGTTGAACCGACAATCCAAACCCTCTACTTACTACCTAATGTCCATAAAGACTCTAAGATTCCTCCAGGAAGGCCCATCATATCAGGTAGGGGTAATATGACAGAGAAAACTTGTAAATTTATTGACTATAATTTAAAGGAATTTGTCGAGTGTTTACCATCATACATACGAGACACAGCAGATCTTCTGCAAAGGGTTGACGGAATCAATATAGAGGATGATATGTTGTTAGTCACTTGCGACGTTGAGTCGCTATACACCAGTATACGTCATGCTGACGGACTCAAAGCAGCTGAATTCTTTCTCAACACAGGAAACATGGAAACCAATTTCTCTAAGTTTATACTTACCTTACTTGAATTCGCCCTTACTCACAACTTTTTCATTTTTAACTGGTCTTTCTACCTACAGCTCCAGGGAACGGCAATGTGGGCGGCCTGTGCACCCTCATATGCCAATTTGTTCCTCGGCTGTGGGAGAGGGATCTTTTCCAGGGTGGGCAGGGTGTCTCAATGGACCGGGTCTTATTTTGGGCCCGGTACATTGATGACATCCTGCTCATCTGGAAAGATACGCCCGCATCACTTGCGACTTTTATACATGACTCGAACAAAAATGACTTCAATATCAAGTTAACCTATCATTCTGATAAACATCAAGCAGAATTTTTGGACATTAAACTATTACGGGACTCTAATGGTTTCCTCCAAACTGATGTATTCCGTAAAACCACTGCGGTAAACTCTTTTCTTCATGCTTCTTCTTCTCACCCCAAACAGACTATACAGGCAGTACCAACAGGCCAATTCTTGAGGATCAGAAGGATTTGTTCCTCTACCGAGGTCTTTGAAAAACAAGCCTGTGACCTCACTAATCGTTTTCTGGCCCGCGGATATAGCAAAAGATCGATCAAAAAAGCGTACTATCGTGCCAAAAGTACTCCAAGAGAGAATCTTTTATTCCCTAAACCGAAAAGCCAGTCTGAAGTACAGGTAAGATTTACAACAAACTACCACTCACGCTGGTTTCAAATGAAGGGAATAAGTAAACAATTTTGGCCCATTTTACTCACAGACCCCACAATAGAAAAATATATCACCAAGTACCCAAGTATCTCTGCGAGACGATCACAAAACCTCAAAGACTATCTTGTCAAGAGCTACTATCAACGTAATGACTTGAAGTTCTCATTTTGTACTAGGGGCCCAAAATGGGGCTGTAGAGCATGTGGAAGTTGTGTTGCGTGCCCCAACATTGAGAGGGCGACCTCTTTTTCTGATTCAGCAGGTAAGAAAACCTTTACCATTACGCATTCAATTTCGTGTTCAACAAAAACAGTAGTTTACTATGCTACATGCCCATGCCCCAAAATATATATTGGTCTCACCTCCAGAGAATTTAAGATCCGGGTTAGAGAACATGTAAGAGACATCATGGGAGCGGGGGCCATTGAAACATTAGAAACTTTAAAACCTGTAGCCAGACACTTTAAGACACACCATGCATGTGACCCGACGAAATTGAAAGTTAGGGGCATTGATTGCATCGAACCAAATATTCGTAAAGGCGATATATAAAAAAAACTGGCTCAGTGTGAATCAAAGTGGATCTGGACTCTGGGGACTCTGCGTCCACTTGGACTAAATGAAAATGTGAATTTTGCTCCATTTCTCTGACCATTGACCTCCAGTGGGTCACTCTTTATAACATAAATGTACGTTGTATATATTTTATTTTCATTTGTATTGTTATTAATTTGCCCTCCATTTTTCAGTTTCTCTACAGATAGTTTTGTCGCTACTTTATTGGGTGACCTCGGAAGTACGAATATTTATATGAAGACATGTGGCTAATATAGCGAATAATGACTCATATAACAATAATATGCATATTGATCCATTTTGGTTATATGATTGCATAGAAATATACATTTATTTGATTAAATGCACTAAATGTATTTTATGACCATTTTTATTATATATAGCTTATACATGCGTATATTTTATGCATCTGTTGTATATATTTCTATTATTCTTTGTTTCCACATTGGTTACACGCTTTTCACCTTTTAGTCACACACACAGTCATGTTTGGAATATCTTTCTGTACCATGTACGTATACTTTTTTCTTCACTAATGTCATTTCTCTTCTATTTATATTTTTATTCGTTTTTGCACTTGCATATTTATTTATATGTCTAAATATGCATATCTATACATGTCACTTAATATATATAGATTTTTTATTTTTCATGATATATATTTATATTTTTTTGTATATACATAGTTTTGTGTACACTTATACTATATGAATTCACATAACCAATTTTATACATAGGTTCTACTCACTTTTTTATCACACATAAAAACATACAACATATAATGTTTTACCAATTTCGGGTCACTTTATTTCATATCACCATCATACATAATATAAATATATTTTTAATCTATTTATTTTTATGCATTTATTTCTCAATGATGTGCTTGACATATAACCATGATCGATGATAGAATTATAGTTCATAACGCCATCGCCATACTGTCAGTTTGGTACTTCATCCAATGTATAAATCAATACTATGTCTTTTGTTGCGACATCGTCCAGTCAGGCTAATCTGTATCCATACCCACCTATATATCCAGGCATGTACAGCTGTGCGCTTACACCAGGGGGAGTGACTGGGCTATCTCGTGGCTCGTGCGTCTATATCCCGGTGGGCGGGGCTTCGCGACGTCAGCCGTCGTCGATCCCCCGCCCGCCTGGATGACGCGTGGGCAGGAGTGTGCCGTCGGCCATCTTTAGACCTGGCGCATGACGCCAGTACTAGCTAACACATTGCCTGGATGAGTAACGCCCCTATCATGCCTGATTGGATGCTGTGCATGTAAATGGAGGGTCCCACTGGAGAGACGCCACCCCCGGATGAAGGCATTTCGCTGAAACGCGCGTGGGATGTGACGTCTCTGGTTGTGCTAAGTGAGCCACATGGGTAGGTTACTTGTTTACTCATCTCTTGATCTTGCTTGTCTATGTTCTGTTACTACGCACTGACCATTATACCCAGTCACCTGCATATATATGATTGCTGTACTGCCGTTCACATGCTGATCAGCTGGATCATTGTGACATGTGCACCTGACATCCAGTACTTTGAGTGTTGGATTGTATCTCTCAATACCCATGCCGGTTACCAAGTGCTTACATTTTGCTCTCTGCACAGAGGGACGTCCTGTTCATGCTTTGCATGACTCATTTTTATTGTTTATGTATTTTGAATAAAGATTGTATTTTTCTATATGAGACTACTGTGTGTTAATTGTACCCCATACCTTGTAGGTGTTTCTTGCTCAAATATCGGGGTCAATACACCAAGATATACTTGCTTTATATATGTTTTTGTCCCTTTATGGTTTACGATTCTATAACTATACATATAGGTTGACATAAACTTTCCTGAATGTACCAATAGGTGATTATTGCAGGTTCCCCTGGCTTGGATTTTGTATAGACTTGGTAAACTGTTGTTTGGCCAGCTACAACTCCACTATGGCGGTGCGGCATAGCGGGTCCACATACCCACAGGTCGTGACATGTTCTAACACAGTCTTATACTGTCAGCGATGATTGGAAACTGTCAGTATGTATGGACACAGACCTTTAACCGGTTAAGGACTAGGCTGTTTTACAGCTAAATGACCAGAGCGCTTCTTTAGATGACTATAACTCTGCAGGTGAATAAAGTTCATCTTTGAATTTTACACTCTTAAAGGACAGATAGGGCTTTGTTTTAGTGGCATTTGTCAGTATATATCATTTTTATTTCTTTCTCTAAAGCGGGCAAAATTGGAAAAAAATGCAAGAATTTAGCAATTGCGTCAGTTTATGCCAGCATTTTTCACACACGGTATGGACCACGGACAAAATTCATCTCCTTTCACATTCTGCCACTTCTCCCGTGCATGGGGATACCAAATATGTGGGCCTTATTATCACATAGAGATGTAGGAGGGCGGACGATAGAAGAAGATTATTTCACAAATCGCTTTTTTTCAAAGCTGGTTTTACAAAACTCAACAGAGTTTCTATAACACGTCCAAAATATCTGCTCTTGAAGCAGAAATCCCAAAATATTCATCTAGGGGTATAATGGGAATTTATTTTTTGGGGTTTTCTAAAATAAGAAATTGCAGGTTTATGCAAATGGAGCTCTCCAGCAGATGAACTTTAGAGAACATGCAAACATGACATCCACCCCCCCACCCATTCCCTCCCCCACCCTTGGAGTAAAATCAGGGAAAAATAAAAACGTAATGTAGGGCAAATATATTTTCAACGAATTAACTAAAATCTAATAATGCAGAACAGTGGGGTATTTTTTAAAACATGGCTCAATGCACAGGCCTGGTTGTGAGGGACATGAGGGACAGAAATATCGGGAATCTTTGCGGTGCCGGTCTTTTCTGCAGACGCGGCACTTTTTCTGGGGGTTGCTTCTGGTTGGTGTTGGGGGAATCCGACTGATGAAGTGTCTTTCAGTCAGTCGCGTGACATCCTCAGACTGGGGGCATTCTCGGGTGTCCTGAACATCAAAAATGAGGCCTTCAATAATTTTTTCCTGGAAATCCAGGTATGTGTCTCTGCCTCTGTTTTTTTTGTAGAGCGCAGATGAGTTGTGGATTTGCCACCTGTAACAGATAAATGGCCACTTTTTTGTACCAGGTTTTAGTTTTGCGTTTTACTAAATAGGGCTGTAAAACCTGGTCGCTTAAATCCACCCCCCCCATGTACTTGTTATATTCGGACACGCTCACTGGTTTGTGCTTGTCCGATGTTGCCCCTCTTTCCCTCACTGCCACTGCGGTATGAATCGTGCTTAGCACATACACGTCTTTGCGATCCCTGAACTTGACCGCCAGCAATTCCTCGGATGCATAAGCACAGGAGTCCCCCTTTACCATGCGCTTCCCCACTAATTGCTGTGGAAAACCAATTCTGTTTTTGCTTTGGGTACCACATGCCCCAGTCCTTGCAGCATGCAAATGCCTAAACAGGCACTCTGGAATAAAAATTATCACAGTACAGGTGGTACCCCTTGTGAAGCAGAGGCTGCATTATCTCCCACACGATCTTACTGCTGGTGGAATGATCAGGGGGGCATCCAGGAACATTTATTGTGCGGTCCCGCCCTTCATAAATCCTGAAGGCGGTGGTATATCCTGACCCGCTTTCACACAATTTGTAGAGCTTAACGCCATATCTTGCCCTTTTGGAAGGTAGATATTGGCGAAAGCTAAGTCTGCCATGGAGGTTGAGGAGGGATTCGTCCACACTTACATTCTGCTCAGGGGTGTAGAGTTGCAGAAATAAATTATTCAGGGAATTTATTAGCGGTCTTATTTTTAACAACCGATCCCGGTTTGCATCGGTACATGGGGGGGGGCCTGTGCGTTGTCATTGAAGTGGATGAACCTCATTATTGTCTCATAACGAGACCTGGGCATTACTGCAGAATATACTGGGGTGGCTTGGGCGGGTCTTGTTGACCAGTAAGACCTAATGGAGGGCTTTTTGACAATACCCATATTTAGGGTGAGCCCCAAATTTTTTTTTAATCCCAGCAAATTGGTGGGCGTCCAATCTCTGGCATGGGTGGATGAAGGTTTCTGCCTTATATACTGAGCGGCATATAAATTTGTTTCGTAGACAATCTGATTTAGAAGGTCGTCCATTATAAATAAATGGAAGTAATCCATTTGGACAAAATTTGTATTGTCCACGGTTATGCCAGGGGTGGCAGTAAATCCGTGGATTCTAGGCCCAAAAGATGGGGCAGGTGCCCATACAAGAGCCTGGACTGAAGGGACCAGGCTGTCCCGTGCTACAGCGCTACTTGGCCCTGCGCTTTCATGTTCTGCAGTTTCAACTGCATCAGGGACAACGTCCCCTGAAGATGAACCTGAAGTGACGCTGTCATCGTCACTACCTAAAACAGGTTCCATCACGGACGCCATCTCTGATGCGGTCTCCGACTCAGACCACAGCATGGCGTATGCCTCCTTGGCGCTAAACAACTTCCTCGCCATAACGTAACTAACACTAACTAAACAAATTATTATTTTTTTTTTTTTTTTTTTTTTTAATAAAACACACAAACTAACTGCTATATATATCTACACTACCGCTAACAAAAAAATAAACCACTATTGCTATATATATTATATATATGTGGATATATATATAATTATATACTCCCTACCTGCCTATTCTAATAGAATAAAAGAAAGAAAGATAGATAGAAAAAAAGATAGATGGATAGATAGATTGTATAGATAGATAGAAATCTATCTATACAGAGAATGTTTTATGAGTGTAACTATTTTTTTGTAACTGTAACTGTAATCTTCTGGCAGCAATTCTCCCGAGTCTCTTCTTCTCCTCAAACTGAAACAATGTTTGAGGAGAAGAAAAGAGGCAGGAGATTTACTGCCAGAAAAGTCAAAATAAAACAAATGTGGTCGCTGTGATAGGTTTTCACAGCGACCACATGTTCAGGGACCATCAGATTGGTCCCTGATACTCTGCCCAGTGCCCAGAGCTGTTGGTAACAGCGTGGGCACAGGGCTGTGTGCACGCGATCGAGTGCACACTGTTTTCTATGCAGAAATGCATGTGATCGCTGTGATTGGTTGTCACAGCGATCACATGTTCAGGGGCCAAAAGATTGACCCCTGACATTCTGCCCAGTGCCCATGGCTGTTAGCAACAGCCAGGGCATAGAGCTGTGTGCACGCGATCACGCGTGCACAGTCTCTGAAGTGAAAGACAGACTTGGGGTATACTAACAATGCTCAGGCAAGGATCAGATGGGTTGGGCCCTTCTTATAGTCCAGGAAATCATGTGTGTTGATGATGGTGATTTCCTACATGTGCGTTCGCTGGCCCTTTAAGAGAGGGCACGAGCGTGCGCGCGCACCCTACGGGACAGAGCAGATCGTAGCAGAAGTGAGCGCTGGCGTCTCCTGGGAAGGAGATGGGAACCAGCGCTCACAGATCCATGGCTGCGGGCGTCAGGTGAGTGGACCCGATGGCCCTGGACGCTACAGTATCCCCCCCTCTTACGCCCCCTCTTCTTGGGACTAGAGAGAGAGAGGAACTTCTTAACAAGAGCAGAGGCATCAAGGTTCTCCTCCGGCTCCCAGGACCTCTCCTCAGGACTAAAGCCTCTCCAGTCCACCAAATAGAAAGTCCTTCCTCCTACCCTCTTGCAGTCCAGGATCTCCCTCACCTCGAACACATCAGAAGAACCGCTGGGAGCAATTGTGGAACAGGAAGTCTTGCTGTAGCAGTTCAGGACCACTGGTTTCAGGAGGGACACATGAAAGGAGTTGGGGATTCTGAGGGTAGGAGGCAGCCGCAGTTTATAGGAGACAGGGTTAATCTGTTGCCGAATCTCAAAAGGACCGAGAAACCTGGGAGCAAACTTGTATGAAGGCACCCTCAAACGAATGTTCCATGAGGACAGCCAGACTTTGGTACCTGGAAGATACTGCGGCGGCTCTCTTCTTGTATCCGCTTTTCGCTTCATGCCCGGGTCTGTTGCCAAATTTACAGGAAGTCCCCAAATGCAGAGTCAGCAGCGGGTACCTGAGAAGTAGTAGACACTGGAAGAGGGACTCTAGGATGTTGACCGTATACAATGTAAAACGGAGTGGAAGTGGTGGACTCGCTTGTGTGGTTGTTGTACGAGAACTCGGCCCATGGAAGAAGCTGTACCCAGTTATCATGCTGTAAGGAAATGAAGTGACGGAGATAATTCTCCCGGATCTGGTTGATCCTCTCGACTTGCCCATTGGACCGGGGGTGATAGGCTGTGGAAAAGTCCAATATCACATCCAGGAGTTTACAAAGAGCCCTCCAGAACCTTGAGGTAAACTGAAACCCCCGATCGGACACAATGTGAAGGGCAAGCCATGCAAGCGGTAGATGTGCTGGATCAAGAGATTCGCCATTCGGGGAACAGAAGGTAGGCCGGTCAGCGGGATAAATTGTGCCATCTTCGAGAACTGGTCCACCACCACCCAGACTGTGTTGCATCCTGCTGAGGGAGGAAGGTCAGTGACAAAGTCCATCACAATGTGCTGCAAGGTGGCATTTGGTATAGGCACAGGTTGATGGAGGCCGGCAGGCTTGGAGTTAGTAATCTTGTTAGAAGCACACACCGTGCAAGAAGAGACAAAGTCCACAACATCCTTGGGCAGCGTGGGCAATCAAAAGTGACGAGCAATCAGGTCTCGGGTTTTACGAACACCAGGGTGCCCAGCCAGTTTAGAACTGTGTCCCCATCGGAGAATTCTTCTCCTGCCTGCTAATCGAACAAAAGTCCTCCCCGGAGGGATGTCTCTAACTTGCAAAGGATTGGCAGTGATAATGCAGGACGGGTCTATGATAGTTTGAAGAGACTCCACCGTGTCATCCGTTTCAAATGACCTGGACAGGGCATCGGCCCTCACATTCTTGTCAGCGAGACGGTAGTGGAGCACAAATTGTAAACGGTGGAGAACAGCGGCAACCTGGCTTGACAGGGATTTAGTCGTTGAGCGGACTGAAGGTAGGTGAGGTTCATGTGGTCGGTGTAGATTAGGATGGGGTGAGCTGCGCCCTCCAGCAGATGGCTCTACTTCTCCAGAGCCAATTTGATGGCCAGTAGCTCCTGATCCCAAACAGAGTAAATGCGCTCTGCAGAAGAAAAAAGTCTTGAGTAGTAGCCACATACTACTGCCTTTCCTTTGGGGCTCCTCTGGAACAGAAGTGCGCCTGCACCAACATAAGAGGCGTCCACCTCCAAAGAAAACTGTATATATACGTCAGGATGATAGAGGATCGAGGCAGAAGTAAAGGCTTTTTTGAGACTAAAAAATTTGGACTCTGCCTCTGGGGTCCACACCTTGGCGTTCACACCGTTCTTGGTAAGGGTGAAAATAGGAGATGTCAGTGATGAGATGTTTGGGATAAACTGCCGGTAGAAATTGGCAAATCCCAGGAAACGCTGTATGGACCTCAGACCTTGAGGACGTGGCCACTCCAGGACAGCTCTCACTTTCTCAGGATCCATCTTGAGACCTTGATCCGATATGATGTAGCCCAGGAAGTGCAGAGAACTCCTCTCAAAGACGTACTTCTCCAGCTTTGCGTATAAATGATTCTCCCTTAATCGTAGTAGAACTTGACGGACATGCCTCCGATGAGTCGTCGGATCTGGGGAGAAAATCAAAATATCATCGAGATAAACAACAACACAGATATAGAGGAGATCTCGGAAGATATCATTAACGAGTTCCTGAAACACTGCAGGAGCGTTACACAGTCCGAAGGGCATCACTACGTATTCATAGTGCCCGTCACGGGTGTTAAATGCCGTCTTCCATTCGTCACCCTGGCGGACCGGAGCGGAAGTGAGATGGGGACCAGCGCTCACAGATCCATGGCTGTGGGCGTCAGGAGGTGAGTGGAACCGACGGCCCGCGGCCATAGATGCTACATGTGAGTAAACTCGCTAATATACATTCCCGTCCCCCTTGGTGCTGTTTCTGAGATTTTCATAGATTTTTATAGCGCTGATGAGGAACCGGAAGTCTAGTTGTACAGTCTTCTTTGGTGACGACACGACTCTTCGTCATGTGATCGGCCCCGCTGTACTCTATGTACTCGCTGTACTACTGCTCGTGCAGTATACGGAGCACAGCGCCGCTCTCTGAGAGGTTCCTCTGAGAGGTTCCTGTTGTTTCTCCTTTGCTTTATCCAATGCTAAATACTAATAATGATTTTTTATTTTTTTTAAATGCAAGCCCCTCAGTTGGAGTCACTGGGACCCAACACTAGAATTTCATCTGATTTGACAGATTATGGCACAATTTTCTATGGGGAACTTATGGTGGTTATTTTGATATTCCCATACTGTTTTTTGACACAGACCACCTACCTAAACATTGCTACAGACAAATCCACCTCTTCATGGTAAAGGTATTCTCTAATGCCAGTGCTGTCTTACAGCAGGATAATGCCCCCGCCACACTGCAAAAATCGTTCAGGACTGATGTGAGGAACATGACAAAAAGTTCAAGGTGTTGACCTGGTGTAGCGCCCATGGCCGCGGGCCGTCGGGTTCACTCACCCCCCGACGCCCCGCAGCCATGGATCTGTGAGCGCTGGCCTCCGTCTCCCTCTTAGGAGAGGCCAGCGCTCACTTCCGCTCCGTCCGGCTGGGTCCCGTAGGGTGAACGCGCAAGCTTGCGCCCGCTCTTAAAGGGCCAGCGCGCGCACATGAAAACAATGATCATTAACCCACATGACTTCCTGCTTTATAAGAATGCCCCAGCCCTTCTGATCCTTGCCTGAGCGTTGTTAGTCTTTCCCAGTCTGTCTCGCAAATGGTCCCTTAGTGTCTCCCGTTCCCGCTGTTACCCGTGCCCTGTTACCGTTCCTGTATTCCGCATTGTTCCTGTGCCTACCCGTGTTCAAGTGCCATCTGCCACGTCAAGTGCCATCTGCCACGTCAAGTGCCATCTGCCACGTCAAGTGTCTTCTGCCACGTCAAGTGCCATCTGCTCATCGGATACTGCCCGCCACGTCTGGCGCCACTTTCCGCACCTGCCTCCATCCGTGCTGAAGCCACAGCCACCGCCCGGACTATTTCAGGTACCTAAGCATTACTGTCTGCCATCTTACTTTCACATAGACTGTGACCTGGTCAGCTGCCTCCCCGCTACTGCGGAGCGGCCTAGTGGGTCCACAAACCCAGTGTCCGTGACAGTACGCTCAGGCCATGGAACCCGCTGGTCAGCCCAAGACCCCAGTACAGAAGATTCAGACAGAGATGCATGACCTACGCACTCGTCAGGATCAACTCCTTGAGGCGGTGAATTCTATTCTGGTCCGCCTGGATCTACTCGCTGTTCCACCCCCGGTTCTTCCTCCAGAGGCTGTTGCCGTGCCACTGCCTGTTGCTCCCCCTCAGTTCCTCTGCCTCTTCCTCCTCGCTACGACGGTGACCCCAGAGCATGCAGAGGATTTCTTAATCAATGCACGGCGCATTTTAGGCTACGGCCTCATCTCTTCCCCTCCGAGGAGGCTAAAGTAGCATTCATTATCTCCCTCCTCGCTGGCAAGGCCCTCGCATGGGCGAACGCAATCTTGGAGCAACAGGGACCTGTATCCTCGGACCTAGCCTTGTTCCTGCAGTCCTTTCGTGCCGTGTTCGAGGAGCCGGGTCGAACATCCTCTGCCGCAGCCACTCTCTTGACCCTCAAGCAAGAAGGCTCCACAGTAGGGGAGTATGCAATCTCCTTCCGTACCCTAGCAGCCGAGCTGGCATGGAATAATGAGGCACTGGTGGCGACCTTCTGGCAGGGACTGTCCTCTCATATCAAGGACGAACTGGCAGCCTGCGACCTTCCTTCTACCTTTGATGCCCTCATCCTGGGAGCGCTCTCAAGAGGTTCGTCAGGAGAGCCGGGCCCACAGACCAGCACCCCCTGCCCAGAGACCACTATTGTCCACTCCTAGTGTGCTACCTGAGGAACCCATGCAGGTAGACAGAGTCTGGTTATCTGAACAGGAGAAGCAGCGCAGACTCTCCTCTGGACTTTGCATGTATTGCGGCCTCAAGGGTAATTTTGTGCATCAATGCCCACAGAAACCGGGAAACTCCAGTACCTAGGGTTGGTTGGAGAGGCAACTCTAGGTGGAACGTCTCCAAATGTTAAAACCTCTTCCAAATTGTCGATACCTGTGGCCATCGTCACCGGACAGACTTCACATCCTTCCTCCGCCTATCTTGACTCTGGAGCGGCTGCTAATTTTATCCACCAAGACCTAGTGGATCGGTTTCAACTACCCACAGTCCGTCTGGAGAGACCCCTGGCAGTTGCCTTTGTGAATGGTCTACCGCTGCCTGATCCAATCATGCTCATCACTGAGCCGGTGACATTACGGGTCGGAGCTCTTCACTCAGAACAGATCTCCTTCCTGGTACTACCCAAGGCTATCAATCCTATCCTGCTGGGTCTGCCATGGCTCCGTCTACACGCCCCGACACTCGACTGGAGTTCTGGAGAAGTTCTTCAATGGGGCTCCAGATGCCATAGCCATTGCCTGTCACAAGTCCGTCCTGTTGTGCCCCCTCTGCCTCAGTCACTCTCCGATCTACCTTCTCAGTATACCAGTTTTGCGGATGTCTTTTGCAAACGAGAGGCTGAGACGTTGCCTCCACATCGGAATTATGACTGTCCCATTGAACTGGTTCCCAATCCTTCTCTTCCCCGTGGACGAGTATATCCTCTCTCCTTGCCAGAGACTTTATCGATGTCAGCCTATGTCAAGGAGAAGTTGGAGAGGGGTTTTATTCGGAAATCTTCCTCCCCGGCCGGGGCAGGATTCTTCTCCGTTAAAAAGAGAGATGAATCTCTCCGACCCTGCATTGACTACCGTGGTCGCAATCAGATCACGGTCAAGAACAAATACCCGTTGCCACTCATTTCCGAGCAGTTTGATCGCATACGAGTAGCCAAAATTTTTTCCAAGCTAGATCTGCAGGGGGCCTATAATCTAATCCGGATTCGCCGGGGTGACGAATGGAAGACGGCATTTAACACCCGCGATGGGCACTACGAATACCGAGTGATGCCCTTCGCACTGTGTAACGCTCCCGCAGTATTTCAGGGAAGTTAAAGTCTGTCCTGGAATGGCCACATCCTCAAGGCCTAAGGGCCATACAGCGGTTCCTGGGTTTCGCCAATTTCTACCGGCAGTTTATTCCGAACTTTTCTTCTCTGACGGCCCCCATCTCTACCCTTACCAAGAAGGGTGTGAATACCAAGGTGTGGACTCCGGAGGCAGAGTCCGCATTCATTAGCCTCAAGAAAGCCTTCACTTCAGCGTTGATCCTCCATCACCCTGACGTATCTCGGCAGTTCTCACTGGAAGTGGACGCTTCCTCTGTTGGTGCAGGCGCGCTTCTGTTCCAGAAGAGCTCCAAAGGAAAGGCAGTAGTATGTGGCTACTACTCAAGACTGTTTTCCTCTGCTGAGCGCAATTATTCCATTGGAGATCGGGAGCTACTGGCTATCAAATTGGCCCTGGAGGAGTGGAGACATCTTCTGGAGGGCGCTGCTCACCCTATCCTGATCTTCACCGACCACAAGAATCTCACTTACCTTCAGTCTGCACAAAGACTGAATCCTCGTCAAGCCAGGTGGTCACCCATTTCCAATTTCTGCTCCACTACCGTCCCGCTGACAAGAACATGAGGGCCGATGCCCTGTCCAGATCATTTGAAACGGAAGACACGGTGGAGTCCCTTCAGACGATCATAGACCCATCCTGCGTTGTCACCGCCAATCCTCTGCAGCTTAGAAATATCCCTCCAGGGAGAACTTTTGTTCGGTTGGCAGACAGAAAAAGAATTCTCCGCTGGGGACACAGTTCTAAACTAGCTGGGCACGCCGGTGTCCGTAAGACCCAAGACCTGATCGCTCGTCACTTCTGGTGGCCCACGCTACCTAAGGATGTTCTGGACTTTGTCTCTGCTTGCACGGTGTGTGCCTCTAACAAAGTGGCTCACAGCAAGCCTGCCGGCCTGCTTGAACCCCTGCCTGTACCCAGTGCCCCCTGGCAGCACATCGCTATGGACTTCGTCACGGACCTTCCTCTCTCAGCAGGATGCAACACCATCTGGGTGGTGGTGGACCGGTTCTCTAAGATGGCACATTTTATCCCGCTGACCGGCCTACCCTCTGCTCCTCGACTGGCAATTTCCTTCATTCAGCACATCTTCCGCTTGCATGGCTTGCCTCTTCACATTGTGTCCGACCGGGGGGTTCAGTTTACCTCCAAGTTCTGGAGAGCCCTCTGTAAACTCCTGGATGTGAGTTTGGACTTTTCCTCTGCCTATCACCCCCAGTCCAATGGGCAAGTTGAGAGGATCAACCAGATCATGGAAAATTATCTCCGCAACTTCATCTCTTCACAGCACGATAACTGGGTACAACTTCTTCCATGGGCTGAGTTTTCATATAATAACCACACAAGTGAGTCCACCACTTCTACTCCGTTTCACATAGTGTACAGTCAACATCCCAGAGTTCCTCTTCCAGTGTCGACTTCATCTCAGGTACCCGCTGCTGACTCTGCATATGGGGACTTCCTGCAAATCTGGCAACAGACTCGGTCCTCTATTTTGCTGGCGGTAGACCGCATGAAGCGTAAGGCAGATACCAAAAGAAGAGAGCCGCCTCAGTATCTTCCTGGGACTAAAGTCTGGCTGTCCTCTCGAAACATTCACTTGAGGGTGCCTTCATACAAGTTTGCTCCCAGGTTCCTTGGTCCCTTCGAGATCCTGCAACAAATTATCCCTGTTTCCTATAAGCTGCGGCTGCCCCCTACCCTCAGAATCCCTAACTCCTTCCATGTGTCCCTCCTGAAACCTGTGGTCCTGAACCGCTACAGCAAGACCTCTAGTTCCACAGTTGCTTCCAGCGGCCCTTCTGATGTATTCGAGGTAAAGGAGATCCTGGACCGCAAGAGGGTAGGAGGAAGGACTTTCTATCTGGTGGACTGGAGAGGGTTTGGTCCTGAGGAGAGGTCCTGGGAGCCAGAAGAGAGCCTCAGTGCCCCTACTCTTATTAAAAAGTTCCTCTCTCACTCTGGCACCAAGAAGAGGGGGCGTAAGAGGGGGGATACTGTAGCGCCCATGGCCGTGGGCCGTCGGGTTCACTCACCTCCCGATGCCCACAGCCATGGATCTGTGAGCGCTGGCCTCCGTCTCCCTCCTAGGAGAGGCCAGCGCTCACTTCCGCTCCGTCCGGCTGGGTCCCGTAGGGTGCGCGCGCACGCTCGCGCCCGCTCTTAAAGGGCCAGCGCGTGCACATGAAAACAATGATTATTAACCCACATGACTTCCTGCTCTATAAGAATGCCCCAGCCCTTCTGATCCTTGCCTGAGCGTTGTTAGTCTTTCCCAGTCTGTCTCGCAAATGGTCCCTTAGTGTCTCCCGTTCCCGCTGTTACCCATGCCCTGTTACCGTTCCTGTATTCCGCATTGTTCCTGTGCCTACCCGTGTTCAAGTGTCATCTGCCACGTCAAGTGCCATCTGCCATGTCAAGTGCCATCTGCCACGTCAAGTGCCATCTGCCACGTCAAGTGTCTTCTGCCACGTCAAGTGCCATCTGCTCATCGGATACTGCCCGCCACGTCTGGCGCCACTTTCCGCACCTGCCTCCATCCGTGCTGAAGCCACAGCCACCGCCCGGACTATTTCAGGTACCTAAGCATTACTGTCTGCCATCTTACTTTCACATAGACTGTGACCTGGTCAGCTGCCTCCCCGCTACGGTGGAGCGGCCTAGTGGGTCCACAAACGCAGTGTCCGTGACAGCTGGCCTCCATATTCTTAATTCAATCGATCATCTGATAGATGTGCTGGAAAAACAAATCCAATCCATGGAGACACCTACTCACAACTTACAGGACTTAACCCCTTAATGACGAAGCCTAGGTTGGGCCTTAAGGCTCAGAGCCCATTTGTCTAATCTGACATTATCTAAGGGGAGACATTTCCTCAACCTGTTGCAGGAAAATTTTATGGGCCAGTTTGTGGAAGACCCGACTAGAGGTGAAGCTCTGTTGGATCTGGTCATTTCTAATAATGCAGAGCTTGTTGGGAACGTCAATGTTCGTGAAAACCTCGGTAACAGTGACCACAATATAGTTACATTTTACCTATACTGTAAAAAACAAACACAGGCTGGGAGGGCAAAAACATTTAATTTTAAGAAAGCCAATTTCCCCAGGATGAAGGCGGCAATTCAGGATATAGACTGGGAAGAACTAATGTCAAATAATGGGACAAATGATAAATGGGAGATTTTCAAATCTACTTTGGGTTATTATAGTGCAAAATTTATTCCTATAGGTAACAAGTATAAACGACTAAAATTAAATCCCACATGGCTTACACCTTCTGTGAAAGGGGCAATACATGACAAAAAAAGGGCATTTAAAAAATACAAATCTGAGGGTACATCTGTAGCCTTTGTAAAATATAAAGAGCTTAATAAAATTTGTAAAAATGTAATAAAATTAGCAAAAATACAAAATGAAAGGCAGGTGGCCAAGAATAGTAAAACAAATCCCAAAAAATTCTTCAAGTATATAAATGCTAAAAAGCCAAGGTCTGAACATGTAGGACCCCTAGATAGTGGTGATGGGGAGTTGGTCATAGAAGATCAAGAGAAGGCAGAGTTACTAAATGGGTTATTTTGCTCTGTATATACAACAGAAGAAAGAGCAGCTGATGTAGCCGGTGCCAGTGTTGTTAATATATCAGTTGATATATTGAATTGGATGAATGTAGATATTGTACAAGCTAAATTAAATAAAATAAATGTGCACAAGGCCCCGGGACCAGATGGGTTACACCCTAGAATTCTTAAAGAGCTTAGTTCAGTTATTTCTGTCCCCCTTTTCATAATATTCAGAGAATCTCTAGTGACTGGAATAGTGCCAAGGGACTGGCGCAGGGCAAATGTGGTGCCTATTTTCAAAAAGGGCTCTAGGTCTTCCCCGGGTAATTATAGACCAGTAAGCTTAACATCCATCGTGGGGAAAATGTTTGAGGGGCTATTGAGGGACTATATACAGGATTATGTGACAAAAAATAGTATTATAAGTGACAGCAAGCACGGTTTTACTAAGGACAGAAGTTGTCAAACTAACCTAATCTGTTTTTATGAAGAGGTGAGCAGAAGTCTAGACAGAGGGGCCCGCTGTGGATATAGTGTTTATATGAAGAGGTGAGCAGAAGCCTAGACAGAGGGGCCGCTGTGGATATAGTGTTTATATGAAGAGGTGAGCAGAAGTCTAGACAGAGGGGCCGCTGTGGATTTAGTGTTTTTGGACTTTGCAAAGGCATTTGACACTGTCCCCCATAGACGCCTAATGGGTAAATTAAGGACTATAGGTTTAGAAAATATAGTTTGTAATTGGATTGAGAATTGGCTCAAGGAACGTATCCAGAGAGTTGTGGTCAATGATTCCTACTCTGAATGGTCCCCGGTAATAAGTGGTGTACCCCAGGGTTCAGTGCTGGGACCACTATTATTCAACTTATTTATTAATGATATAGAGGATGGGATTAATAGCACTATTTCTATTTTTGCAGATGACACCAAGCTATGTAATATAGTTCAGTCTATGGAAGATGTTCATGAATTGCAAGCGGATTTAAACAAACTAAGTGTTTGGGCATCCACTTGGCAGATGAAGTTTAATGTAGATAAATGTAAAGTTATGCATCTGGGTACGAACAACCTGCATGCATCATATGTCCTAGGGGGAGCTACACTGGCGGATTCACTTGTTGAGAAGGATCTGGGTGTACTTGTAAATCATAAACTAAATAACAGCATTCAGTGTCAATCAGCTTCTTCAAAGGCCAGCAGGATATTGTCGTGTATTAAAAGAGGCATGGACTCGCGGGACAGGGATGTAATATTACCACTTTACAAAGCATTAGTGAGGCCTCATCTAGAATATGCAGTTCAGTTCTGGGCTCCAGTTCATAGAAAGGATGCCCTGGAGTTAGAAAAAATACAAAGAAGAGCAACGAAGCTAATTAGGGGCATGGAGAATTTAAGTTATGAGGAAAGATTAAAATAATTAAACCTATTTAGCCTTGAAAAAAGACGACTAAGGGGGGACATGATAAATTTATATAAATATATTAATGGCACATAAAAAAAATATGGTGAAATTCTGTTCCATGTAAAACCCCCTCAAAAAACAAGGGGACACTCCCTCCGTCTGGAGAAAAAAAGGTTCAACCTGCAGAGGCGACAAGCCTTCTTTACTGTGAGAACTGTGAATCTATGGAATAGCCTACCGCAGGAGCTGGTCACTGCAGGGACAGTAGATGGCTTTAAAAAAGGGTTAGATAATTTCCTAGAACAAAAAAGTATTAGCTCCTATGTGTAGAAATTTTTCCTTCCCTTTTCCCGTCCCTTGGTTGAACTTGATGGACATGTGTCTTTTTTCAGCCGTACTAACTATGTAACTATGTAACTATGACATGTGTCACTTTATGTGGTAATAACTTTGGAATGCCTTTATTTATCCAAGTGATTCTGAGACTGTTTTCTGGTGACACTGTAATGGCAGGGGGTAGGGAGACGGACAAGTGAGCCCTAATCTACCCGCCACTCTGTCCCTGCCTACTTGCAACGACCCGCCCTAGGCGACGGGGTACAACTGGGCGGCGGTCCCTGCGCTCAGTAAGTGCACGACAAACACGACAAACATACAAAGGAACACAAGCAAGGAAAAGGGGCCGTTGCCCACGGCAACACCGTGAGCAACCAGAGTGGTGAACAAGCCGAGTCAAGCCAGGAGTGTGCGAGGTACAAAACGAAAAGCAGAAGAGTAGTCGGTAAGCCAGGGTCTGTATGGAGCAGGATCAAAAATAGCAGGAGCTGTAGCTGGGCCAGGAAACCACAAGGAAATAATCACAAGCACCGAGGGACAGGAAGTGCAGGCTTAAATAGACCGAGGGCGGGAGCTAGCTGAGTCTGGCCAGGTTACGATAGGCTCTCCCACTCCTAAGCCTGCCAGCCTGAATGGTGGAAGCAGGAGTCAGTCTCAGGGATGTATGCTCAGGTGCTGACTGATTAGTTCTGGGAGTTAACCCCGAAGCTGTGCCTGGCAGATCCTTTACAGACACATTGAACTTTATGTTAGTGGTAACATTTGGTTGATACATTCAGTGAAAAACAGAAAAAATTACAGAAAATGTGGTGTAAGGCAGATGGTTATACCACACAAAATAGTTATTATTTAACAATTTGTTTTTTTAAATAAAGGACTTAATATTGAAAAAAGGTTTTTTATACAACTGTTTTTTTTTGTCTCACTAGGTGACTTGAAGTCAGGAATCCCTGATCGCTATTCTAATACACTGCACTACATGCGTAGTGCAGTGTAAAAGTGCTGTCAGTTACTCACTGACCGCAAACCTAAGGCAGGACAAACTAGGCTTCCGTAGATGACAAACCCGGAGGCCATTGTTAGGCCTCCTGTTGCCATAACATGATGGAATAGAACGTCAAGGAGCAGGAAGGGGTTAAAGGATCTGCTAATGTCTTGGTGCCAGATACCACAGGACACTTTTAAAGATCTTCTGAAATCCATGTCCCAACGGGTCAGAGCTATTATGGCAGCACGAGGAGGACTACACAAGGCAGGTGGTTTTAATGTTTTGTCTGGATGGTGTATATGTTAGTAATTAATTTCTATTCATTTGTACATTGATGGAAATTAGGGTATGTTCACACGCAAACTCAAAAATATCTGAAAATACAGAGCTGTTTTCAAGGTTTTCAGCGTTTTTTACGGCCGTTTTTGGAGCTGTTTTCAATATTGTCTAGAAAAAACGGCTCCAAAAGCGGCCCAAGAAGTGACTTCTTTTGTGAACATACTCTAAAAAAAGAGTAATTTTTCTGTGCTTTTTATTTTTACAATATATATCAATCACCCTAAACATTGTAATCTTGGGGCCTACATTGCTCCTATGTAAACATGGGAACGCCCCCATTCTCACCAGTTTTAAGGCGTAATGTAAGTCTTAGGCCAAAATGTAGTAGTAGTCGAAACGCCAATCCAACCGAGATGGAATATGAAATATCCAAGATAGAAGGGAGTCCCAGGCATAAAATAAGATAAGATAACTTTATTAATCCCCGAAGGGAAATTCCAGTATCACATAAATGGATTCTGGGAAACGGCATCAGGGATCTTTTATTATTAGGTCTTTGTGCAGATTGAGATTCTGGCGTCCAAGGTGAAGATGATGAAGAAGACTAGGTGGTACTGTAGACAAAACAAAAAATAATCACTCAGCAATATACTGGTGCCGAAGCTCCAGTCATGATTACACATAAATACTATAGATGTCAGTGATCATACCTGTACTGCTGGTGTTTCTTCTGTACCACAGCTGTTGGTACTTATCTCCTCCTCTTTCTTTGAAAGGCATGGACGCGGCACAAGGGACAGCGTGGATTTGTCGGGATCCAATGTGCAATACAAGGCAGATGGAATATGTGAGAACATGGCAGAACGGTGACTTGCTCTCCAATCTCATAGTCCTCTAGGCATATAGTGCAGGACTGGATGTCTTCGTTTTCAGTAAAGGTTCGAGATGGGAGTCTATCAATCTGCCTGCCTCTCCTGCCTCGCCGACGTTGTCTTCTCTGCACAGGTCTGCTGTCTGTGGTCTCTGTTGTCGACTGTTGGTTGGGAAGCAGCTGACTGGTGCTTGGTGTTGGCTCCACCAGCCTGTTAGATGTTTGCTGAGGAGATCTGCTTCCTTCTCTGGACGGCTGCAGGTTTGGTAGCGGCTCACTGGTGCTGGGGTCTTGTGTTGGTTCCTCCAGCCTTTCGGATCTCTCCTGAGTAGTTGATGGAGTAGACCCAGGCTGGGATTCTCCAGGAATTCTGAGCTCGGTCTCACTATTAATACGACGGCCACTTGTCGTTTCAGACTGTTCTATTGGCTCAGGTGGTAATGGGGACCGGCTTCTGTCCGCTCCTTCTTGCTGCAACCTACGGCGCGGTGAAACTTGACCACGTCTTCGTCTCCTGTCAGGGACATTGTCATTGTCTTCATCCTGCTCCACACTCTGACGCCTTCTATGTCCAGATCTTAATCTTCCATCAGCAATGTGAAATGTCCTCATGTAAAATTTGTTTGAGGGTGCCTTCATACAAGTTTGCTCCCAGGTTTCTCGGTCCTTTTGAGATTCGGAAACAGATTAACCCTGTCTCCTATAAACTGCGGCTGCCTCCTACCCTCAGAATCCCCAACTCCTTTCATGTGTCCCTCCTGAAACCAGTGGTCCTGAACTGCTACAGCAAGACTTCCTGTTCCACAACTGCTCCCAGCAGTTCTTCTGATGTGTTCGAGGTGAGGGAGATCCTGGACTGCAAGAGGGTAGGAGGAAGGACTTTCTATTTGGTGGCGCTTAGTTTCTCCTGTGGTGGCGCTGCAGGGGAATTCTACACTTCTCAAGTTCCATCACAGATTAAATCTGATCGCTGGGGGTTACAATCAGCGACATTAAGCTGCAATATCTGGATGTACAAATTACACTGGATGAGGGCCGTATTGTGACAGAAATTTACACCAAACCAACGGACTGAAAATAACTTTTTAATTTTAGCTTTCAACCCAAATCAGCACAAAAATAAAATTTCACAAAGACAACTACATAGTGATAGAAAATGCCGCAGAACTTCGCATATAAATGAGACGGATATGTGAGAGGCAGATAGATAGGGCGTGCTCTAGTAAAAGTAAAAAATGAGCCCCCCTGTAAAGGATCTGCCAGGCACAACTTCTGTGGATACGCCCATAGGTAATCAGTCTGCACCTGAGTCTATGTCTCTGAGACTGACTCCATCTTTCACCACTCAGGATGGCAGGCTTAGGAGTGGGAGAGCCTATCGCAGCCTGGCCAGACGGAGCTAGCTCCCGCCCTCTGTAAATATTTATATCCTGCCTTTCCTGTTCCTCCTTTGCTTGTGATTCTTCTCGTGTGGTTTCCTGTCCTTGCTACAGCTCCTATCTATTTGATCCTGCTCCATACTGACCCTGGCTTACTGACTACTCTCCTGCTCTGCGTTTTGTACCTCGTACACTCCTGGTTTGACTCGGCTCGTTCACCACTCTTGTTGCTCACGGTGTTGCCGTAGGCAACTGCCCCATTTCCCTTAGCTTTGTGTACCCTTGTCTGTTTGTCTCGTGCACTTACTGAGCGTAGGGACTGTTGCCCAGTTGTACCCCGTCGCCTATTGCGGGTTGTTGCAAGTAGGCAGGGACAGAGTGGCGAGTAGATTAGGGCTCACTTGTCCGTTTCCCTACCGCCATCATTACATAATCACAAGCACATATACCTAGTCTACCCTGGTCCCTGATACTTCTATGGACCCCCTTGAGACCCTGGCTCAGCAAATGCAGGGTCTCTCCGTACAGGTCCAGGCCCTGGCTCAGAGGGTCAACCAGCCTGATGCTATTATGGTAGTGCCCCTCACCTCTTGAACCCCACCTCAAGTTGCCTCACCGGTTCTCAGGGGACCGGAAGACTTTTCTCTCCTTTCGGGAGAGTTGTAGGCTCTACTTTCGCTTAAAACCTCAGTCCTCAGGTTCTGAGAGCCAGCGGGTGGGTATAATTATGTCCCGGCTCCAGGAAGGGCCCCAAGAGTGGGCCTTCTCCTTGGCTCCTGACGCCCCTGAACTTTCCTCCATTGATCGTTTCTTTTCTGCTCTCGGACTCATTTATGGCGAGACTGACAGGACTGCCTTTGCCGAGAGTCAGCTGGTGACCTTACGTCAGGGTAAGAGACCTGTTGAGGAGTATTGTGCTGACTTTAGGAAGTGGTGCGTAGCTTCTCGGTGGAATGACCCTGCCTTAAGGTGCCAGTTTAGGTTGGGTCTGTCGAACGCCCTGAAAGACCTGCTAGTTAGCTATCCCTCTTCTGACTCCCTAGACCAGGTTATGGCTTTAGCGGTACGACTTGACCGACGTCTCAGGGAACGACAACTTGAACTTTTTTGTGTTTTCCCCTCTTACTCCCCCATGATGCCTCCCGAGGTCCCGTTGCTTCGCTCTTCCACGGAAGACTCGGAGGTACCTATGCAACTCGGGGCCTCCGTGTCCCCCCGACACCGTAGAGAGTTCCGCTGGAAGAATGGTCTCTGCTTGGGGATGACAAGCATCAAGTGAACACCTGTCCTAGGCGTAAGAATAAGCAGCCGGAAAGACTTCCGCGCCTAAGTGATCATCGGGGAGGTCACTTGGGCGCACAGGTATTTCCCGTAAATATGAAACGTAATAAGATCTTGCTTCCCTTTCAGGTCTCTTTTGGTGGTAGGTCTGCTACCGGCAGTGCCTTCGTGGATTCAGGGTCTTCTGCTAATATCATGTCTGTGGAATTTTCAATATCTCTAGCTATGCCTTTTATTGATTTGCCTAAACCTGTCCCGGTAGTGGGTATCGACTCCACTCCTCTTGCTAATGGTTATTTTACACAGCATACCCCTGTTTTTGAACTCCTTGTTGGCTCCATGCATTTGGAGCAGTGCTCTGTACTGTTGATGCAGGGATTATCGTCCGATTTGGTTTTAGGCCTTCCCTGGTTGCAGTTGCATAATCCCACGTTTGACTGGAATACTGGGGAACTTACCAAATGGGGTAATGAATGCTTGACGTCATGTTTTTATGTTAATTCTATTTCTCCCCCTGAGGAGGTGAACACGCTACCTGAGTTTGTTCAGGACTTCGCTGATGTTTTCTCTAAGGAGGCCTCCGAAGTGTTACCTCCTCATAGAGAATACGATTGCGCTATCTAGTTGGTACCAGGAGCTAAGCTCCCTAAGGGTAGGATATTTAATCTTTCTTGTCTCGAACGTGAAGCCATGAGAGAGTATATCCAGGAATGCCTGGCCAAGGGTTACATTCGCCCCTCTACTTCTCCGGTAGGTGCTGGCTTCTTCTTCGTAGGGAAGGATGGTGGTCTTAGGCCATGCATTGACTACCGTTACTTCAATAAGGTCACTGTAAGGAACCAGTATCCCCTTCCTTTGATTTCTGATCTCTTTAATCAGGTTCAGGGGGCCCAATGGTTCTCTAAGTTTGATCTACGGGGGGCTTATAACCTTATCCGCATCAAAGAGGGGGATGAGTGGAAGACTGCGTTCAACACGCCCGAAGGTCATTTCGAATACCTCGTCATGCCCTTTGGGTTGTGTAATGCTCTGGCGGTCTTCCAGAATTTCATAAATGAGATTTTAAGAGATTACCTGGGGGTATTTCTGGTAGTGTACCTTGATGACATACTGGTGTTTTCCAAGGACTTGTCCTCCAACATTGAGCATGTCAGGAAGGTGCTCCAGGTCCTTCGGGAAAACAAACTGTTTGCGAAAACCGAAAAATGTGTGTTTGGGGTACAGGAGATACAATTATTGGGTCAAATCCTCACTCCTCATGAATTCCGCATGGACCCCGCCAAGGTCCAGGCTGTGGCGGAATGGGTCCAACCTGCCTCCCTGAAGGCGTTACAGTGTTTCTTGGGCTTCGCTAATTATTACAGGAGATTTATTGCTAACTTCTCGGTCATCGCTAAGCCTCTTACGGACCTCACTCGCAAAGGTGCTGATCTCCTCCACTGGCATCCTGAGGCTGTCCAGGCTTTTGAGGTCCTTAAGAAGTGCTTTATCTCGGCCCCGGTGCTGGTTCAGCCCAACCAAATGGAGCCATTTATCGTGGAAGTTGACGCATCCGAGGTGGGAGTGGGGGCTGTCTTGCCCCAGGGTAACAGGTCCCTCACCCATCTCCGTCCCTGTGCCTACTTCTCCAGGAAGTTTTCGCCCACAGAGAGTAACTATGATATTGGCAACCGCGAACTCTTAGCCATTAAATGGGCATTTGAAGAGTGGCGCCACTTCCTGGAGGGAGCTAGGCACCAGGTGACGGTCCTTACCGACCACAAGAATCTGGTTTTCCTAGAATCTGCCCGGAGGCTAAACCCGAGACAAGCTCGATAGGCGCTATTTTTTACCAGATTCAACTTTTTGGTTACCTATAGGGCTGGGTCTAAAAATATTAAGGCCGATGCACTGTCGTGTAGCTTCATGGCCAGCCCTCCTTCGGAGGAAGATCCTGCTTGTATTTTGCCTCCTGGTATAATCATTTCTTCTATTGATTCTGATTTAGTCTCTGAAATTGCGGCTGATCAAGGTTCAGCTCCCGGGATCCTTCCTGAGGACAAGTTGTTTGTTCCCCTGCAATTACGGCTAAGGATACTTAGGGAAAATCATGACTCCGCACTATCTGGTCATCCAGGTGTCATGGGTACCAAACACCTCATTGCTAGAAACTATTGGTAGCCTGGGTTGCTCAAAGACGTTAAGGCCTACGTCGCCGCTTGTGAGGTTTGTGCTAGGTCCAAGACTCCCAGGTCCCGACCAGCAGGCTTACTACGTTCTTTGCCCATTCCCCAGAGACCTTGGACCCATATCTCCATGGATTTTATCACCGATTAGCCTCCATCTCAAGGCAAGTCGGTGGTGTGGGTTGTAGTAGACCGCTTCAGTAAGATGTGCCACTTTGTGCCCCTCAAGAAACTACCCAATGCTAAGACGTTAGCTACCTTGTTTGGATGTTTAAAAAGTTGGAGATTGATCTGTCCTTCTCCTCTGCCTTCCATCCTGAAACTAATGGCCAAACTGAGAGGACTAATCAATATTTAAGGTGTTTTATCTCTGACTGTCAATATGATTGGGTCTCATTCATTCCCCTCGCCAAATTTCCCCTTAATAACCGGGTCAGTAACTAGTCAGGGGTCTCCCCCTTTTTCTGTAATTTTGGGTTTAATCCACGGTTCTCCTCCGTTTCACCTGGTAGTTCCAACAATCCCGAGGTAGAGGTCGCTCATCGGGAACTGTGCACAGTCTGGGCCCAGGTTCAGAAGAACCTAGAGGCGTCCCAGAGCTTACAAAAGACTCAGGCTGATAGAAGACGTTCTGCTAACCCCTTGTTTATGGTCGGGGATCTGGTGTGGTTATCGTCTAGGAACTTGCGCCTTAGGGTTCCGTCCAAGAAGTTTGCTCCCCGGTTTATTGGGCCGTATAAGGTCATTGAAGTCCTCAATCCTGTCTCCTTCCGACTGGAGCTGCCCCCATCTTTTCGAATACACGACGTGTTTCATGCCTCCCTCCTTAAACGCTGCTCCCCGTCCTTGACTCCCTCGAGGAAACCTCCTGTTCCCGTTCTCACCCCTGAGGGGGTGGAATTTGAGGTGGCCAAGATTGTGGACAGCAGGATGGTCCAAGGCTCCCTCCAGTACCTGGTCCATTGGAGAGGATACGGGCCTGAGGAGAGGACTTGGGTACCCGCCCGGAATGTTCACGCTGGGGTATTGGTCAGGAAGTTCCACCTCCGTTTCCCCAATAAACCAGGTCCACTTAGAAAGGGTCCGGTGGCCCCTCATAAAAGGGGGGGTACTGTAAAGGATCTGCCAGGCACAACTTCTGTGGATACGCCCATAGGCAATCAGTCTTCACCTGAGTCTATGTCTCTGAGACTGACTCCAGCTTCCACCACTCAGGCTGGCAGGCTTAGGAGTGGGAGAGCCTATCGCAGCCTGGCCAGACGGAGCTAGCTCCCGCCCTCTGTCTATTTATACCAGCCTTTCCTGTTCCTCCTTTGCTTGTGATTCTTCTCGTGTGGTTTCCTGGCCCAGCTACAGCTTCTGACTATTTGATCCTGCTCCATACTGACCCTGGCTTACTGACTACTCTCCTGCTCTGCGTTTGGTACCTCGTACACTCCTGGTTTGACTCAGCTCGTTCACCCCTCTTGTTGCTCACGGTGTTGCCGTGGGAAACTGCCCCTTTTCCCTTAGCTTTGTGTACCCTTGTCTGTTTGTCTCGTGCACTTACTGAGCATAGGAACCGCCGCCCAGTTGTACCCCGTCGCCTAGGGCGGGTCATTGCAAGTAGGTAGGGACAGAGTGGCGGGTAGATTAGGGCTCACTTGTCCGTTTCCCTATCCCCATCATTACAAATTGCGCTGGATCTTCCATTTCTTTTTTCCTGCATTCAACACCGTGAGCCGTCACGGAAATCCAGGCGCACATCGCAGAAAACCTGCAGTTAAGGTGAGCTGGAGGATTCCTCCCACAGTTTTGTTTATATGTGATACTGTCTGCTGAGCCGCTGTCTCCTATCAAGTAGCAGAGCTATCAGGTGTCATAGTGTAATGGAACGGGGTAGGGAGACAGACAGGTGAGCCCTAATCTACCCGAAACTCAGTCCCTGCCTACTTGCACGGCCCGTCCTAGGTGACGGCGTACAACTGGGCGACGGTCAATAAGTGCAAGACAGACAACACAAGACAAGGGCACACAGAAGATAAAGGGGGAGGTAGGGGCAGTTGCCCACAGAAACACCGTGAGCAACAGGCAGTGGTGAACGAGCCCAGACAAACCAGGAGAGTACGAAGAAGCAAATCAGAGCAGGAGAATAGTCAGTCAGTCAAGCCAGGGTTAATAAGTAACAGCGGTCAATAAGGTAAATAGCAAGAATCCCAGAGCCAGGAAACCAGACAATCACAGGCAAGGAACATGCTGCAAGTGAGGGTAAAAATAGACCAAGGGCGGCAGCTAGAACCGTCAGGCCAGGCTGTAATAGGTTCTCCCTCTCCTCAGCCTGCCAGCCTGAGTGGTAAGAGATCGCGTCAATCGATCAGACCTTGGAGCTGATGAAGGCTGATTAACCCCGGGCGTCGACACAGAACCTGTGTCTGGCAAACCCTTTACAGTACCCCCCTTTTTATGAGGGGCCACTTGACCCTTCCTAGGTGGGCCTGGCTTGTTGGGGAACTGAAGATGGAATTGCTGAGCAATATACCGGCGTGAACATCCCGGGCGGGTACCCAAGTCCTCTCCTCAGGCCCGTATCCTATCCAATGGACCAGGTACTGGAGGTAGCCATGGACCATCCTGCTGTCCACAATTTTGGCTACCTCGAATTCTACCCCATCCGGAGTGAGAACAGGGACCGGAGGTTTCTTCGATGTAGCCAAGGACGGGGAGCAGCTTTTCAAGAGGGAGGCATGGAACACGTTGAGTATCTGAAAAGACGGGGGTAACTCCAGCCGAAAGGAGACAGGGTTGAGGACCTCAATAATTTTGTACGTCCCTATATACCGGGGAGCAAACTTCTTGGACGGAACTTAAAGGCGCAAATTTTTAGAAGACAGCCACACCAGATCCCCGACCACAAACAGAGGGTTAGTTGAACGTCTTCTATCTGCCTGAGTCTTTTTGATGCTCTGGGACGCCTTAAGGTTCTTCTGAACCTGTGCCCAGACTGTGCACAGTTCCCGATGAACGACATCTACCTCGGTATTGTTGGAACCACCAGGTGAAACGGAGGAGAACCGTGGATTAAACCCAAAATTACAGAAGAAAGGGGAAACCCCCGACGAGCTACTGACCAGGTTATTAAGGGAAAATTCGGCGAGGGGAATGAAGGAGACCCAATCATCTTGAAAGTTTGAGATAAAACATCTTAAGTATAGTTCCACAGACTGATTAGTCCTCTCAGTTTGGCCATTAGTTTCAGGATGGAAGGCCGAGGAAAAGGATAGATCAATCTCCAGCTTCTTACAGAAAGCTCTCCAAAACAATGAAACAAATTGTACCCCTCTGTCACAAACAATATTGACCGGAACCCCATGGAGACGCAGGATGTGTTTGACAAACAAGGTAGCTAACGTCTTGGCATTGGGTAGTTTCTTGAGGGGTGCAAAGTGGCACATCTTACTGAAGCGGTCTACTACAACCCACACCACCGACGTGCCTTGGGATGGAGGCAGATCGGTGATAAAATCCATGGAGATATGGGTCCAAGGTCTCTGGGGAATGGACAAAGAACATAGAAAACCCGCAGGTCGGGACCTGGGAGTCTTGGACCTAGCACAAATTTCACAAGCGGCGACGTATGCCTTAACGTCTTTAAGCAACCCAGGCCACCAATAGGTTCTAGAAATGAGGTGCTTGGTACCCAGGATGCCTGGATGGCCAGATAGTGCGGAGTCGTGGTTCTACCTGAGCAACCTTAGCCGGAATTGCAGGGGAACAAATAGCTTGTTCTCAGGAAGGTTCTCGGGAGCAGAAGCTTGATCAGCCGCAATTTCGGAGACTAAGTCTGAATCCACAGAGGATATGATTATACCTGGGGGCAAAATACAAGCGGAATCCTCCTCAAGAGAGGGGCTGGCCATGAAACTACGCGACAGAGCATCAGCTTTAACATTTTTTGTCTAACTCCAAGGACTCCCCAGCCACAGCGAACAGGCCTTGACCCCATCAAGCCTGAGAGTCCCGTCACAATAAAATAGCCCTCCCAATGCCATCCTGCAAGCCCAAGCACCACAAATCCGTTCCCACATCATTCAGGTGAACACCATCTGCACTCCAATACGCTCCAACTCCAGATTCCAAGTCCCAGTGCCGAACACATATGCCGCCATTCCGCGCAACAAATGCAGACACCGCCCTGTTAACTTTTATCCTGGCTTTGTTGATCCGCTCCACCGACCGTGCCAAACGCCAGGATTTTCTAGGCACAATATCCGACCACACCGTGATCAAGTTCGGGTACAACGACCACTTGTGCAACAGATCGTGCTTTATGTCCTGAACCAACTCACGGAACGGGCGGGCCCCAAGATCGTTGCGCACGAGAAATCATGTAAATAATGAGTGATCGAATCCACCCCCGCCACAGATTTGACCACCCATTCCAAAAATGAGCTAAACGCCTCAAAGTACGCACAAGAAATGGAAAAACCCATGGGGAGACACTGATCCACATAAAAACCGCCCCCCCCAAAAACACCCCAGTAAACGCTGACTATCCACATGCACCGGCAACAGCCGAAAAGCCGCCTCGACATCCGTCTTGGCCATTAACGCCCCCCTACCATGGAAACGCACCCACTGCACCGCCGCGTCGAATGACGTATACACGACCGAGCAAAGATCCCGATCTATCCCGTCATTAACCGACAAGGCCTTAGGATAAGACAAATGGTGAATCAAACGGTATTTGTTCGCCTCCTTCTTCGGGACAACCCCCAGCGGGGAGACGACCAAACCCAGGATGGGGAGAGAACTAAAGGGCCCCGCCATGCGCCCCAAATCCACTTCTTTTGCCAATTTCTCCCTAACCACGTCAGGATGCTGGTAAGCTGACTTCAGATTTTTTATGGAAAAGGGGACCCTGTGAGGAGGGGAGGGGTTATAAAAACCCACATTAAAACCATCAAACAACAGCTGCGCACTGGCCCTGTCCGGATAACTATTTAGAAACCTGACCATCCTTTCCAGCTTCCCTGGCGTCACCCCCATGACTGGCGTTAAAACCCCCACCCCCACCTCGTTTTCCCTTGCGCAAGCATTTATAAGCCCCGTGGGACGCCCCATTGCATTGAGAACAAAGGTGCTTGAACTTGCAACCTGCACCGAATTTACACTGCCCCTCATTGTATTGCCAGCTCAGCCCAAGCTTTGCGTTGCCCCCTGAGCTGGATTGACCAGATTGGCCTGCTGCCCCCCACCCCGCTCCCGGGAAAGGATTGGCCCGGTCGAACCGGAGCCGTTACCCGTAACCAGAGGGCAATATCCCCGTGGTCCCACCTAATATTGGGCCGAACCGCCTTCCGTTGTCTAAACTGCTCGTCATAACATAGCCAAGCTACCCCCCCATATACCCTATGGGCTTCCCCGATGGCATCCATAGAGCAAAACAGGGGGGAGCAATGTTCCGGAGCCTTTTCACCAATAACACTGGCCAAAATGGCGAACTCTTGCAACCAGTTAACAAATGTCTTAGGGATAAGGCGGTAACAACGTTTTTCCTCCTCCTCCTTCTTACTCTCATCTCGCTTCCCCTTCTCCAGATTAAATTTTTCCAGGGGCAACAATGAAAACATTTCCACGTACTCGTCCTTCCAAATTTTTTCACGAACTTCCTTCTTCAAGTGTGCCCCCAAAGGTCCTTCAAAACACACATAAACCTCCACCCTGGCTTTATCGTCCAACCGAACACCCTCAACCGCCGCCGCGTCGGTCTGAACAGACACCGCCACCGATTCCGTATTTGCTCCTACACTCGCAGCGACCGCCGCCGGGGCATTAAACCCTACCCCACCAGCCCCCACCCATGCCTCCACAGGGGACCGCAAAGGGGGCTCGGTGAACCCCGTCCCGTCGAGCCGGCCTAACAATTCCTTGACGCAACCGACCAACTATCGCAGACTTTCCCCCCCACCCCCAACATTCCCAAACCCAGACCCCACATCACATACCCGCTCCTCAACCGCGGAACCCTCCCCCGAAACATAAGTATATAGACATAAGTATAGCAGGAAAAGGTAAAGATGGTGAAAACGACTCACCGAGCTGCACAGGTGCTGTGGACCCATCAGCTGGACCGTCCTGTCCACGAAGCTCCCCATCCTCAAGGTCTTGGGCAGATCTGGTCCCAGATCCATGGCAGCACGCACAGGCGTGCTCAACGGCCGGAACCGAGGTGGATGAGGGGCGGGCTCCCAAGCTCTCTCTCTGGTAGTCGACCGGCACCAGAGGGCCGGCAGCTTGCTGCCTGGAAGTCACCCTCGAAACAGACGACCTAGGCCTGCGGCCCAATGCAGGTCCCTTGCTTCCTCTGGATCGCTGTGGGGCTCCACCCCCAGCCAGCACATCACCAGGGGCAGCCGTCCAAACCATGGAACCCGGCGTAGAACTGGCGAGTGGAGGGGTGATCGGAAGTTGAGGCCGCACCCACCCCACTTCCGCTGGACTCCGCTGCGAAGTGGGATTCCTTCCGACCCTGGAACCGACTGCAGTATCTGTGCTGCCAGACGCCCGAACCAGAGGTTCCCTCACAGGGCTCCCACTGTGGCGCCGAGTCCGACGAGCCACGTCGGGGCTCAGCCTTTCTGGGGGACGCGAGCTCCGGACCCGGCGCGAGGGAGTCAGCCGAAGGTACCGGAGCGTTGGCCACCGCTGCAGCTTGTTCCTCCAACCAGGCGGGGCCGAATGCAGCAGCCGCCGCCCGCATCTGCTCAGTGAAGAGCTGCGCTGACATGAGGTAAGATGGCCGCCGGATGGTAGATGCATGAATGGATGTCTTACTCCGTGCGCTGCTCCCGACCAAAAGACCGGGAAGTCAGCGCACTTCCGGATAAACCTCACCGGATCTCCTCCCTCTCCTAGACCATCCCCCTCCACTAACTCTCCCCTTTGGCTGTGACACGATCCTCCCTCCTATCCCCGTCATGTCTGGCCTACCCTCCACTGTGGCAGAGTCCGTCCGGCCTGTGCTTTCTATGGTTTCGTGCTTGGGATTTTGGGTCTATCACATATCACAAAATCACAAGGCCGGACATCTACTTCTCACACTGACATAGAATGGAGACAACAAGCGTTGCTGCACACATCGATTACATTAAGATATTTTATTACGGTCTGTAGCCTTTGGGGGAATATATTAACCTTTCTACAACAGTTTACTAGCGTAGAAAATTCACAAAATGCGCAAATGTCAACATTTGTGGGGGCAAAAAATGGACAGGGCTTAGCAGAAATGGCCAACAATTTTACTATAATTTACGCCAGTAACTGATGTAAATTATAGCAGAAATCTATATGTATAGTGCGGCCCAGATTTATCTCTGGGGGGCGTAACAAGGCAAAGGTCCGTGCCAGACCCATACCTCCCCCAATCAGACTGTATGCCCCCCCAATCAGACAATAAAATACATTTTAAAAATGTACTTACCTCACCACTCCGTTTCTCCCTCCAGGTTTCCCTCAGGCTCTTACAGCAGGCCGCAGCATGTGGAAAGTACTGATGACAGGCCGCGTTGCAGCTAAAAGATGCGACACATTTATTAAGAGTCGTTCGCCTGTTAATAAATGTGTTATGAGGCCGGTCAGAGTTTGTGTTTAGTCAGTATTCACGTTAGTCGGCAGAGTCACAGGTGGAGTGAAACGCGTGGGATGATGGGGGTGATGGACGACACATTGAGTGGCGTCATCCTCATGTTCCATTGGTGTCGGTGCTGCAGGTTTCTTCCAGTGACATAACATATATGATCCCCGTATGGTAAGTTCTTTCTTACGTTTTCTCCTATATGACATTTTATGGCCTGTCACATAAAGGTGAGGTACCCACCAGGGCCGTATTTACCATTAGATACCTGCGGGCACCAGATCACTGTAGTACTACCGATAATGAATCCTCTTCCTGTGTGTTTTCCGATTTTATGTAACTAAAGCTTAATCGCTGTATAAATGAAAAGTTCTACAACTTCCTAATCTACTTTATGTTTCTTAGCTGAGAGCAGGACTAGCGATGTACAGGTTCACTGCACCTGAATGTAAGCAAGAGTGTCCTCATTCACTGACAGCAAACAGATCTTGAAAATGGTGAGTAATTGAAACATAAATGATATTATAAAGTTGTAGAACTTCTCATGTATACAGGAATAAAGTATTTATTATATGGGGGCATGGCTGTAAATATGCCCCCGGATATGACGACTCCTTGTATAGACCAGTCCTATTGGATCTCTCGGTGTGGACGTCTCTGCAGGGGATTTTTCTTCTTCATGAATGTTGATCTCTGGTGTGAAGGATCTGGTAACAGGAGCATCCATGAGGTGAGGGCCCTGACTGTAGGGGGCAGCATTGTAGCCGATCCTCCATCCCCCACTGTGCCCCATTCAGTGTATCCCGTTTAGATAATCCTCCACAATCTAAATAGCCTGTACTTCAGCTCTCTCCTGCACTGATACATTGTAACAAACTCTCACTTATCATTATATAACCATTAAAGCTGTTTTGTGGTTTGGAAAACCCATTTTCAAATGCCCTATTAGGGAATTTTGGGGTAATAGTGTGGGTTCCCCCGTTCAGGACCCTGATTAATTATCCAGAATGGAGAGGGGCAACAAACATCATCTCCTGCTCAGGAGGACCATCACATCCATGTATTACATGCCCAGCCCGGTGATTATAGAACTGTGTAATACTTTACTTCCCCTTTAGAGATGCTGTAGGGAAATTAAACTCTTGCAGCAAGTTCCCCCACAGATTACTGGACCCCTCTAGCAAAACGGTATTGTAAAAACCTGACAACCCCTGTAAGGCTCTGTTCACACCACATTTGGGCTTTAAATCTGACATATACCTTTAAAGTGTAGCTAAACGTTTGACAAACTTCTGACATGTCATAAAATGTATCGGTGAACGGACTCAATAGAAAGTCTATGAGCCCGATACATTTTTCCGGAAAAAGCCGAACAGACAGGAAGCGGCTGAGCGCTCACACGAGACCTTCAGCTGCTTCGTTCTAGTGATTGGTGGGGGTCTCAGAGCTCGGACAACATTTACTACACAGAAGTCCAATGGGAATAAAGACAAGCACAAAGATGTAGGGGGTAAAAGGAAAGTTTTATTTATAGATAAGGGAAGGTTATATTTTATTATTAGGAGATTATTCTAGAAGTATTAAGACTACTATTATTATATACTGTGTATATGTATGTGTCATCTATTTATCTATTATACTAAACCTATATAAAGGCCGTGTTGATCCAGAGGAAGGCGAAAACCCCCTGTGAGGAATGAGCCAATTGTCCTCATATTAGGGGGGAAAATTCCTTCCTGACCCCAAATATGGCGATCAGAATAATCCCAGGATCAAAGGCTAAAGTCTAATCTAAATGTACTATGTGTCTATATGCGGGTGTCTATACTTATCATGTAGTGTGGTGTCTATACTTATTATATAGTGGGGTGATGTGGGTGATGTGAGTGATGTGAGTGATGTGGGTGATGTGGGTGATGTGGGTGCATTACTTACCTGGCCTGTGCTGAGGTGAGATCACGTATAATGGCCGCTCCGGTCCCAGGACTACAACATGCGGCTATTATTCCTGATCTCCCCAGATGGAAACTAAGCACAGGCCGCTCCTGGGGGGTGTAGAGGATCTTCAGGCTGGAGTGATGTCAGATGCCTGCCCGGGATTGGAGGATGGCAAGTCAAGGCTCTGGTGCAGCAGCAAGATGGCAGAGGTGTGGCATGAAGATGGTAAGGAGAGAGATGATGGTCTGGGCAGCCGAGGTGACATACAGCAGCAGAGACTTGAGGCGCGGGTCAGGAGGCATGAAGTTCTGGGCCCTTGTCCTGAGATCTTATCGGGTCCAGCTTGGTGACATGAAGCTGAACCCGGCCAAGGGGTGAAGGGCTTTGTTATTCTCTGGCCACTTCAGATGTTGGTTCTCCAGAACAGGCACAAATGGTGTAAATGGTGGCTGTGCCCTCCTCTCCTGCAGTTCCTCCCAGCCGATGGTGGAGAAGAATGGATGCTCTCTGATGTTCCCGCACACACCGAGGCGCCTCTTAGAATTTTTACGGACCAGGTCAGATGTTTCACGTCAGGATTAAGCCAAGTTGGAAATTTAGGCTTCGCGGTGGTGATGGCTTTGATAGCCATTTGCCTGACGGGGCCGTTGTAAAATGGGGAGCGTCCTGCTGCCATCCTGGACACCACAATCCCCAGGCTCCACCAGTCAACTGCGGTGCCGTATTTTTTTCTAAGAAGCACCTCGGGGGCCATGTAATGCAACGTTCCCGTCACTCCACGGATCTTATTGGAGGCGGTGACGCCATCTTGGGCCAATCCCAGGTCGATGATACGGACGTGGCCATCTGCATCCAACATTATATTCTCCGGCTTTAGATCTCTGCAAAGAAATAAGACGAGAGAATGACAAATCCGCCCAGTGATCCAGGAGACGGGGGATGGGTCATTGCACCACCAAGCAGAATAGCCATTCAGGAGTGTAGGAAAGCTGGGTGCACTGTTTCCAGCATGTAAAGGAGAATGAAAGAAGGGGGAAGTTCTGCTTACCGGTGGACGATGTTGTGTCCATGGAGGAACTGGAGGCCACATATCATCTCTGCTGTGTAGAATCTGATGGGGAGAACAGAGCGGAGTCTCAATGTCATGAAATCTTCCTCTATCAATTCCCTAATATCATGTTATGATGGAGTGTGTGCGGTCTCTAGCAGAGAGGAGGCGCTGATTATGGCAGCCTGTATTCTGCATTCTCTTTATTATCCTTCATCTGACCTCCCCCCTTAGCTTTTCTTCTTTCCACCCCCCTCAGTCTCCTGATTATTTACTCGCCTTACGTTGCCGATGTTCAAGCAGCCGCACATCCTGATCAAAGCCTCCAGGCTGCCACCGGACAGATACTCCGTGATAAAAAATGCCCGCTCCTCAGATTGATGTGCGGCATAGAGGTGGCATAGGAACGGGCAGTGTCTGGCCGCTAGGAGTATCCGCCGCTCTCTCATAATTTCGTCCGTATTGTCCCGTTTGGTGATCATTTTTACGGCCATGTAGGTGTTTCGGCCGGGGACTGATGCCAGGACCACCTGAGGAAAACAAATGGAGATTCCTCATGAGAAGAAGAAGGAACAGGGGTGGACAGAGAGGTGGGTCAGTCGGGTAGTGCCCAGGACTCTACAGCAGAACAAAGCTGAGCTCCCAGCATAATGCAGTGTCTGCTGTTGGGTCCTGTATGGAGAGGTCTTCACGCCTTACCCACATTTGACATAATTATCTTAGTTGGTGGGGGTAGTATGGAGCAGGATCATACGCTATAATAGCGACCGTGGCATCTAAACAGTTAAATAGAGGTAAGCTCCCGCTGTCACCCCATAACCCCTACCCGCAACGCGATCACAGTGTGTAGATAGTTGTCATGGCAGCCAGGGGGCCTAATGAAGACCCCAAGGTCTGCCAACTTGGTCCTCCTACTAAGCTTAATAGGAGGAGGCTAAAAGAACAATTCAAGCGATACATAAATATTGCAGTCAAAATAAATAAATAAATAAACTTTCTGTATTTATTTAGGGGTCTAGTCTGGGGTCTGCATTGATTTAGGGGCCTAGTCTGGGGTCTGTATTTATTAAGGGGTCTAGTCTTGGGTCTGTCTTTATTTAGGGGTCTGGTCTGGGGTCTGTATTCATTTAGGGGTCTAGTCTGGGGTCTGTATTTATTTAGGGGTCTGGTCTGGGGTCTGTATTCATTTAGGGGTCTAGTCTTGGGTCTGTCTTTATTTAGGGGTCTGGGGTCTGTATTTATTTAGGGGTCTGGTCTGTGATCTGCATTGATTTAGGGGTCTGCTCTGGGGTCTGTATTTATTAAGGGGTCTAGTCTGGGGTCTGTATTTATTTAGGGGTCTGGTCTGGGGTCTGTATTCATTTAGGGGTCTAGTCTTGGGTCTGTATTTATTTAGAGGTCTAGTCTGGGGTCTGTATTTATTTATGGGTCTGGTCTGGGGTCTGTATTTATTTAGGGGTCTAGTCTGGGGTCTGCATTTATTTAGGGGTCTGGTCTAGGGTCTGCATTTATTTAGGGGTCTGTATTTATTTAGGGGTCTGGTCTAGGGTCTGCATTTATTTAGGGGTCTGTATTTATTTAGGGGTCTGGTCTGGCGTCTGCATTTATTTAGGGGTCTGGTCTGCGGTCTGTGTTTATTTAGGGGTCTAGTCTGGGGTCTGTATTTATTTAGGTGTCTGGTCTGGTGTCTGTATTTATTTAGGGCTCTGGTCTGGGGTCTGCATTGATTTAGGGGTCTGGTTTAGGGTCTGTATTCATTTAGGGGTCTAGTCTTGGGTCTGTATTTATTTAGGGATCTGGTCTGGGGTCTGTAAATATTTAGGGGTCTGGTCCGGTGTCTGCATTGATTTAGGGGCCTAGTCTGGGGTCTGTATTTATTTAGGGGTCTGGTCTTGGGTCAGTGTTTATTTAGGGGTCTAGTCTGGGGTCTGTATTTATTTAGGGGTCTGGTCTAGGGTCTGTATTTATTTAGTGGTCCGGTCTGGGGTCTGCATTTATTTAGGGGTCTAGTCTGGGGTCTGTATTTATTTAGGGGACTGGTCTGTGGTCTTAATTGATTTAGGGGTCTGGTCTGGGGTCTGTATTTATTTAGGGGTCTGGTCAGTGGTCTGCATTGATTTAGGGCTCTGCTCTGGGGTCTATTTATTTAGGGGTCTGATCTGGGGTCTGTATTTATTTAGGGGTCTGGTCTGGGGTCTGTATTCATTTAGGGGTCTTGTCTTGGGTCTGTATTTATTTAGGGGTCTGGTCTGTGGTCTGCATTGATTTAGGGGTCTGCTCTGGGGTCTGTATTCATTTAGGGGTCTTGTCTTGGGTCTGAATTTATTTAGGTGTTCTGTCTGGGGTCTGTATATATTTAGGGGTCTAGTTTTGGGTCTGTAATTATTTAGTGGTCTGGTCTAGGGTCTGTATTTGATTTAGGGGACTGGTCTGTGGTCTCCATTGATTTAGGGGTCTGCTCTGGGGTCTGTATTCATTTAGGGGTCTTGTCTTGGGTCTGAATTTATTTAGGTGTTCTGTCTGGGGTCTGTATATATTTAGGGGTCTAGTTTTGGGTCTGTAATTATTTAGTGGTCTGGTCTAGGGTCTGTATTTGATTTAGGGGACTGGTCTGTGGTCTCCATTGATTTAGGGCTCTGCTCTGGGGTCTATTTATTTCGGGGTCTGGTCTGTGGTCTGCATTGATTTAGGGGCCTAGTCTGGGGTCTGTATTTATTTAGGCGTCCGGTCTGGGGTCTGTATGATTTAAGGGTCCGGTCTGTAGTCTGAATTCATTTAGGGGTCTGGTCTGGGGTCTGTAATTATTTAGGGGTCTGGTCTGTGGTCTGCATTGATTTAGGGGTCTGGTCTGGGGTCTGTATTTATTTAGGGGTTTGGTCTGGGGTCTGTATTTATTTAGGCGTCTGGTCTGTGGTCTGCATTGATTTAGGGGTCTGGTCTGGGGCCTGTATTTATTTAGGGGTGCAGTCTGGGGTCTGCATTTATTTAGGGGTCTAGTCTGGGGTCTGTATTTATTTAGGGGTCCACTCTGTGGTCTGTATTTTATTAGGAGTCCGGTCTGTAGTCTGAATTCATTTAGGGGTCTGGTCTGGGGTCTGTAATTATTTATGGTCTGGTCTGTGGTCTGCATTGTTTTAGGGGTCTGTAATTATTTAGGGTTCTGGTCTGTGGTCTGTATTTATTTAGGGGTCTGGTCTGGGGTCTGTATCAATTTAGGGGTCTAGTCTAGGGTCTGTATTTATTTAGGGGTCCGGTCTTGCGTCTGTTTTTATTTAGGGGTCCGGTGTAGCGTCTGTATTTATTTAGTGGTCCGGTCTGGGGTCTGCATTTATTTAGGGGTCTGGGTCTGTATTTATTTAGGGGACTGGTCTGTGGTCTCCATTGATTTAGGGGTCTAGTCTGGGGTCTGTTATTTATTTAGGGGTCTGGTCTGGGGTCTCCATTGATTTAGGGGTCTAGTCTGGGGTCTGTATTTATTTAGGGGTCCAGTCTGGGGACTGTATTTATTTAGGGGTCTGGTCTGGAGGTCTGTATTTATTTAGGGGTCTGGTCTGGGGTCTGTATTTATTTAGGGGTCCGGTCTGGGGTCCGTATTTATTTAGGGGTCTAGTCTTGGGTCTGTATTTATTTAGGGGTCCGGTCTGGGGTCTGTATTTATTTAGGGGTCTAGTCTTGGGTCTGTATTTATTTAGGGGTCTGGTCTTGGGTCTATCTTTATTTAGGGGTCCGTTCTGGAGGACTAATCAGTTTCTAGAACAATATTTAAGGTGTTTTATCTCTGACTGTCAATATGATTAGGTCTCCTTCATTTCCCTCGCCAATTTAGGGGTCCGGTGTAGCGTCTGTATTTATTTAGTGGTCCGGTCTGGGGTCTGCATTTATTTAGGGGTCTGGGTCTGTATTTATTTAGGGGACTGGTCTGTGGTCTCCATTGATTTAGGGGTCTAGTCTGGGGTCTGTTATTTATTTAGGGGTCTGGTCTGGGGTCTCCATTGATTTAGGGGTCTAGTCTGGGGTCTGTATTTATTTAGGGGTCTGGTCTGGAGTCTGCATTTATTTAGGGGTCTGGTCTGGGGTCTGTATTTATTTAGGGGAATGGTTTGGAGTCTGTATTCATTTAGGGGTCTAGTCTGGGGTCTGTATTTATTTAGGGGTCCAGTCTGGGGTCTGTATTTATTTAGGGGTCTAGTCTTGGGTCTGTATTTATTTAGGGGTCTAAACGAGATCTACCTCGGGATTGTTGGAACCACCAGGTGAAACAGAGGAGAACCGTGGATTAAACCCAAAATTACAGAAAAATGGGGAGACCCCTGATGAGTTACTGACCCGGTTATTAAGGGAAAATGTGGCGAGGGAAATGAAGGAGACCCAATCATATTGACAGTCAGAGATAAAACACCTTAAATATTGTTCTAGAGACTGATTAGTCCTCCAGAACGGACCCCTAAATAAATACAGACCCAAGACTAGACCCCTAAATAAATACAGACCCAAGACTAGACCCCTAAATAAATACAGACCCCAGACCGGACCCCTAAATAAATACAGACCCCAGACCAGACCCCAGACCAGTTCCCTAAATAAATACAGACCCCAGACCGGACCCCTAAATAAATACAGACCCCAGACCAGACCCCAGACCAGTTCCCTAAATAAATACAGACCCCAGACCGGACCCCTAAATAAATACAGACCCTGAGAAGTTAAAGTCTGTCCTGGAATGGCCACCTCCTCAAGGCCTAAGGGCCATACAGTGGTTCCTGGGTTTCGCCAATTTCTACCGGCAGTTTATTCCGAACTTTTCTTCTCTGACGGCCCCCATCTCTACCCTTACCAAGAAGGGTGTGAACGCCAAGGTATGGACTCCAGAGGCAGAGTCCGCATTCATTAGCCTCAAGAAAGCCTTCACTTCAGCTTCGATCCTCCATCACCCTGACGTGTCTCGGCAGTTCTCACTGGAAGTGGACGCTTCCTCTGTTGGTGCAGGTGCACTTCTGTTCCAGAGGAGCTCCAAAGGAAAGGCAGTAGTATGTGGCTACTACTCAAGACTGTTTTCCTCTACTGAGCGCAATTATTCCATTGGAGATCGGGAGTTACTGGCTATCAAATTGGCCCTGGAGGAGTGGAGACATCTTCTGGAGGGCGCTACTCACCCCATCCTGATCTTCACCGACCACAAGAATCTTACTTACCTTCAGTCCGCTCAAAGACTGAATCCTCGTCAAGCCAGGTGGTCACTGTTCTTCACCCGTTTCCAATTTCTGCTCCACTACCGCCCCGCTAACAAGAACGTGAGGGCCGATGCCCTGTCCAGATCATTTGAAACGGTAGACACGGTGGAGTCCCTTCAGACGATCATAGACCCATCCTGCGTTGTCACCGCCAATCCTCTGCAGCTTAGAAATATCCCTCCGGGGAGAACTTTTGTTCGGTTGGCAGACAGAAAAAGAATTCTCCGCTGGGGACACAGTTCTAAACTAGCTGGACACGCCGGTGTCCGTAAAACCCAAGACCTGATCACTCGTCACTTCTGGTGGCCCACGCTACCTAAGGATGTTCTGGACTTTGTCTCTGCTTGCACGGTGTGTGCCTCTAACAAAGTGACTCACAGCAAGCCTGCCGGCCTGCTTCAACCCCTGCCTGTACCCAGTG
Organism: Rhinoderma darwinii; assembly: GCF_050947455.1. Classification (NCBI taxonomy): domain Eukaryota; kingdom Metazoa; phylum Chordata; class Amphibia; order Anura; family Rhinodermatidae; genus Rhinoderma; species Rhinoderma darwinii. The sequence continues at coordinate 222,722 of NW_027464077.1, forward strand.
CCCCCTGGCAGCACATTGCTATGGACTTCGTCACGGACCTTCCTCTCTCAGCAGGATGCAACTCCATCTGGGTGGTGGTGGACCGGTTCTCTAAGATGGCACATTTTATCCCGCTGACCGGCCTACCCTCTGCTCCTCGACTGGCAAGTCTCTTCATTCAGCACATCTTCCGCTTGCATGGCTTGCCTCTTCACATTGTGTCTGACCGGGGGGTTCAGTTTACCTCTAAGTTCTGGAGAGCCCTCTGTAAACTCCTGGATGTGAGTTTGGACTTTTCCTCTGCCTATCACCCCCAGTCCAATGGGCAAGTTGAGAGGATCAACCAGATCATAGAAAATTATCTCTGCCACTTCATCTCTTCACAGCACGATAACTGGGTACAGCTCCTTCCATGGGCCGAGTTTTCATACAACAACCACACAAGTGAGTCCACCACTTCCACTCCGTTTCACATCATGTACAGTCAACATCCCAGAGTTCCTCTTCCTCTATCAACTTCATCTCAGGTACCCGCTGCTGACTCTGCATATGGGGACTTCCTGCAAATCTGGCAACAGACCCGGTCCTCTATTTTGCTGGCGGTCGATCGCATGAAGCGAAAGGCAGATACCAAGAGAAGAGAACCTCAGCGCCCCTACTCTTATTAAAAAGTTCCTCTCTCACTCTGGCCCCAAGAAGAGGGGGCGTAAGAGGGGGGATACTGTAGCGCCCATGGCCGCGGGCCGTCGGTGTTTACTCACCTCCCGACGCCCGCAGCCATGCATCTGTGAGCGCTGGCCTCCGTCTCCCTCCTAGGAGATGCCAGCGCTCACTTCCGCTCCATTCGGCTGGGTCCCGCAGGGTGCGCGCGCACGCTCGCCCCGGCCTTAAAGGGCCAGCGCGCGCAATTAGGAAATCGTCATCACCATCAACTGCCACGATTTCCTGGTCTATAAGAAGGCCCCTGGCCTTCTAATCCTTGCCTGAGCGTTGTTAGTCTTTCCCAGTCTGTCTCGCAAATGGTCCCTTAGTGTCTCCCGTTCCAGCTGTTACCTGTGCCCTGTTACCGTTCCTGTATTCCGTATTGTTCCTGTGCCTACCCGCGTTCAAGTGTCATCTGCCACGTCAAGTGTCTTCTGCCACGTCAAGTGGCATCTGCCATGTCAAGTGTCTTCTGCCACGTCAAGTGCAATCTGCCACGTCAAGTGCCATCTGCCACGTAAAGTGTCATCTGCCACGCCAAGTGCCATCTGCCACGTCAAGTGTCATCTGCCACGTCAAGTGTCTACCGCTTCTTTGAATTTTGCCCGCCACGTCTGGAGCCACTTGCCGCACCTGCCTCCATCCGTGCTGAAGCCACAGCCCCCGCCCGGACTATTTCAGGTACCCAAGCATTACTGTCTGCCATTTACTTCTTCTTAGGCCTCATTTACACGAGCGTAATATACGCGCGTGCGACGCGCGTGCTTTTCACGCGTGTCATACGCACCTATATTACTCTATGGGGCAGTTTAGACGATGCGTGAATTTTGCGCAGCGTGAGTGCGTTGCGTAAAACTCACGACATGTTCTATAATCGTGCGTTTTTCACGCAACACGCACCCATTGAAGTCAATGGGTGCGTGAAAACAACGCATGCCACACGGACGCTACTGCGTTGCATGCGCGAAAATCACGCAAGAGCTGTGAAAAGGATGAATGTAAACAGAAAAGCACCACGTGCTTTTCTGTTTACAAACATCCAAACGGAGTGTCAAATTAGAGATGAGCGCACCGAACTTCACCGGGTTCGGCCGAACTCGTTTTGACCGAACCCGGCAAAAAATGTTCGGGTACGCGACGTCAGGAGACAGTCACTGCCCACGGTGCTGAAAGACTTAAACTGTTTCAGCACCATGGACAGTGACTTTCGATCGCCATATACATATACGTGTAAAAAAAACCAGAAGTTCGGACTTACCGATAAGTCCCGGCTCCTTCCTCCAGTCCGACCTCCCGGGATGACAATTCAGGCCAAGTGACAGCTGCAGCCAATCACAGGCCAAGCACAGGCTGCAGCGAATCACAGGCTGCAGCGGTCTCATGGACTGCCGCGTCATCCTGGGAGGTGGGGCCGGATGACAAGAGAGGGACGCGTCACCAAGGCAACGGCCGGGAGACCGGACTGGAGGAAGCAGGCAGTTCATGGTAAGTTTGAACGTCTTTTTTTATTCACAGGTTGCTGTATATTGTGATCGGCATTCACTGATGAGGGTGCTGAAAGAGTTACTGCCGATCAGTTAGCTCTTTCAGCACCTTGGACAGTGACGGGCGTCGACTAGCCTCATCTCTATGATGGCGGCTGCGCGAAAATCACGCAGCCGCGCATCATACACGGATGACACACGGAGCTGTCAAATGCCTTTTGCGCGCGCAAAACGCAGCATTTTTTGCGCGCGCAAAACGCACACGCTCGTGTAAATCAGGCCTTAGACTGTGACCTGGTCAGCTGCCTCCCCGCTACGGCGGAGCTGCCTAGTGGGTTCACAAACCCTGTGTCCGTGACGCAGATAACCGGCTTAGCAAGGTTAATAAATTCTCCTCTAAGGCTGCAGACAGTAATACAATATTTTAATGCAAGGATGTGTACACTCAGTGTCTGACTGAGGTAAGTTGGACCCACCAAAGGAAATAATTCTTGGGGGTCTACACTTCCACTATATAGAAATAATGTGAACACTCTTAATTGTGTACTAAAAATGTGTGTAGTAAAACAAAGACCAATATTCCCACCATATAGTGACAGATATCAGTCCTACACAGGCATTCTGCAGACCATATACACTACCGTTCAAAAGTTTAGGGTCACTTAAAAATTTCCTTATTTTTGAAAGAAAAGCACAGTTTTTTTTCAATGAAGTTAACATTAAATTAATCAGAAATACACTCTATCCATTGTTAATGTGGTAAATGACTATTCTAGCTGTAAACGTCTGGTTTTTAATGCAATATCTACATAGGTGTATAGAGGCCTATTTCCAGCAACCATCACTCCAGTGTTCTAATGGTACATTGTGTTTGCTAACTGTGTTAGAAGGCTAATGGATGATTACAAAACACTTGAAAACCCTTGTGCAATTATGTTAGCACCGCTGTAAACAGTTTTGCTGTTTAGAGGAGCCATAAAACTGACCTTCCTTTGAGCTAGTTGAGAATCTGGAGCATTACATTTGTGGGTTCGATTAAACTCTCCAAATGGCTAGAAAAATAGAGCTTTCATGTGAAACTCGACAGCCTATTCTTGTTCTTAGAAATTAAGGCTATTCCATGCGAGAAATTGCCAAGAAACTGCAGATTTCCTACAACGGCGTGTACTACTCCCTTCAGAGGACAGCACAAACAGGCTCTAACCAGTGTAGAAAGAGAAGTGGGAGGCCCCGCTGCACAACTGAGCAACAAGACAAGTACATTAGAGTCTCTAGTTTGAGAAATAGACGCCTCACAGGTCCTCAACTGGCAGCTTCATTAAATAGTACCCGCAAAACGCCAGTGTCAATGTCTACAGTGAAGAGGCGACTCAGGGATGCTGACCTTCAGGGCAGAGTGGCAAAGAAAAAGCCATATCTGAGACTGGCTAATAAAAGGAAAAGATTAATATGGGCAAAAGCACACAGACATTGGACAGAGGAAGATTGGAAAAAAGTGTTATGGACAGACGAATCGAAGTTTGAGGTGTTTGGATCACACAGAAGAACATTTGTGAGACGCAGAACAACTGAAAAGATGCTGGAAGAGTTCCTGACGCCATCTGTCAAGCATGGTGGAGGTAATGTGATGGTCTGGGGTTGCTTTGGTGCTGGTAAAGTGGGAGATTTGTACAAGGTAAAAGGGATTTTGAATAAGGAAGGCTATCACTCCATTCTGCAACGCCATGCCATACCCTGTGGACAGCGCTTGATTGGAGCCAATTTCATCCTACAACAGGACAATGACCCAAAGTACACCTCCAAATTATGCAAGAACTATTTAGGGAAGAAGCAGGCAGCTGGTATTCTATCTGTAATGGAGTGGCCAGCGCAGTCACCAGATCTCAACCCCATAGAGCTGTTGTGGGAGCAGCTTGACCGTATGGTACGCAAGAAGTGCCCATCAAGCCAATCCAACTTGTGGGAGGGGCTTCTGGAAGCATGGGGTGAAATTTCTCCCGATTACCTCAGCAAATTAACAGCTCGAATGCCAAAGGTCTGCAATGCTGTAATTGCTGCAAATGGAGCATTCTTTGACTAAAACAAAGTTTGAAGGAGGAAATTATTATTTCAAATAAAAATCATTATTTCTAACCTTGTCAATGTCTTGACTATATTTTCTAGTCATTTTGCAACTCATTTGATAAATATAAGTGTGAGTTTTCATGGAAAACACAAAATTGTCTGGGTGACCCTAAACTTTTGAACGGTAGTGTAAGTGAATACAGTGCAGTGAAATTCAGTGACGCACAGGTGACATCTTCTCAGATTGGAGTCATTCATGTTCTCTTTTCTTCTTCATCCAGCCCAGAACGCCATGTTGACTTCCAGTCTTTTTCATCTCCAATGCCCAAGCGCGAACCACAAGATACGTCATGAAAGTGTTGATGTAACCTGTATACCATGTTCACGTGGCCCAATGTGCCACGTCACAGCGTATTCAAATCATGGAAGCGTTCAGTCTACATGACTACCGCCCATCACGGTGCGCATACCTTAGATCAAAATTTTGACATATAACTAACTCTAAGCCTCATAAGTTAATTTTCTTTAGCTATTATACTAGGATGTACAATTCTATATTAAAATATTATCATATTAGTCATGTGTCCTAGTATACCCACATCCAGCGATGGGTGGGATGGGTGAAACATAAAATAGTTTTCCATGAGTTTTGGACTACGATGTGCTGCTGATCTCTCCTTTTGGGGGTAATATACAGGGAAAATGGGGGTTATATAAGGGACTCTCATCATCCCTGTATATACCAGCCATCATCCCCATATATAACCACCATTATCCGTGTATGTACCAGCCCACCATTATCTCGGTATAAAATCTCCATCACCCCTGTATATACCATTAGGGCGGGCACTGTCAGCTTGCTGTGGCGTGCGGGCATTGTGGCTAAACAAGAAGTAAATGGGGTGGGCATTGAGGACACCGTGGACCAATAGGATGCCTGAAACGCCGGTATATGGGAAAAGTCCAGCAGAATCTGAAAATATGCCTCCTGATTGCTTAAAGGCTATGTACACCTTTGCACTGTATTTTTTAAATTGCCTTGTATGTATTGTGCAAAATAAATCACATTTCTAATTGGTCTACCATTTGACTTCTGTACCTGCAGTGTATTTCAGTTTATGGCCAGCTGCTGTATTCAGTTATCTCTCTAAGGCCCTGTTCACACCTGCGTTGGTGTGTTTCGTTGTTCTGGTGCAGAACAAAGGAATAACGGAAGCAACGGTTCAGTCGCACAACGGACACCGCCACCTGCCAACAGAACCCATTGACTTTAGTGGATTCCATTGGCTTTCCATGATTTTACCAGAGACAATAGTGCAGATGTGAACGAGGCCTTATCTGTCAGTCATCACCCTAATGGCAAACTGAGCAGCTCCTCTTTTGCAGGCTCATGAACAAGCATTTACTGTGGAATCTGCGCATGTGCATGGTCCTAATTACTGCATACCTCCTAACCGTCCCGGATACATCCGGGACAGTCCAGGATTCCAGGCGGTGTTACGCTGTCCCAAGCGGCCGGTGGTATGTTTTGGTGTCAACTGTGTCTGCGTCCTCAGGATGCAGATACAGTTGTATCCAAGGCTAATGTAAGCGATCGTCAGCTCCCTGCTTCTGCATTAGTACCACTCGCTGAGGAATTCCCGGGCACAGCGCTACTTTAAGTGCGGAGCCCCTTATCTCACTATCCATATATGTACATTGACGTCGGGGACTACTCCTGGAGCGGAATCCACTGCCTTTGCATTGCTGATGGTCTGGCCGGGGATTCCGCTCCTAGGCGGAACCCCTGATGTCACTGTCCATATACGTACAGTTACATCAAGGGCTCCTCCTGGAGTGCAATCCCTGGCCACAGCGTGGCCGACGCTCTGAACAGGGATTCGGCTCCTATAGGGAATGCCTTACGTCACTGTCCATATATGGACAGTGACGGCAGGAGCTCCTCCTGGAGTGGAATCCCTGGGGGAGGGGGGTGGCACCATCTACATAGGCACTGTGTGTGACACTATCTATATGGGCACTGGCGATTTATATGTGTGCACTGGTACTAGAGGTAGCTAAAGGGGCATTAAACTGTATGGGGGCAGCTATTTGTCATAATTTCTAGAAACGCATTCCCTTTAATACTGGCGTTTCATACACCAGTCCTATTAAACAGTTTGCTGGAGTAAGATGCAACACATTTATTAACATGCGAATGACTCTTAATAAATGTGTCGCATCTTTTAGTTGCAGTGCGGCTTGTCATCAGTACTTTCTACGTGCTGCGGCCTGCTGTACATTTAAAGTACATTTTTAAAATGTATTTTATTGTCTGATTGGGGGGAGGCATACAGTCTGATTGGTGGGGAGGTATGGGTCTGGCACGGACCTTTGCCTTGTTACGCCCCCCAGAGATAAATCTGGGCCGCATTATACATATAGATTTCTGCTATAATTGACATCAGTTACTGGCGTGAATTATAGTAAAATTTTGGCCATTTCTGCTAAGCCCCGCCCATTTTTTGCCCCCAAAAATGTCAACATTTGCGCATTTTGTGAATTTTCTACGCTAGTAAACTGTTGTAGAAAGGTTAATATATTCCCCTAAAGGCTACAGACCGTAATACAATATCTTAATGTAAGGATGTGTACACTTAATTGTGCAGCAACGCTTGTTGTCTCCATTCTATGTCAGTGTGGGAAGTAGATGTCCGGCCTTATGATTTGTGATATGTGATAGACCCAGAATCCCAATCACCAAACCAAAGAATGCAAAATAAAGACACAAAACATTAGAATTGGGTGTTAAATGGTCAAATCTTTTATTATATTATATGACCAAACCCAAAATGGCAAACCTCCGACTCACGAAGAGTCACCCTCCAGCACGCAGGAAAGGAAAAACCCCCTGTGGGGGAAACCTCTAGGGAAACCATGGCTGGAGGATTGCCCTTCCTCTGGGCTTAGAAGGTGCCAAAATATCATTTGTAGCAGAATTTGTACGTTTTCTCAGATTTTCAAGGAAAGACATTACAATGAACGAACGACATAAAACACATAAATCGGCTGATCTGGTTGGCTAGGCGGATGTCTCTCTTCCTGGGCACCCATTAAAATGAATGTGCGATCCACGGATGAGACGGGTCCTCCTGATGCCTCCTTGTAGCACCTGTCTCCGCTCCGGCTAATAGAGGGGGATCTCCTGCTGGAAACCCCCCTCTATTACAGACAACCCGTATGAAGAGGATGGCATCACTGTGATGCTACCCCCCCATATACCCTCTGGGCTTCCCCGATGGCATCCATATAGCAAAACAGGGGGGAGCAATGTTCCGGAGCCTTTTCACCAATAACACTGGCCAAAATGGCGAACTCTTGCAACCAGTTAACAAATGTCTTAGGGATAAGGCGGTAACAACGTTTTTCCTCCTCCTCCTTCTTACTCTCATCTCGCTTCCCCTTCTCCAGATTAAATTTTTCCAGGGGCAACAATGAAAACATTTCCACGTACTCGTCCTTCCAAATTTTTTCACGAACTTCCTTCTTCAAGTGTGCCCCCAAAGGTCCTTCAAAACACACATAAACCTCCCCCCTGGCTTTATTGTCCAACCGAACACCCTCAACCGCCGCCGCGTCGGTCTGAACAGACACCACCACCGATTCCGTATTTGCTCCTACACTCGCAGCGACCGCCGCCGGGGCATTAAACCCTACCCCACCAGCCCCCACCCATGCCGCCACAGGGGACCGCAAAGGGGGCTCGGTGAACCCCGTCCCGTCGAGCCGGCCTAACAATTCCTTGACGCAACCGACCAACTATCGCAGACTTTCCCCCCCACCCCCAACATTCCCAAACCCAGACCCCACATCATATAACCGCTCCTCAACCGCGGAACCCTCCCCCAAAACAGGAGACATAAGTATAGCAGGAAAAGGTAAAGATGGTGAAAACGACTCACCGAGCTGCACAGGTGCTGTGGACCCATCAGCTGGACCGTCCTGTCCACGAAGCTCCCCATCCCCAAGGTCTTCGGCAGATCTGGTCCCAGTTCCATGGCAGAACGCACAGGCGTGCTCAACGGCCGGAACCGAGGTGGGTGAGGGGCGGGCTCCCAAGCTCTCTCTCTGGTAGTCGACCGGCACCAGAGGGCCGGCAGCTCGCTGCCCGGAAGTCACCCTCGAAACAGACGACCTAGGCCTGCGGCCCAATGCAGGTCACTTGCTTCCACCGGATCGCCGTGGGGCTCCACCCCCAGCCGGCACATCACCAGGGGCAGCCGTCCGAACCATGGAACCCGGCGTAGAACTGGCAAGTGGAGGGGTGACCGGAAGTAGAGGCTGCACCCACCCCACTTCCGCTGGACTCCACTGCGAAGTGGGATTCCTTCCGACCCTGGCACCGGCTGCAGTATCTGTGCTGCCAGACGCCCGAGCCGGAGGTTCCCTCACAGGGCTCCCTCTGTGGCGCCGAGTTAGACGAGCCACATCGAGGCTCAGCCTTTCTGGAGGATGCGAGCGCCGGACCCGGCGCGAGGGAGAGACAGCCGAAGGTACCGGAGCGTTGGCCACCGCTGCAGCTTGTTCCTCCAACCAGGCGGGGCCGAATGCAGCAGCCGCCGCCCGCATCTGCTCAATGAAGTGCTGCGCTGACATGAGGTAAGGTGGCCGCCGGCTGGGAGATGCGTGGATGGAAGTCTTACTCCGTGCGCTGCTCCCGACCAAAAGACCGGGAAGTCAGCGCACTTCCGGCTAACCCTCACCGGATCCCCTCCCTCTCCTAGACCATCCCCCTCCACTAACTCTCCCCTTTGGCTGTGACACGATCCTCCCTCCTATCCCCGTCATGTCTGGCCTACCCTCCATTGTGGCAGAGTCCGTCCGGCCTGTGCTTTCTATGGTTTCGTGCTTGGGATTTTCGGTCTATCACATATCACAAAATCATAAGGCCGGACATCTACTTCCCACACTGACATAGAATGGAGACAACAAGCGTTGCTGCACACATCGATTACATTAAGATATTGTATTACGGTCTGTAGCCTTTGGGGGAATATATTAACCTTTCTACAAAAGTTTACTAGCGTAGAAAATCCACAAAATGCGCAAAAGTCAACATTTTTGGGGGCAAAAAATGGGCAGGGCTTAGCAGAAATGGCCAACAATTTTACTATAATTTACGCCAGTAACTGATGTAAATTATAGCAGAAATCTATATGTATAGTGCGGCCCAGATTTATCTCTGGGGGGCGTAACAAGGCAAAGGTCCGTGCCAGACCCATACCTCCCCACCAATCAGACTGTATGCCCCCCCCAATCAGACAATAAAATACATTTTAAAAATGTACTTACCTCACCACTCCGTTTCTCCCTCCCGGATTCCCTCAGACTCTTACAGCAGGCCGCAGCATGTGGAAAGTACTGATGACAGGCCGCGTTGCAGCTAAAAGATGCGACACATTTATTAAGAGTAGTTCGCCTGTTAATAAATGTGTTGCATCTTACTCCAGCAAACTGTTTAATAGGACTGCTGTATGAAACGCCAGTATTAAAGGGAATGTGTCGCTAGAATTTTTATTTTTTTTCAGTTAAACAGTTAATATATAAATGATTACACATTGTTTTAATTTTTTTTATTTTTTCACAAGTCAGAAAATATTATAAATTAGGTTCTAATTTATAACATTTCCATGTGCTGGTCACTAGAGGGAGAAATTCCCAAAATTGCAGCATTGGCATGTGGTAAAGCAACCTCATTCCCTTATGCTGCAAATTTGTAGTAGACACACTCCCTCTAGTGTCCTCCCAGAATCCCCCCTCCTTTATCCTGACTAGTGCCAGGAGATAGGAGGTGGTTGAATGTTCAAACCTCCTACACTGTGTGCCGCCATTTTCTGAGCGAATGCACAGTGTAGGAGGATTAGATACAGTGATCATTAGACAGTATAACATTAACATACACACACATCACATACACAAACATAACTTACCTACTCCTGCCGCCTCCGCCCTGCCGCTCCTAGTCCTTGCGTCTGCGCTGCCTTCAACATATGGCCGGAAGCCGCGACTGGAAGTCATCATCTTACTGTACGGCCGTGGCTTCCGGTCCACATGAAAATGGCGCCGGATGTCGCTCTACCAAAGACCTTCCTTTTGGTCTGTGTGGGAGCGGCGCATGCGCCGTTCCCACACAGACGGCAACGCTATAGTGAATGGAACGGCTCCCGTTCTCATTCTCTATGGGGATGTATGTGCCGTATTCCATCTCTGTATGCGTCGTTAATGGACAGATACAGAGATGAAAAAAAAAATGGCAGCCCCCATAGAGAAGTAAAAGAAAGAAAAAAGTACAACACAAAAACACAAATAAATACAATTTATTTTAATGAAATACTAAAAGCAATATTATATAATTAAAAAAATAATTCTGTGACACCTTCCCTTTAAAGGGGTTTTCCACGTTCTGACAACTGATGACCTATCCACTGGATAGGTCATCAGTATATGATCGGTGCGTGTCCGACACCTGGACCCCGCACCGATCCGCCACTCCAGCTGCCTCCGGGCACCGGACAACACTGCCGGAAGCAGATGGCTCCTGTCAAAGAATAGAGGCCAAGCTGCAGTTCTGCCGAACGGCCGCTATGCAGTGATCAGAGCCATTTGCTTCCGGCAGTGTAGTCCGGAGCCCGGAGGCAGCTGGACTGGCAGATAGGTGCGGGGTCTGGTGTAGTAACGATTGTTGGCCCCCATACATTACCGATGATTGCTCCTTGTGACACGCTGCATCGTCGATTGGCGCTGGTTTTCATGGTCAGTATCGGGACGTCTAAAAGGACCTTTATTTCCTCAGACACCACCATAACTAGGCGTTGGAACCAACCCTTCCACCTTAGCGGGCAAAGATGAACCTTCTAAAAGGTTCATTATATACACATAAGGGCTAACGGTGAAAACACAGAGGTGCTCACCATATATCCAGCGTATAACTGTGTCCTCCAAATCTTACGGAGCAGGAGTTGTTCTACATTCCTGTTTATATCCCAGACACGTTCATACCATTTTAGACAATGAATCGAAATATTGCAAACTTGTGGCGAATCCAAGCACCGCATGTAAAGAATCTTTAAAAAATCTGCTAGGAGAAGGAATTGGATTAGGAGTATTAGCCAAGAAACAGGAAGAATACCTACTGATAGAATTCCCTATTGTTCCCATATTCCATGGGATGCCAAAAATCCATAACTTTGCATGGTCTTGAAACTTGGGTAATCTGTGACGTAGTTGGCTAGTACCCCTGCAAACAGGCCTGCCATCAGGGTAGTACCGCTGGTACTACTGTCAGGGCCCTGGCCACAAAAGTAAAATAAAGTGGGCAGCCGCCACTCATCAAGGTTATCATCAGAGGTAATTGGTTTGTAGAAAGGAATGCTACCACCTTTAGAGTTAGTTAGTTATATGTCAAAATTTTGATCTAAGGTTTGCACACCATGACGGTCGGTAGTCATGTAGACCGGACGCTTCCATGATTTGAATACGCTGTGACGTGGCATATTGGGTCACAGGAACGTGGTGTAAAGGATCTGCCAGACACAGCTTCTGTGTCGACGCTCGTGGTTAATCAGTCTTTACCTGCTCCTAGGTCTGATAGAGTGACTCGATCTTCTACCACTCTGGTAGGCTTAGAAGTGGGAGAACCTATCACAGCCTGGCCAGACGGTTCTAGCTCCCGCCCTCGGTCTATTTATACCGTCATTTCTTGCTTGTCTTTGTCTGTGATTCTTTCCTGTTTCCTGGCTCTGCTGCTCCTGCTATTATTATTGACCTTGCTTCATTTTGACCCTGGCTTTACTGACTACACTCATGCTCTGCGTTTGGTACCCCTTACACTACTGGTTTGACTCGGCTCGTTCACTACGCCTGTTGCGCTTGGTGTTGCCGTGGGCAACTGCCCCATTTCCCTTAGCTTCTGTGTACCCTTGTCTGTTTGTCTGACATGCACATATTGAGCGTAGGGACCGTCGCCCAGTTGTACGCCGTCGCCTAGGACGGGCCCTGCAAGTAGGCAGGGACTGAGTGGCGGGTAGATTAGGGCTCACCTGTCTGTCTCCCTACCCCGTCATTACATAATCACAGGCCCATGTACCTTTTCTAAACTGGTCCCTGACACAACTATGGACCCGCTTGAGACCCTGGCTCAGCAAATGCAGGGCCTCTCCCTACAGGTCCAAGCCCTGGCTCAGAGGGGCAACCAGCGTGATGCTACCCTGGTAGTGCCCTACCTCACTTTTTTCTCCTTTCGGGAGAGTTGTAGGCTCTATTTCCGTCTAAGGCCCCACTCCTCAGGTTCTGAGAGCCAGCAAGTGGGTATAATTATGTCCCGGCTCCAGGACAGGCCCCAAGAATGGGCCTTCTCCTTGGCTCCTGACGCCCTTGAACTTTCCTCTGTTGATCTTTTTTTTTCTGCTCTCGGGCTCATCTATGACGAGACTGACAAGACTGCTTTTGCCGAGAGTCAGCTGGTGACCTTACGTCAGGGTAAGACACCCATTGAGGAGTACTGTTCTGACTTTAGAAAGTGGTGTGTAGCTTCTCGGTGGAATGACCCTGCCTTGAGTTGCCAGTTTAGATTGGGTCTGTCGAACGCCCTGAAAGACTGAAAGACCTGTTAGTTAGCTATCCCTCTTCTGACTCCCTAGATCAGGTTATGGCTTTAGCTTTACGTCTTGACCGACGTCTCAGGGAACGACGACTTGAACGTTTTTGTGCTTTCTCCTCCCCCATGATGGCTCCCGAGGTTCCGTTGCTTCGTTCTTCCACGGAAAACTCGGATGAACCAATGCAACTCGGGGCCTCCGTGTCTCCCCAACAACGTAGAGAGCTCCGCAGGAAGAAAGGTCTCTGCTTCTACTGTAGGGATGACAAGCATCAAGTGAACAACTGTACTAGGCGTAAGAATAAGCAGCCGGAAGAACTTCCGTGCCTAAGTGACCATCGGGGAGGTCACTTGGGCGCACAGGTATTTCCCGTAAATATGAAACCTTAAAAGACCTTGCTTCCCTTTCAGGTCTCTTTTGAAGGTAGGTCTGCTACCGGCAGTGCCATCGTGGATTTAGTGTCTTCTGATAATATTATGTCTGTGGAATTTGCTATGTTTCTAGCTATGCCATTGATTGATTTGCCTAAACCTGTCCCGGTAGTGGGTATCGACTCCACTCCACTTGCTAATGGTTTTTTTACACAGCATACCCCTGTTTTTTAACTCATTGTTGGCTGCATGCATTTGAAGCAGTGCTCTGTACTGGTGATGCAGGGATTATCGTCTGATTTGGTTTTAGGCCTTCCCTGGTTGCAGATGCATAATCCCACGTTTAACTGGAATACTGGGGATCTTACCAAATGGGGTAATGAATGCATGGCGTCATGTTTTTCTGTTAATTTTATTTCTCTCCCTGAGGAGGTGAACACTCTACCTGAGTTTATTCAGGACTTCGCTGATGGTTTTTCTAAAAAGGCCCCCGAAGTGTTACCTCCTCATAGAGAATACGATTGCGCAATCGATTTGGTACCAGGAGCTAAGCTCCCTAAGGGTAAGATATTTAATCTCTCTTGTCCCGAACGTGAGTCCATGAGAGAGTATATCCCGGAATGCCTGGCCAAGGGTTACATTCGCCCCTCTACTTCTCCGGTAGGTGCAGGCTTCTTCTTCGTAGGGAAGAAGGATGGTGGTCTTAGACCGTGCATCGATTACTGAAACTTTAATAAGGTCACTGTAAGGAACAAGTATCTTCTGTGTGCCGTTGTCTTGTGTTGTCTGTCTTGCACTTATTGAGCGTAGGGACATTTCTTGTGCGTACTTTGAGGCGTTTAGCTAATTTTTGGAATGGGTGGTCAAATCTGTGGCGGGGGTGGATTCGATCATTCATTATTTAGATGATTTCTTGTGCGCAACGATCTTGGGGCCCGCCCGTTCCGTGAGTTGGTTCGGGACATAAAACATGATCTGTTGCACCTGTGGTCGTTGTACCCGAACTTGATCACGGTGTGGTCGGATATTGTGCCTAGAAAATCCTGGCGTTTGGCACGGTCGGTGGAGCGGATCAACAAAGCCAGGATAAAAGTTAACAGGGCGGTGTCTACATTTGTTGCGCGGAATGGCGGCATATGTGTTCGGCACTGGGACTTGGAAGCTGGAGTTGGAGCATATTGGAGTGCAGATGGTGTTCACCTGAATGATGTGGGAATGGATTTGTGGTGCTTGGGCTTGCAGGATGGCATTGGGAGGGCTATTTTGTTGTGGCGGGACTCTCAGGCTTGAGGGGGTGAAGGCCTGTTCGCTGTGGCTGGGGAGTCCTTGGAGTTAGACAAAAAATGTTAAAGCTGATGCTCTGTCGCGTAGTTTCATGGCCAGCCCCTCTCTTGAGGAGGATTCCGCTTGTATTTTGCCCCCAGGTATAATCATATCCTCTGTGGATTCAGACTTAGTCTCCGAAGTTGCGGCTGATCAAGCTTCTGCTCCCGAGAACCTTCCTGAGAACAAGCTATTTGGTCCCCTGCAATTCCGGCTAAGGTTGCTCAGGGAGAACCACGACTCCGCACTATCTGGCCATCCAGGCATCCTGGGTACCAAGCACCTCATTTCTAGAACCTATTGGTGGCCTGGGTTGCTTAAAGACGTTAAGGCCTACGTCGCCTCTTGTGAAATTTGTACTAGATCCAAGACTCCCAGGTCCCGACCTGCGGGTTTACTATGTTCTTTGCCCATTCCCCAGAGACCTTGAATCCATATCTCCATGGATTTTATCACCGATCTGCCTCCGTCCCAAGGCACGTCGGTGGTGTGGGTTGTAGGAGACCGCTTCAGTAAGATGTGCCACTTTGCACCCCTCAAGAAACTACCCAATGCCAAGACGTTAGCTACCTTGTTTGTCAAACACATCCTGCGTCTCCATGGGGTTCCGGTCAATATTATTTCTGACAGAGGGGTACAATTTGTTTCATTGTTTTGGAGAGCTTTCTGTAAGAAGCTGGAGATTGATCTGTCCTTTTCCTCGGCCTTCCATCCTGAAACTAATGGCCAAACTGAGAGGACTAATCAGTCTGTGGAACTATACTAAAGATGTTTTATCTCAAACTTTCAAGATGATTGGGTCTCCTTCATTCTCCTCGCCGAATTTTCCCTTAATAACCGGGTCAGTAGCTCGTCTGGGGTTTCCCCCTTCTTCTGTAATTTTGGGCTTAATCCACGGTTCTCCTCCGTTTTACCTGGTGGTTCCAACAATACCGAGGTAGATGTCGTTCATCGGGAACTGTGCACAGTCTGGGCCCAGGTTCAGAAGAACCTTGAGGCGTCCCAGATCATCAAAAAGACTCAGGCAGATAAAAGACGTTCAACTAACCCTCTGCTTGTGGTCGGGGATCTGGTGTGGCTGTCTTCTAAAAATTTGCGCCTTAAAGTTCCGTCCAAGAAGTTTGCTCCCCGGTATATAGGGCCATACAAAATTATTGAGGTCCTCAACCCTGTCTCCTTCCGGCTGGAGTTACCCCCGTCTTTTCAGATACACAACGTGTTCCTTGCCTCCCTCTTGAAAAGCTGCTCCCCGTCCTTGGCTACATCGAGGAAACCTCCGGTTCCTGTTCTCACTCCGGATGGGGTAGAATTCGAGGTAGCCAAGATTGTGGACAGCAGGATGGTCCAAGGCTCCCTCCAGTACCTGGTCCATTGGAGAGGATACGGGCCTGAGGAGAGGACTTGGGTACCCGCCCGGGATGTTCACGCCGGTATATTGCTCAGCAAGTTCCAATTTTGGTTCCCCAACAAGCAAGGCCCACCTAGGAAGGGTCCAGTGGCCCCTCATAAAAAGGGGGGTACTGTAAAGGGTTTGCCAGACACAGGTTCTGTGTCGACGCCCGGGGTTAATCAGCCTTCATCAGCTCCAAGGTCTGCTCGAGTGACGCGATCTGTTACCACTCAGGCTGGCAGGCTGAGGAGAGGGAGAACCTATCAAAGCCTGGCCTGACGGTTCTAGCTCCTGCCCTTGGTCTATTTTTACCCTCACTTGCAGCATGTTCCTTGCCTGTGATTGTCTGGTTTCCTGGCTCTGCGATTCTTGCTACTTACCTTATTGACCGCTGTTACTTATTGACCCTGGCTTGACTGACTATTCTCCTGCTCTGATTTGCTACTTCGTACTCTCCTGGTTTGTCTCGGCTCGTTCACCACTGCCTGTTGCGCACGGTGTTTCCGTGGGCAACTGCCCCTACCTCCCCCTTTATCTTGTGTGTGCCCTTGTCTTGTGTTGTCTGTCTTGCACTTATTGAGCGTAGGGACCGTCGCCCAGTTGTACGCCGTCACTTAGGACGGGCCGTGCAAGTAGGCAGGGACTGTGTTTCGGGTAGATTAGGGCTCACCTGTCTGTCTCCCTACCCCGTTTCATTACACTATGACACCTGATAGCTCTGCTACTTGATAGGAGACAGTGGCTCAGCAGACAGTATCACATATAATATGCTTAGATACAACGGCTTAGCAGACAGTACCACACATGCTAGGCCCAATTAGAAGGTTAATTGTGAAAACATTTCTTATGGTGTTTCTCGATAAAGGTCACTTGAACTGGTATCATTTAAACAGTTAACCCATGAATGGCGCTGTTTATGTGGAATTTACCCTGCGGACTAATGTACCATATAATGTATTAAAAAAAAAGTAAAAAAACATACATTTTGTGGGGTGAATTGAAAAAAAACCTGTAATTCCGCCATTTCTGTCTTGATTTCACAGTGTTCATCGGACGGCATGAATTGCATGATAACTTGATTCTGCAGGTCGCTACGATTATGGCGATACCAAATTTATATCGTTTTATTTTTTACAAAATAATTTGTTTTTGTCACGCTGCATTCGAAGATGAACTGCATAGTTTTTCAATGCAACAGCACTTCATAGGGCGGGAAGGGGTTAAAACCCACTCTCTAAAGCCCCCCTTCAAGATACATTTCAACTAATCTGGTCCCCATGGCAGAAATCTGTCTTTCCATCTGGCACCTCCAGCAGACTCCTTTCAGTCTAGTTTGATTTCTTTTACCTCAGAGTTCCCCTTTTTCCCTTTTTTTAATTTCTTCTTTCCCTCTCCCCTTCTTCTCCTCCTCCCCCCACTTTTTTAGAACTTTTTCTAACAGGGGCTGTGCAGGATTAGAAAAATATGTCTGCTTTCTTCCAAATACAGCACCACACCTATCCACAGGTTGTATCTGGTATTGCAGGTTAGCTCCATTGAAGTGAATGGTAATGAGCTGTAGTACCACACACAACCTATGGACAGGTGTGGTGCTGGTTTTTGGAGAAAGCAGACAAGTTCTCTCATCCTGGACAACCCTTTGTCATGGATAGTTCTTGTGCGGAGATGCTCCCTGCATTATCCCTTTTCCTTTATGGCCGCTGATATGTTCTATTCAGCTTTATGGCCTCTGTGGTAAGTACACTGCCAGCCATTAAAGGGTTAACACTTCAGACCACTGTGGGTGACGTCACAATGTATGAGTTGTGCAGTGGTAATAAACTCCTGTAGTAATGATGATGAAGGTGCTGATGTCATAAATACAAATGTTTATGACATAAAGAAGATTCCATATTAGAAGGTTTTACTGCCACATTCAGCGCCATATTGGATGGGACTGAGGACCTTGAGCTTGACTTCACCACCAATACCGACCTGATGTAATTTGGAGGTTCTAGCAGGGAAACCCTTCACCCCAGACCACTTCTTCATCACAGTGATGCCATCCTCTTCATATGGGTTGTCTGTAATAGAGGGGGGTTTCCAGCAGGAGATCCCCCTCTATTAGCCAGAGCGGAGACAGGTGCTACAAGGAGGCATCTGGAGGACCCATCTCATCCGTGGATCGCCCATTCATTTTAATGGGTGCCCAGGAAGAGAGACATCCGCCTAGCCAACCAGATCAGCCGATTTATGTGTTTTATGTCGTTCGTTCATTGTATTGTCTTTCCTTGAAAATCTGAGAAAACGTACAAATTCTGTTACAAATGATATTTTGGCACCTTCTAAGCCCAGAGGAAGGGCAATCCTCCAGCCATGGTTTCCCTAGAGGTTTCCCCCACAGGGGGTTTTTCCTTTCCTGCGTGCTGGAGGGTGACTCTTCGTGAGTCGGAGGTTTGCCATTTTGGGTTTGGTCATATAATATAATAAAAGTTTTGACCATTTAACACCCAATTATAATGTTTTGTGTCTTTATTTTGCATTCTTTGGTTTGGTGATTGGGATTCTGGGTCTATCACATATCACAAAATCATAAGGCCGGACATCTACTTCCCACACTGACATAGAATGGAGACAACAAGCGTTGCTGCACAATTAAGTGTACACATCCTTACATTAACCCCTTCCAGACATTTGCCGTATGGGTACGCCATGGAAAGCTATGACTTCCCGCAAATTGCCGTATCCATACGCCAAATGTTTGGCACCGTCTCTGAATCTGAGTCTGTGCCATCATCACCGGATCTCAGCTGTATCTTACAGCTGACATCCGGCTGCAATGGCGGGGACTGAAATTAGCTTTGATCCCCGCCAGATCTAATACATTGCACTAGGTAGTGCAATGTATTAGAAAAAAAACATCAGACAGTTGGAACTTCAAGTCCCCTAGTGGAACTTGAAAAAAGTGTAAAAGAAAGTATAAAAAAAGTGTAAAAAAAAGTAAAAAAAATAAAAGTTTGATAACAATAATATTTTCTGCGTCCTATTAATTTTAATTGGAGCTCAGAGGTGGAAACCACTTGTAGAACATCAGCCCCCCACTCACAGTGAAATAACCATCAGGAGTATCCGCCCTGGAAACCACAGGGAATTCCACCTGAAAAACCGCACCAAATTTTAGTGCAGTTTTTCGGGCGGTATATCTCCTGCGGAAAGACCGCAGAAATCATTTTAAAAAAGCTTATACTTACCATAGTCATAGCGACGCGTATTCTGTTCTGAGCGCAGCCCGGCCTCCTGGGATGATGCTGTAGGACATGTGACCGCTGCAGCCTTTGATTGGCTGCAGCAGTCACATGGGAAGGTATCATCATCCCCAGGGCCGATTCTAGCTTTTTTGCTGCCTGAGGCGAAAGAAAATAAATAAAAATAAATTGTAAGTAAGAAACAACTTGTAAAACGAAACAAAAAAATTAAAGCTGTGTGAACAAAAAAATACATTAGGGCCTGTTCACATCACCGTTGGCTTCCGTTCCGAGGTTCTGTCGGGTGAACCCCGCAACGGAAAGTGAAAGTGACAGCACAGCTTCCGTTCGTCACCATTCCGGCTGGTTTCCGGTTTTCCGACGGAATCAATAGCGGAGTCGACTACGGAATGGAACGGAATCGAACGGTGATGTGAACAGGCCCTTATTGAACATCATTGTCATGAACTGCAAGGTCTCATAATGCTAAGGGCAATTGTGTAGTAAATATCCCTATATTGCCCCAGCTATAAATACTAGTAAAATGACCAGGGCAACGTGTATCCAAAATTCAAACACAAAAATGAAAGAACAATGTCAGTGTTCAAACTTGTGTCAGGGCTCCTTTAATGGCTCTTTACAGTCAGTATAGTAACGCATGCGGCACTTTACAGTCAGTATAGTAACACATGCGGCACTTTACAGTCAGTATAGTAACACACGCTGCACTTTACAGTCAGTATAGTAACACATGCGGCACTTTACAGTCAGTATAGTAACACACGCTGCACTTTACAGTCAGTATAGTAACACACGCTGCTCTTTACAGTCAGTATAGTAACACATGCTGCACTTTACAGTCAGTATAGTAACACATGCTGCACTTTACAGTCAGTATAGTAACGCACGCTGCACTTTACAGTCAGTATAGTAACACATGCGGCACTTTACAGTCAGTATAGTAACACACGCTGCACTTTACAGTCAGTATAGTAACACATGCTGCACTTTACAGTCAGTATAGTAACACATGCTGCACTTTACAGTCAGTATAGTAACACATGCTGCTCTTTACAGTCAGTATAGTAACACATGCTGCTCTTTACAGTCAGTATAGTAACACATGCTGCACTTTACAGTCAGTATAGTAACACACGCTGCACTTTACAGTCAGTATAGTAACACATGCTGCTCTTTACAGTCAGTATAGTAACACACGCTGCACTTTACAGTCAGTATAGTAACACACGCTGCACTTTACAGTCAGTATAGTAATTCACGCTGCACTTTACAGTCAGTATAGTAACACACGCTGCTCTTTACAGTCAGTATAGTAACACATGCTGCACTTTACAGTCAGTATAGTAACACATGCTGCACTTTACAGTCAGTATAGTAACACACGCTGTTCTTTACAGTCAGTATAGTAACACATGTTGCACTTTACAGTCAGTATAGTAACACACGCTGTTCTTTACAGTCAGTATAGTAACACATGCTGCTCTTTACAGTCAGTATAGTAACACAAACTGCACTTTACAGTCAGTATAGTAACACACGCTGCACTTTACAGTCAGTATAGTAACACACGCTGCACTTTACAGTCAGTATAGTAACACACGCTGCACTTTACAGTCAGTATAGTAACACACGCTGCACTTTACAGTCAGTATAGTAACACATGCTGCACTTTACAGTCAGTATAGTAACACACGCTGCTCTTTACAGTCAGTATAGTAACACACGCTGCACTTTACAGTCAGTATAGTAACACACGCTGCACTTTACAGTCAGTATAGTAACACACGCTGCACTTTACAGTCAGTATAGTAACACATGCTGCTCTTTACAGTCAGTATAGTAACGCACGCTGCACTTTACAGTCAGTATAGTAACACACGCTGCTCTTTACAGTCAGTATAGTAACACACGCTGCACTTTACAGTCAGTATAGTAACACACGCTGCTCTTTACAGTCAGTATAGTAACACATGCTGCACTTTACAGTCAGTATAGTAACACATGCTGCACTTTACAGTCAGTATAGTAACACATGCTGCACTTTACAGTCAGTATAGTAACACATGCTGCACTTTACAGTCAGTATAGTAACACATGCTGCACTTTACAGTCAGTATAGTAACACATGCTGCTCTTTACAGTCAGTATAGTAACACACGCTGCACTTTACAGTCAGTATAGTAACACATGCTGCACTTTACAGTCAGTATAGTAACACATGCTGCTCTTTACAGTCAGTATAGTAACGCACGCTGCACTTTACAGTCAGTATAGTAACGCACGCTGCACTTTACAGTCAGTATAGTAACACATGCTGCACTTTACAGTCAGTATAGTAACACATGCTGCTCTTTACAGTCAGTATAGTAACACACGCTGCACTTTACAGTCAGTATAGTAACACATGCTGCACTTTACAGTCAGTATAGTAACACACGCTGCACTTTACAGTCAGTATAGTAACACATGCTGCACTTTACAGTCAGTATAGTAACGCACGCTGCACTTTACAGTCAGTATAGTAACACATGCTGCACTTTACAGTCAGTATAGTAACACATGCTGCACTTTACAGTCAGTATAGTAACACACGCTGCACTTTACAGTCAGTATAGTAACGCACGCTGCACTTTACAGTCAGTATAGTAACACATGCTGCACTTTACAGTCAGTATAGTAACACATGCTGCACTTTACAGTCAGTATAGTAACACACGCTGCACTTTACAGTCAGTATAGTAACACATGCTGCACTTTACAGTCAGTATAGTAACGCACGCTGCTCTTTACAGTCAGTATAGTAACGCATGCTGCACTTTACAGTCAGTATAGTAACACATGCTGCACTTTACAGTCAGTATAGTAACACATGCTGCACTTTACAGTCAGTATAGTAACACATGCTGCACTTTACAGTCAGTATAGTAACACATGCTGCACTTTACAGTCAGTATAGTAACACATGCTGCACTTTACAGTCAGTATAGTAACACATGCTTCTCTTTACAGTCAGTATAGTAACACACGCTGCACTTTACAGTCAGTATAGTAACACACGCTGCACTTTACAGTCAGTATAGTAACACACGCTGCTCTTTACAGTCAGTATAGTAACACACGCTGCACTTTACAGTCAGTATAGTAACACACGCTGCACTTTACAGTCAGTATAGTAACACACGCTGTTCTTTACAGTCAGTATAGTAACACATGCTGCACTTTACAGTCAGTATAGTAACGCACGCTGCTCTTTACAGTCAGTATAGTAACACATGCTGCACTTTACAGTCAGTATAGTAACACACGCTGCACTTTACAGTCAGTATAGTAACACATGCTGCACTTTACAGTCAGTATAGTAACACACGCATCACTTTACAGTCAGTATAGTAACACATGCTGCACTTTACAGTCAGTATAGTAACACATGCTGCTCTTTACAGTCAGTATAGTAACGCACGCTGCACTTTACAGTCAGTATAGTAACACATGCTGCACTTTACAGTCAGTATAGTAACACATGCTGCACTTTACAGTCAGTATAGTAACACACGCTACTCTTTACAGTCAGTATAGTAACACATGCGGCACTTTACAGTCAGTATAGTAACACACGCTGCACTTTACAGTCAGTATAGTAACACACGCTGCACTTTACAGTCAGTATAGTAACACATGCTGCTCTTTACAGTCAGTATAGTAACACACGCTGCACTTTACAGTCAGTATAGTAACACATGCGGCACTTTACAGTCAGTATAGTAACACACGCTGCACTTTACAGTCAGTATAGTAACACACGCTGCACTTTACAGTCAGTATAGTAACACACGCTGCTCTTTACAGTCAGTATAGTAACACACGCTGCACTTTACAGTCAGTATAGTAACACACGCTGCACTTTACAGTCAGTATAGTAACACACGCTGCACTTTACAGTCAGTATAGTAACACATGCTGCACTTTACAGTCAGTATAGTAACGCACGCTGCACTTTACAGTCAGTATAGTAACACATGCTGCACTTTACAGTCAGTATAGTAACACATGCTGCACTTTACAGTCAGTATAGTAACACACGCTGCACTTTACAGTCAGTATAGTAACGCACGCTGCACTTTACAGTCAGTATAGTAACACATGCTGCACTTTACAGTCAGTATAGTAACACATGCTGCACTTTACAGTCAGTATAGTAACACACGCTGCACTTTACAGTCAGTATAGTAACGCACGCTGCACTTTACAGTCAGTATAGTAACACATGCTGCACTTTACAGTCAGTATAGTAACACATGCTGCTCTTTACAGTCAGTATAGTAACACATGCTGCACTTTACAGTCAGTATAGTAACACATGCTGCACTTTACAGTCAGTATAGTAACACACGCTGTTCTTTACAGTCAGTATAGTAACACATGTTGCACTTTACAGTCAGTATAGTAACACACGCTGTTCTTTACAGTCAGTATAGTAACACATGCTGCTCTTTACAGTCAGTATAGTAACACACGCTGCACTTTACAGTCAGTATAGTAACGCACGCTGCTCTTTACAGTCAGTATAGTAACACATGCTGCACTTTACAGTCAGTATAGTAACACACGCTGCACTTTACAGTCAGTATAGTAACACATGCTGCACTTTACAGTCAGTATAGTAACGCACGCTGCACTTTACAGTCAGTATAGTAACACATGCTGCACTTTACAGTCAGTATAGTAACACATGCTGCTCTTTACAGTCAGTATAGTAACACACGCTGCACTTTACAGTCAGTATAGTAACACACGCTGCACTTTACAGTCAGTATAGTAATTCACGCTGCACTTTACAGTCAGTATAGTAACACACGCTGCTCTTTACAGTCAGTATAGTAACACATGCTGCACTTTACAGTCAGTATAGTAACACATGCTGCACTTTACAGTCAGTATAGTAACACACGCTGCTCTTTACAGTCAGTATAGTAACACATGCTGCACTTTACAGTCAGTATAGTAACACACGCTGCTCTTTACAGTCAGTACAGTAACACATGTTGCACTTTACAGTCAGTATAGTAACACACGCTGTTCTTTACAGTCAGTATAGTAACACATGCTGCTCTTTACAGTCAGTATAGTAACACATGCTGCACTTTACAGTCAGTATAGTAACACACGCTGTTCTTTACAGTCAGTATAGTAACACATGCTGCTCTTTACAGTCAGTATAGTAACGCACGCTGCTCTTTACAGTCAGTATAGTAACACATGCTGCACTTTACAGTCAGTATAGTAACACACGCTGCACTTTACAGTCAGTATAGTAACACATGCTGCACTTTACAGTCAGTATAGTAACGCACGCTGCACTTTACAGTCAGTATAGTAACACATGCTGCACTTTACAGTCAGTATAGTAACACATGCTGCTCTTTACAGTCAGTATAGTAACACACGCTGCACTTTACAGTCAGTATAGTAACACACGCTGCACTTTACAGTCAGTATAGTAATTCACGCTGCACTTTACAGTCAGTATAGTAACACACGCTGCTCTTTACAGTCAGTATAGTAACACACGCTGCTCTTTACAGACAGTATAGTAACACATGCTGCTCTTTACAGTCAGTATAGTAACACACGCTGCACTTTACAGTCAGTATAGTAACACATGCGGCACTTTACAGTCAGTATAGTAACGCACGCGGCACTTTACAGTCAGTATAGTAACGCACGCTGCACTTTACAGTCAGTATAGTAACACACGCTGCACTTTACAGTCAGTATAGTAACACATGCAGCACTTTACAGTCAGTATAGTAACACACGCTGCTCTTTACAGTCAGTATAGTAACACACGCTGCACTTTACAGTCAGTATAGTAACGCATGCTGCACTTTACAGTCAGTATAGTAACGCACGCTGCTCTTTACAGTCAGTATAGTAACGCACGCTGCACTTTACAGTCAGTATAGTAACACATGCTGCACTTTACAGTCAGTATAGTAACGCACGCTGCACTTTACAGTCAGTATAGTAACACACGCTGCACTTTACAGTCAGTATAGTAACGCACGCTGCACTTTACAGTCAGTATAGTAACACATGCTGCACTTTACAGTCAGTATAGTAACACACGCTGCTCTTTACAGTCAGTATAGTAACACATGCGGCACTTTACAGTCAGTATAGTAACACATGC
This sequence comes from Rhinoderma darwinii, assembly GCF_050947455.1. Taxonomy (NCBI): domain Eukaryota; kingdom Metazoa; phylum Chordata; class Amphibia; order Anura; family Rhinodermatidae; genus Rhinoderma; species Rhinoderma darwinii. The sequence goes on from NW_027464077.1 coordinate 248,106, forward strand.
TGCACTTTACAGTCAGTATAGTAACACATGCTGCACTTTACAGTCAGTATAGTAACACATGCTGCTCTTTACAGTCAGTATAGTAACACACGCTGCTCTTTACAGTCAGTATAGTAACACATGCTGCACTTTACAGTCAGTATAGTAACACATGCTGCACTTTACATTCAGTATAGTAACACACGCTGCACTTTACAGTCAGTATAGTAACACACACTGCACTTTACAGTCAGTATAGTAACACATGCGGCACTTTACAGTCAGTATAGTAACACACGCTGCACTTTACAGTCAGTATAGTAACACACGCTGCACTTTACAGTCAGTATAGTAACACATGCGCCACTTTACAGTCAGTATAGTAACGCACGCTGCACTTTACAGTCAGTATAGTAACACATGCTGCACTTTACAGTCAGTATAGTAACACATGCTGCACTTTACAGTCAGTATAGTAACGCACGCTACACTTTACAGTCAGTATAGTAACACACGCTGCACTTTACAGTCAGTATAGTAATACATGCTGCACTTTACAGTCCAGTATAGTAACACACGCTGCACTTTACAGTCAGTATAGTAACACATGATGCTCTTTACAGTCAGTATAGTAACGCACGCTGCACTTTACAGTCAGTATAGTAACACATGCGGCACTTTACAGTCAGTATAGTAACACACGCAGCACTTTACAGTCAGTATAGTAACACACGCTGCTCTTTACAGTCAGTATAGTAACACATGCTGCTCTTTACAGTCAGTATAGTAACACACGCTGCACTTTACAGTCAGTATAGTAATACATGCTGCACTTTACAGTCAGTATAGTAACACATGCTGCTCTTTACAGTCAGTATAGTAACGCACGCTGCACTTTACAGTCAGTATAGTAACACATGCTGCTCTTTACAGTCAGTATAGTAACGCACGCTGCACTTTACAGTCAGTATAGTAACACATGCTGCTCTTTACAGTCAGTATAGTAACGCACGCTGCACTTTACAGTCAGTATAGTAACACATGCTGCTCTTTACAGTCAGTATAGTAACACATGCTGCACTTTACAGTCAGTATAGTAACACATGCGGCACTTTACAGTCAGTATAGTAATACATGCTGCACTTTACAGTCAGTATAGTAACACATGCTGCTCTTTACAGTCAGTATAGTAACACATGCTGCTCTTTACAGTCAGTATAGTAACGCACGCTGCACTTTACAGTCAGTATAGTAACACACGCTGCACTTTACAGTCAGTATAGTAACACATGCTGCTCTTTACAGTCAGTATAGTAACACACGCTGCACTTTACAGTCAGTATAGTAATGCACGCTGCACTTTACAGTCAGTATAGTAACGCACGCTGCTCTTTACAGTCAGTATAGTAACGCACGCTGCACTTTACAGTCAGTATAGTAATGCATGCTGCACTTTACAGTCAGTATAGTAACACATGCTGCACTTTACAGTCAGTATAGTAACACATGCTGCACTTTACAGTCAGTATAGTAACACATGCAGCACTTTACAGTCAGTATAGTAACACACGCGGCACTTTACAGTCAGTATAGTAACACACGCTGCTCTTTACAGTCAGTATAGTAACACATGCGGCACTTTACAGTCAGTATAGTAACACACGCGACACTTATCAGTCAGTATAGTAACACATGCTGCTCTTTACAGTCAGTATAGTAACACACGCTGCACTTTACAGTCAGTATAGTAACACATGCTGCACTTTACAGTCAGTATAGTAACGCACGCTGCACTTTACAGTCAGTATAGTAACGCACGCTGCACTTTACAGTCAGTATAGCAACACACGCTGCTCTTTACAGTCAGTATAGTAACACACGCTGCACTTTACAGTCAGTATAGTAACACATGCGGCACTTTACAGTCAGTATAGTAACACATGCTGCAATTTACAGTCAGTATAGCAACACACGCTGCTCTTTACAGTCAGTATAGTAACACACGCTGCACTTTACAGTCAGTATAGTAACGCACGCTGCACTTTACAGTCAGTATAGTAACACATGCTGCACTTTACAGTCAGTATAGTAACGCACGCTGCTCTTTACAGTCAGTATAGTAACACACGCTGCTCTTTACAGTCAGTATAGTAACACACGCTGCTCTTTACAGTCAGTATAGTAACACACGCTGCACTTTACAGTCAGTATAGTAACACATGCGGCACTTTACAGTCAGTATAGTAACGCACGCTGCACTTTACAGTCAGTATAGCAACACACGCTGCTCTTTACAGTCAGTATAGTAACACACGCTGCTCTTTACAGTCAGTATAGTAACGCACGCTGCACTTTACAGTCAGTATAGTAACACACGCTGCTCTTTACAGTCAGTATAGTAACACACGCTGCTCTTTACAGTCAGTATAGTAACACATGCTGCTCTTTACAGTCAGTATAGTAACACACGCTGCACTTTACAGTCAGTATAGTAACGCATGCGCCACTTTACAGTCAGAATAGTAACACATGCGGCACTTTACAGTCAGTATAGTAACGCATGCTGCACTTTACAGTCAGTATAGTAACACATGCGGCACTTTACAGTCAGTATAGTAACACATGCTGCACTTTACAGTCAGTATAGTAACACACGCTGCTCTTTACAGTCAGTATAGTAACACATGCGGCACTTTACAGTCAGTATAGTAACACATGCTGCACTTTACAGTCAGTATAGTAACGCACGCTGCTCTTTACAGTCAGTATAGTAACACATGCGGCACTTTACAGTCAGTATAGTAACACATGCTGCACTTTACAGTCAGTATAGTAACACACGCTGCTCTTTACAGTCAGTATAGTAACACATGCGGCACTTTACAGTCAGTATAGTAACACATGCTGCACTTTACAGTCAGTATAGTAACACACGCTGCTCTTTACAGTCAGTATAGTAACACATGCTGCACTTTACAGTCAGTATAGTAACACACGCTGCTCTTTACAGTCAGTATAGTAACACATGCTGCACTTTACAGTCAGTATAGTAACACACGCTGCTCTTTACAGTCAGTATAGTAACGCACGCTGCTCTTTACAGTCAGTATAGTAACACATGCTGCACTTTACAGTCAGTATAGTAACACACGCTGCTCTTTACAGTCAGTATAGTAACGCACGCTGCACTTTACAGTCAGTATAGTAACACATGCTGCACTTTACAGTCAGTATAGTAACGCACGCTGCTCTTTACAGTCAGTATAGTAACACACGCTACACTTTACAGTCAGTATAGTAACACACGCTGCTCTTTACAGTCAGTATAGTAACGCACGCTGCTCTTTACAGTCAGTATAGTAACACATGCTGCTCTTTACAGTCAGTATAGTAACGCATGCGGCACTTTACAGTCAGTATAGTAACACATGCTGCACTTTACAGTCAGTATAGTAACGCACGCTGCACTTTACAGTCAGTATAGTAACACACGCTGCACTTTACAGTCAGTATAGTAACACATGCTGCAGTTTACAGTCAGTATAGTAACGCACGCTGCACTTTACAGTCAGTATAGTAACACACGCTGCACTTTACAGTCAGTATAGTAACGCACGCGGCACTTTACAGTCAGTATAGTAACGCATGCTGCACTTTACAGTCAGTATAGTAACGCACGCTGCTCTTTACAGTCAGTATAGTAACGCACGCTACACTTTACAGTCAGTATAGTAACGCACGCTACACTTTACAGTCAGTATAGTAACACACGCTGCTCTTTACAGTCAGTATAGTAACACATGCTGCTCTTTACAGTCAGTATAGTAACGCACGCTGCACTTTACAGTCAGTATAGTAACACACGCTGCACTTTACAGTCAGTATAGTAACGCACGCAGCTCTTTACAGTCAGTATAGTAACGCACGCTGCACTTTACAGTCAGTTTAGTAACACACGCTGCACTTTACAGTCAGTATAGTAACACACGCTGCTCTTTACAGTCAGTATAGTAACACATGCTGCACTTTACAGTCAGTATAGTAACACACGCTGCACTTTACAGTCAGTATAGTAACGCACGCTGCACTTTACAGTCAGTTTAGTAACACACGCTGCACTTTACAGTCAGTATAGTAACACATGTGGCACTTTACCGTCAGTACAGTAACACATGCAGCACTTTACAGTCAGTATAGTAACACATGCTGCACTTTACAGTCAGTATAGTAACGCACGCTGCACTTTACAGTCAGTATAGTAACACATACGGCACTTTACAGTCAGTATAGTAACACACGCTGCACTTTACAGTCAGTATAGTGACACATGTTGCTCTTTACAGTCAGTATAGTAACACACGCTGCACTTTACAGTCAGTATAGTAACGCACGCTGCACTTTACAGTCAGTATAGTAACACATGCAGCACTTTACAGTCAGTATAGTAACACACGCTGCACTTTACAGTCAGTATAGTAACACATGCGGCACTTTACAGTCAGTATAGTAACACACGCTGTACTTTACAGTCAGTATAGTAACGCACGCTGCACTTTACAGTCAGTATAGTAACGCACGCTGCACTTTACAGTCAGTATAGTAACACATGCTGCTCTTTACAGTCAGTATAGTAACGCACGCTGCACTTTACAGTCAGTATAGTAACACACGCTGTACTTTACAGTCAGTATAGTAACACATGCTGCACTTTACAGTCAGTATAGTAACGCACGCTGCACTTTACAGTCAGTATAGTAACACACGCTGCTCTTTACAGTCAGTATAGTAACACACGCTGCTCTTTACAGTCAGTATAGTAACACATGCAGCTCTTTACAGTCAGTATAGTAACGCACGCTGCTCTTTACAGTCAGTATAGTAACGCACGCTGCACTTTACAGTCAGTATAGTAACACACGCTGCACTTTACAGTCAGTATAGTAACACACGCTGCACTTTAAAGTCAGTATAGTAACGCATGCGGCACTTTACAGTCAGTATAGTAACACACGCTGCACTTTACAGTCAGTATAGTAACACATGCTGCACTTTACAGTCAGTATAGTAACACATGCTGCACTTTACAGTCAGTATAGTAACGCACGCTGCTCTTTACAGTCAGTATAGTAACGCACGCTGCACTTTACAGTCAGTATAGTAACACACGCTGCACTTTACAGTCAGTATAGTAACACGCGCTGCACTTTACAGTCAGTATAGTAACGCACGCTGCACTTTACAGTCAGTATAGTAACACATGCGGCACTTTACAGTCAGTATAGTAACACACGCTGCACTTTACAGTCAGTATAGTAACGCATGCTGCTCTTTACAGTCAGTATAGTAACACACGCTGCTCTTTACAGTCAGTATAGTAACACATGCGGCAATTTACAGTCAGTATAGTAACACACGCGTCACTTTACAGTCAGTATAGTAACACATGCTGCTCTTTACAGTCAGTATAGTAACACACGCTGCTCTTTACAGTCAGTATAGTAACACATGCGGCTCTTTACAGTCAGTATAGTAACACACGCTGCTCTTTACAGTCAGTATAGTAACACACGCTGCACTTTACAGTCAGTATAGTAACGCATGCTGCACTTTACAGTCAGTATAGTAGCACACGCGGCACTTTACAGTCAGTATAGTAACACATGCTGCACTTTACAGTCAGTATAGTAACACATGCTGCACTTTACAGTCAGTATAGTAACACATGCGCCACTTTACAGTCAGAATAGTAACACATGCGGCACTTTACAGTCAGTATAGTAACACATGCGGCACTTTACAGTCAGTATAGTAACACATGCTGCACTTTACAGTCAGTATAGTAACACATGCTGCACTTTAAAGTCAGTATAGTAACACATGTTGCTCTTTACAGTCAGTATAGTAACACATGCTGCACTTTACAGTCAGTATAGTAACACACGCTGCTCTTTAAAGTCAGTATAGTAACACATGCTGCACTTTACAGTCAGTATAGTAACACATGCTGCACTTTACAGTCAGTATAGTAACACATGCTGCACTTTAAAGTCAGTATAGTAACACATGCTGCACTTTACAGTCAGTATAGTAACACATGCTGCACTTTACAGTCAGTATAGTAACACACGCTGCTCTTTACAGTCAGTATAGTAACGCACGCTGCTCTTTACAGTCAGTATAGTAACGCACGCTGCACTTTACAGTCAGTATAGTAACGCATGCTGCACTTTACAGTCAGTATAGTAACACATGCGGCACTTTACAGTCAGTATAGTAACACATGCTGCACTTTACAGTCAGTATAGTAACACATGCTTCTCTTTACAGTCAGTATAGTAACACATGCGGCACTTTACAGTCAGTATAGTAACACATGCGGCACTTTACAGTCAGTATAGTAACACACGCTGCACTTTACAGTCAGTATAGTAACACATGCTGCTCTTTACAGTCAGTATAGTAACACATGCTGCTCTTTACAGTCAGTATAGTAACACACGCTGCTCTTTGCAGTCAGTATAGTAACACATGCGGCACTTTACAGTCAGTATAGTAACACATGCGGCACTTTACAGTCAGTATAGTAACACACGCTGCACTTTACAGTCAGTATAGTAACGCACGCTGCACTTTACAGTCAGTATAGTAGCACACGCTGCACTTTACAGTCAGTATAGTAACACATGCTGCTCTTTACAGTCAGTATAGTAACACATGCTGCACTTTACAGTCAGTATAGTAACACATGCTGCACTTTACAGTCAGTATAGTAACACACGCATCACTTTACAGTCAGTATAGTAACACATGCTGCACTTTACAGTCAGTATAGTAACACATGCTGCTCTTTACAGTCAGTATAGTAACGCACGCTGCACTTTACAGTCAGTATAGTAACGCATGCTGCTCTTTACAGTCAGTATAGTAACACACGCTGCTCTTTACAGTCAGTATAGTAATACATGCGGCACTTTACAGTCAGTATAGTAACGCATGCTGCTCTTTACAGTCAGTATAGTAACGCACGCTGCACTTTACAGTCAGTATAGTAACACATGCTGCACTTTACAGTCAGTATAGTAACGCACGCTGCTCTTTACAGTCAGTATAGTAACACATGCTGCACTTTACAGTCAGTATAGTAACACATGCTGCTCTTTACAGTCAGTATAGTAACACATGCTGCACTTTACAGTCAGTATAGTAACACATGCTGCTCTTTACAGTCAGTATAGTAACGCACGCTGCACTTTACAGTCAGTATAGTAACGCACGCTGCACTTTACAGTCAGTATAGTAACACACGCTGCACTTTACAGTCAGTATAGTAACACACGCTGCACTTTACAGTCAGTATAGTAACGCATGCTGCTCTTTACAGTCAGTATAGTAACGCACGCTGCACTTTACAGTCAGTATAGCAACACACGCTGCTCTTTACAGTCAGTATAGTAACACACGCTGCACTTTACAGTCAGTATAGTAACACACGCTGCACTTTACAGTCAGTATAGTAACACATGCGGCACTTTACAGTCAGTATAGTAACGCATGCTGCTCTTTACAGTCAGTATAGTAACGCACGCTGCACTTTACAGTCAGTATAGTAACACATGCGGCACTTTACAGTCAGTATAGTAACACATGCTGCAATTTACAGTCAGTATAGTAACACACGCTGCTCTTTACAGTCAGTATAGTAACACATGCTGCACTTTACAGTCAGTATAGTAACGCACGCTGCTCTTTACAGTCAGTATAGTAACGCACGCTGCACTTTACAGTCAGTATAGTAACACATGCGGCACTTTACAGTCAGTATAGTAACACATGCTGCTCTTTACAGTCAGTATAGTAACACACGCTGCACTTTACAGTCAGTATAGTAACACACGCTGCTCTTTACAGTCAGTATAGTAACACATGCTGCACTTTACAGTCAGTATAGTAACACATGCTGCACTTTACAGTCAGTATAGTAACACACGCTGCACTTTACAGTCAGTATAGTAACACACGCTGCTCTTTACAGTCAGTATAGTAACACATGCGGCTCTTTACAGTCAGTATAGTAACACATGCTGCACTTTACAGTCAGTATAGTAACACACGCTGCTCTTTACAGTCAGTATAGTAACACACGCTGCTCTTTACAGTCAGTATAGTAACGCACGCTGCACTTTACAGTCAGTATAGTAACACATGCGGCACTTTACAGTCAGTATAGTAACACATGCTGCTCTTTACAGTCAGTATAGTAACACATGCTGCTCTTTACAGTCAGTATAGTAACACACGCTGCACTTTACAGTCAGTATAGTAACACATGCTGCTCTTTACAGTCAGTATAGTAACACATGCGGCACTTTACAGTCAGTATAGTAACACACGCTGCTCTTTACAGTCAGTATAGTAACACACGCTGCACTTTACAGTCAGTATAGTAACACATGCGGCACTTTACAGTCAGTATAGTAACGCACGCTGCACTTTACAGTCAGTATAGCAACACACGCTGCTCTTTACAGTCAGTATAGTAACACACGCTGCTCTTTACAGTCAGTATAGTAACGCACGCTGCACTTTACAGTCAGTATAGTAACACACGCTGCTCTTTACAGTCAGTATAGTAACACACGCTGCTCTTTACAGTCAGTATAGTAACACATGCTGCTCTTTACAGTCAGTATAGTAACACACGCTGCACTTTACAGTCAGTATAGTAACGCATGCGCCACTTTACAGTCAGAATAGTAACACATGCGGCACTTTACAGTCAGTATAGTAACGCATGCTGCACTTTACAGTCAGTATAGTAACACATGCGGCACTTTACAGTCAGTATAGTAACACATGCTGCACTTTACAGTCAGTATAGTAACACACGCTGCACTTTACAGCCAGTATAGTAACACACGCTGCACTTTACAGTCAGTATAGTAACACACGCTGCACTTTACAGTCAGTATAGTAACACACGCTGCACTTTACAGTCAGTATAGTAACACACGCTGCACTTTACAGTCAGTATAGTAACGCACGCTGCTCTTTACAGTCAGTATAGTAACACATGCTGCACTTTACAGTCAGTATAGTAACACACGCTGCACTTTACAGTCAGTATAGTAACACACGCTGCTCTTTACAGTCAGTATAGTAACACACGCTGCTCTTTACAGTCAGTATAGTAACACACGCTGCACTTTACAGTCAGTATAGTAACACACGCTGCTCTTTACAGTCAGTATAGTAACACATGCTGCACTTTACAGTCAGTATAGTAACACATGCTGCACTTTACAGTCAGTATAGTAACACATGCTGCACTTTACAGTCAGTATAGTAACACATGCTGCACTTTACAGTCAGTATAGTAACACATGCTGCTCTTTACAGTCAGTATAGTAACACACGCTGCACTTTACAGTCAGTATAGTAACACATGCTGCACTTTACAGTCAGTATAGTAACACATGCTGCACTTTACAGTCAGTATAGTAACACACGCATCACTTTACAGTCAGTATAGTAACACATGCTGCACTTTACAGTCAGTATAGTAACACATGCTGCTCTTTACAGTCAGTATAGTAACGCACGCTGCACTTTACAGTCAGTATAGTAACACATGCTGCACTTTACAGTCAGTATAGTAACACATGCTGCTCTTTACAGTCAGTATAGTAACACACGCTGCACTTTACAGTCAGTATAGTAACACATGCTGCACTTTACAGTCAGTATAGTAACACACGCTGCACTTTACAGTCAGTATAGTAACACACGCTGCACTTTACAGTCAGTATAGTAACGCACGCTGCACTTTACAGTCAGTATAGTAACACATGCTGCACTTTACAGTCAGTATAGTAACACATGCTGCACATTACAGTCAGTATAGTAACGCACGCTGCACTTTACAGTCAGTATAGTAACACATGCTGCACTTTACAGTCAGTATAGTAACACACGCTGCACTTTACAGTCAGTATAGTAACACACGCTGCACTTTACAGTCAGTATAGTAACACATGCTGCACTTTACAGTCAGTATAGTAACACATGCTGCACATTACAGTCAGTATAGTAACGCACGCTGCACTTTACAGTCAGTATAGTAACACATGCTGCACTTTACAGTCAGTATAGTAACACATGATGCACTTTACAGTCAGTATAGTAACACACGCTGCACTTTACAGTCAGTATAGTAACGCACGCTGCACTTTACAGTCAGTATAGTAACACATGCTGCACTTTACAGTCAGTATAGTAACACACGCTGCACTTTACAGTCAGTATAGTAACACACGCTGCACTTTACAGTCAGTATAGTAACACACGCTGCACTTTACAGTCAGTATAGTAACACATGCTGCACTTTACAGTCAGTATAGTAACACACGCTGCTCTTTACAGTCAGTATAGTAACGCACGCTGCACTTTACAGTCAGTATAGTAACGCACGCTGCTCTTTACAGTCAGTATAGTAACGCACGCTGCTCTTTACAGTCAGTATAGTAACACATGCTGCACTTTACAGTCAGTATAGTAACACATGCTGCACTTTACAGTCAGTATAGTAACACACGCTGCACTTTACAGTCAGTATAGTAACACATGCTGCACTTTACAGTCAGTATAGTAACACACGCTGCTCTTTACAGTCAGTATAGTAACACATGCTGCTCTTTACAGTCAGTATAGTAACACATGCAGCACTTTACAGTCAGTATAGTAACGCACGCTGCACTTTACAGTCAGTATAGTAACGCACGCTGCTCTTTACAGTCAGTATAGTAACGCACGCTGCACTTTACAGTCAGTATAGTAACACATGCTGCACTTTACAGTCAGTATAGTAACACATGCTGCACTTTACAGTCAGTATAGTAACACACGCTGCACTTTACAGTCAGTATAGTAACACATGCTGCACTTTACAGTCAGTATAGTAACACATGCTGCACTTTACAGTCAGTATAGTAACACATGTGGCACTTTACAGTCAGTATAGTAACACACGCTGCTCTTTACAGTCAGTATAGTAACACACGCTGCACTTTACAGTCAGTATAGTAACACATGCTGTTCTTTACAGTCAGTATAGTAACACATGCTGCACTTTACAGTCAGTATAGTAACGCACGCTGCTCTTTACAGTCAGTATAGTAACACATGCTGCACTTTACAGTCAGTATAGTAACACACGCTGCACTTTACAGTCAGTATAGTAACACATGCTGCACTTTACAGTCAGTATAGTAACACATGCTGCACTTTACAGTCAGTATAGTAACACATGCTGCTCTTTACAGTCAGTATAGTTTCGCACGCTGCACTTTACAGTCAGTATAGTAACACATGCTGCACTTTACAGTCAGTATAGTAACACATGCTGCTCTTTACAGTCAGTATAGTAACACACGCTGCACTTTACAGTCAGTATAGTAACACATGCTGCACTTTACAGTCAGTATAGTAACACACGCTGCACTTTACAGTCAGTATAGTAACACATGCTGCACTTTACAGTCAGTATAGTAACACATGCTGCACTTTACAGTCAGTATAGTAACACACGCTGCACTTTACAGTCAGTATAGTAACACACGCTGCACTTTACAGTCAGTATAGTAACACATGCTGCACTTTACAGTCAGTATAGTAACACATGCTGCACTTTACAGTCAGTATAGTAACGCACGCTGCACTTTACAGTCAGTATAGTAACACATGCTGCACTTTACAGTCAGTATAGTAACACACGCTGCACTTTACAGTCAGTATAGTAACGCACGCTGCACTTTACAGTCAGTATAGTAACACATGCTGCACTTTACAGTCAGTATAGTAACACATGCTGCACTTTACAGTCAGTATAGTAACACATGCTGCACTTTACAGTCAGTATAGTAACACACGCTGCACTTTACAGTCAGTATAGTAACACATGCTGCACTTTACAGTCAGTATAGTAACACACGCTGCACTTTACAGTCAGTATAGTAACGCACGCTGCACTTTACAGTCAGTATAGTAACACATGCTGCACTTTACAGTCAGTATAGTAACACATGCTGCACTTTACAGTCAGTATAGTAACGCACGCTGCACTTTACAGTCAGTATAGTAACGCACGCTGCACTTTACAGTCAGTATAGTAACACATGCTGCACTTTACAGTCAGTATAGTAACACACGCTGTTCTTTACAGTCAGTATAGTAACACATGTTGCACTTTACAGTCAGTATAGTAACACACGCTGTTCTTTACAGTCAGTATAGTAACACATGCTGCTCTTTACAGTCAGTATAGTAACACATGCTGCACTTTACAGTCAGTATAGTAACGCACGCTGCTCTTTACAGTCAGTATAGTAACACATGCTGCACTTTACAGTCAGTATAGTAACACACGCTGCTCTTTACAGTCAGTATAGTAACACATGCAGCACTTTACAGTCAGTATAGTAACACATGCTGCACTTTACAGTCAGTATAGTAACGCACGCTGCACTTTACAGTCAGTATAGTAACACATGCTGCACTTTACAGTCAGTATAGTAACACATGCTGCTCTTTACAGTCAGTATAGTAACACACGCTGCACTTTACAGTCAGTATAGTAACACACGCTGCACTTTACAGTCAGTATAGTAATTCACGCTGCACTTTACAGTCAGTATAGTAACACACGCTGCTCTTTACAGTCAGTATAGTAACACATGCTGCACTTTACAGTCAGTATAGTAACACATGCTGCACTTTACAGTCAGTATAGTAACACACGCTGTTCTTTACAGTCAGTATAGTAACACATGCTGCTCTTTACAGTCAGTATAGTAACACATGCTGCACTTTACAGTCAGTATAGTAACACATGTTGCACTTTACAGTCAGTATAGTAACACACGCTGTTCTTTACAGTCAGTATAGTAACACATGCTGCTCTTTACAGTCAGTATAGTAACACATGCTGCACTTTACAGTCAGTATAGTAACGCACGCTGCTCTTTACAGTCAGTATAGTAACACATGCTGCACTTTACAGTCAGTATAGTAACACACGCTGCACTTTACAGTCAGTATAGTAACACATGCTGCACTTTACAGTCAGTATAGTAACGCACGCTGCACTTTACAGTCAGTATAGTAACACATGCTGCACTTTACAGTCAGTATAGTAACACACGCTGCACTTTACAGTCAGTATAGTAACACATGCTGCTCTTTACAGTCAGTATAGTAACACATGCTGCACTTTACAGTCAGTATAGTAACACACGCTGCACTTTACAGTCAGTATAGTAACACATGCTGCTCTTTACAGTCAGTATAGTAACACATGCTGCTCTTTACAGTCAGTATAGTAACGCACGCTGCACTTTACAGTCAGTATAGTAACACATGCTGCTCTTTACAGTCAGTATAGTAACACATGCTGCTCTTTACAGTCAGTATAGTAACACATGCTGCTCTTTACAGTCAGTATAGTAACACACGCTGCACTTTACAGTCAGTATAGTAACACATGCTGCTCTTTACAGTCAGTATAGTAACACATGCGGCACTTTACAGTCAGTATAGTAACACACGCTGCTCTTTACAGTCAGTATAGTAACACACGCTGCACTTTACAGTCAGTATAGTAACACATGCGGCACTTTACAGTCAGTATAGTAACGCACGCTGCACTTTACAGTCAGTATAGCAACACACGCTGCTCTTTACAGTCAGTATAGTAACACACGCTGCTCTTTACAGTCAGTATAGTAACGCACGCTGCACTTTACAGTCAGTATAGTAACACACGCTGCTCTTTACAGTCAGTATAGTAACACACGCTGCTCTTTACAGTCAGTATAGTAACACATGCTGCTCTTTACAGTCAGTATAGTAACACACGCTGCACTTTACAGTCAGTATAGTAACGCATGCGCCACTTTACAGTCAGAATAGTAACACATGCGGCACTTTACAGTCAGTATAGTAACGCATGCTGCACTTTACAGTCAGTATAGTAACACATGCGGCACTTTACAGTCAGTATAGTAACACATGCTGCACTTTACAGTCAGTATAGTAACACACGCTGCACTTTACAGCCAGTATAGTAACACACGCTGCACTTTACAGTCAGTATAGTAACACACGCTGCACTTTACAGTCAGTATAGTAACACACGCTGCACTTTACAGTCAGTATAGTAACACACGCTGCACTTTACAGTCAGTATAGTAACGCACGCTGCTCTTTACAGTCAGTATAGTAACACATGCTGCACTTTACAGTCAGTATAGTAACACACGCTGCACTTTACAGTCAGTATAGTAACACACGCTGCTCTTTACAGTCAGTATAGTAACACACGCTGCTCTTTACAGTCAGTATAGTAACACACGCTGCACTTTACAGTCAGTATAGTAACACACGCTGCTCTTTACAGTCAGTATAGTAACACATGCTGCACTTTACAGTCAGTATAGTAACACATGCTGCACTTTACAGTCAGTATAGTAACACATGCTGCACTTTACAGTCAGTATAGTAACACATGCTGCACTTTACAGTCAGTATAGTAACACATGCTGCTCTTTACAGTCAGTATAGTAACACACGCTGCACTTTACAGTCAGTATAGTAACACATGCTGCACTTTACAGTCAGTATAGTAACACATGCTGCACTTTACAGTCAGTATAGTAACACACGCATCACTTTACAGTCAGTATAGTAACACATGCTGCACTTTACAGTCAGTATAGTAACACATGCTGCTCTTTACAGTCAGTATAGTAACGCACGCTGCACTTTACAGTCAGTATAGTAACACATGCTGCTCTTTACAGTCAGTATAGTAACACACGCTGCACTTTACAGTCAGTATAGTAACACATGCTGCACTTTACAGTCAGTATAGTAACACACGCTGCACTTTACAGTCAGTATAGTAACACACGCTGCACTTTACAGTCAGTATAGTAACGCACGCTGCACTTTACAGTCAGTATAGTAACGCATGCTGCACATTACAGTCAGTATAGTAACGCACGCTGCACTTTACAGTCAGTATAGTAACACATGCTGCACTTTACAGTCAGTATAGTAACACACGCTGCACTTTACAGTCAGTATAGTAACACACGCTGCACTTTACAGTCAGTATAGTAACACACGCTGCACTTTACAGTCAGTATAGTAACACATGCTGCACTTTACAGTCAGTATAGTAACACACGCTGCTCTTTACAGTCAGTATAGTAACGCACGCTGCACTTTACAGTCAGTATAGTAACGCACGCTGCTCTTTACAGTCAGTATAGTAACGCACGCTGCTCTTTACAGTCAGTATAGTAACACATGCTGCACTTTACAGTCAGTATAGTAACACATGCTGCACTTTACAGTCAGTATAGTAACACACGCTGCACTTTACAGTCAGTATAGTAACACATGCTGCACTTTACAGTCAGTATAGTAACACACGCTGCTCTTTACAGTCAGTATAGTAACACACGCTGCTCTTTACAGTCAGTATAGTAACACATGCAGCACTTTACAGTCAGTATAGTAACGCACGCTGCACTTTACAGTCAGTATAGTAACGCACGCTGCTCTTTACAGTCAGTATAGTAACGCACGCTGCACTTTACAGTCAGTATAGTAACACATGCTGCACTTTACAGTCAGTATAGTAACACATGCTGCACTTTACAGTCAGTATAGTAACACACGCTGCACTTTACAGTCAGTATAGTAACACATGCTGCACTTTACAGTCAGTATAGTAACACATGCTGCACTTTACAGTCAGTATAGTAACACATGTGGCACTTTACAGTCAGTATAGTAACACACGCTGCTCTTTACAGTCAGTATAGTAACACACGCTGCACTTTACAGTCAGTATAGTAACACATGCTGTTCTTTACAGTCAGTATAGTAACACATGCTGCACTTTACAGTCAGTATAGTAACGCACGCTGCTCTTTACAGTCAGTATAGTAACACATGCTGCACTTTACAGTCAGTATAGTAACACACGCTGCACTTTACAGTCAGTATAGTAACACATGCTGCACTTTACAGTCAGTATAGTAACACATGCTGCACTTTACAGTCAGTATAGTAACACATGCTGCTCTTTACAGTCAGTATAGTTTCGCACGCTGCACTTTACAGTCAGTATAGTAACACATGCTGCACTTTACAGTCAGTATAGTAACACATGCTGCTCTTTACAGTCAGTATAGTAACACACGCTGCACTTTACAGTCAGTATAGTAACACATGCTGCACTTTACAGTCAGTATAGTAACACACGCTGCACTTTACAGTCAGTATAGTAACACATGCTGCACTTTACAGTCAGTATAGTAACACATGCTGCACTTTACAGTCAGTATAGTAACACACGCTGCACTTTACAGTCAGTATAGTAACACACGCTGCACTTTACAGTCAGTATAGTAACACATGCTGCACTTTACAGTCAGTATAGTAACACATGCTGCACTTTACAGTCAGTATAGTAACGCACGCTGCACTTTACAGTCAGTATAGTAACACATGCTGCACTTTACAGTCAGTATAGTAACACACGCTGCACTTTACAGTCAGTATAGTAACGCACGCTGCACTTTACAGTCAGTATAGTAACACATGCTGCACTTTACAGTCAGTATAGTAACACATGCTGCACTTTACAGTCAGTATAGTAACACATGCTGCACTTTACAGTCAGTATAGTAACACACGCTGCACTTTACAGTCAGTATAGTAACACATGCTGCACTTTACAGTCAGTATAGTAACACACGCTGCACTTTACAGTCAGTATAGTAACGCACGCTGCACTTTACAGTCAGTATAGTAACACATGCTGCACTTTACAGTCAGTATAGTAACACATGCTGCACTTTACAGTCAGTATAGTAACGCACGCTGCACTTTACAGTCAGTATAGTAACGCACGCTGCACTTTACAGTCAGTATAGTAACACATGCTGCACTTTACAGTCAGTATAGTAACACACGCTGTTCTTTACAGTCAGTATAGTAACACATGTTGCACTTTACAGTCAGTATAGTAACACACGCTGTTCTTTACAGTCAGTATAGTAACACATGCTGCTCTTTACAGTCAGTATAGTAACACATGCTGCACTTTACAGTCAGTATAGTAACGCACGCTGCTCTTTACAGTCAGTATAGTAACACATGCTGCACTTTACAGTCAGTATAGTAACACACGCTGCTCTTTACAGTCAGTATAGTAACACATGCAGCACTTTACAGTCAGTATAGTAACACATGCTGCACTTTACAGTCAGTATAGTAACGCACGCTGCACTTTACAGTCAGTATAGTAACACATGCTGCACTTTACAGTCAGTATAGTAACACATGCTGCTCTTTACAGTCAGTATAGTAACACACGCTGCACTTTACAGTCAGTATAGTAACACACGCTGCACTTTACAGTCAGTATAGTAATTCACGCTGCACTTTACAGTCAGTATAGTAACACACGCTGCTCTTTACAGTCAGTATAGTAACACATGCTGCACTTTACAGTCAGTATAGTAACACATGCTGCACTTTACAGTCAGTATAGTAACACACGCTGTTCTTTACAGTCAGTATAGTAACACATGCTGCTCTTTACAGTCAGTATAGTAACACATGCTGCACTTTACAGTCAGTATAGTAACACATGTTGCACTTTACAGTCAGTATAGTAACACACGCTGTTCTTTACAGTCAGTATAGTAACACATGCTGCTCTTTACAGTCAGTATAGTAACACATGCTGCACTTTACAGTCAGTATAGTAACGCACGCTGCTCTTTACAGTCAGTATAGTAACACATGCTGCACTTTACAGTCAGTATAGTAACACACGCTGCACTTTACAGTCAGTATAGTAACACATGCTGCACTTTACAGTCAGTATAGTAACGCACGCTGCACTTTACAGTCAGTATAGTAACACATGCTGCACTTTACAGTCAGTATAGTAACACACGCTGCACTTTACAGTCAGTATAGTAACACATGCTGCTCTTTACAGTCAGTATAGTAACACATGCTGCACTTTACAGTCAGTATAGTAACACACGCTGCACTTTACAGTCAGTATAGTAACACATGCTGCTCTTTACAGTCAGTATAGTAACACATGCTGCTCTTTACAGTCAGTATAGTAACGCACGCTGCACTTTACAGTCAGTATAGTAACACATGCTGCTCTTTACAGTCAGTATAGTAACACATGCTGCTCTTTACAGTCAGTATAGTAACACACGCTGCACTTTACAGTCAGTATAGTAACACACGCTGCACTTTACAGTCAGTATAGTAACACATGCTGCACTTTACAGTCAGTATAGTAACACATGCTGCTCTTTACAGTCAGTATAGTAATTCACGCTGCACTTTACAGTCAGTATAGTAACACACGCTGCTCTTTACAGTCAGTATAGTAACACATGCTGCACTTTACAGTCAGTATAGTAACACACGCTGCTCTTTACAGACAGTATAGTAACGCATGCTGCACTTTACAGTCAGTATAGTAACACATGCGGCACTTTACAGTCAGTATAGTAACGCACGCTGCACTTTACAGTCAGTATAGTAACACACGCTGCACTTTACAGTCAGTATAGTAACGCACGCTGCACTTTACAGTCAGTATAGTAACACATGCTGCACTTTACAGTCAGTATAGTAACACATGCTGCACTTTACAGTCAGTATAGTAACACACGCTGCACTTTACAGTCAGTATAGTAACACACGCAGCACTTTACAGTCAGTATAGTAACACACGCTGCACTTTACAGTCAGTATAGTAACACACGCTGCACTTTACAGTCAGTATAGTAACACATGCTGCACTTTACAGTCAGTATAGTAACACATGCTGCTCTTTACAGTCAGTATAGTAACACATGCTGCACTTTACAGTCAGTATAGTAACACATGCTGCACTTTACAGTCAGTATAGTAACACATGCTGCACTTTACAGTCAGTATAGTAACGCACGCTGCACTTTACAGTCAGTATAGTAACACATGCTGCTCTTTACAGTCAGTATAGTAACACATGCTGCACTTTACAGTCAGTATAGTAACACATGCTGCACTTTACAGTCAGTATAGTAACACATGCTGCTCTTTACAGTCAGTATAGTAACACATGCTGCACTTTACAGTCAGTATAGTAACACATGCTGCACTTTACAGTCAGTATAGTAACACATGCTGCACTTTACAGTCAGTATAGTAACGCACGCTGCACTTTACAGTCAGTATAGTAACACATGCTGCACTTTACAGTCAGTATAGTAACACACGCTGTTCTTTACAGTCAGTATAGTAACACATGTTGCACTTTACAGTCAGTATAGTAACACACGCTGTTCTTTACAGTCAGTATAGTAACACATGCTGCTCTTTACAGTCAGTATAGTAACACATGCTGCACTTTACAGTCAGTATAGTAACGCACGCTGCTCTTTACAGTCAGTATAGTAACACATGCTGCACTTTACAGTCAGTATAGTAACACACGCTGCACTTTACAGTCAGTATAGTAACACACGCTGCTCTTTACAGTCAGTATAGTAACACATGCAGCACTTTACAGTCAGTATAGTAACACATGCTGCACTTTACAGTCAGTATAGTAACGCACGCTGCACTTTACAGTCAGTATAGTAACACATGCTGCACTTTACAGTCAGTATAGTAACACATGCTGCTCTTTACAGTCAGTATAGTAACACACGCTGCACTTTACAGTCAGTATAGTAACACACGCTGCACTTTACAGTCAGTATAGTAATTCACGCTGCACTTTACAGTCAGTATAGTAACACACGCTGCTCTTTACAGTCAGTATAGTAACACATGCTGCACTTTACAGTCAGTATAGTAACACATGCTGCACTTTACAGTCAGTATAGTAACACACGCTGTTCTTTACAGTCAGTATAGTAACACATGCTGCTCTTTACAGTCAGTATAGTAACACATGCTGCACTTTACAGTCAGTATAGTAACACATGTTGCACTTTACAGTCAGTATAGTAACACACGCTGTTCTTTACAGTCAGTATAGTAACACATGCTGCTCTTTACAGTCAGTATAGTAACACATGCTGCACTTTACAGTCAGTATAGTAACGCACGCTGCTCTTTACAGTCAGTATAGTAACACATGCTGCACTTTACAGTCAGTATAGTAACACACGCTGCACTTTACAGTCAGTATAGTAACACATGCTGCACTTTACAGTCAGTATAGTAACGCACGCTGCACTTTACAGTCAGTATAGTAACACATGCTGCACTTTACAGTCAGTATAGTAACACACGCTGCACTTTACAGTCAGTATAGTAACACATGCTGCTCTTTACAGTCAGTATAGTAACACATGCTGCACTTTACAGTCAGTATAGTAACACACGCTGCACTTTACAGTCAGTATAGTAACACATGCTGCTCTTTACAGTCAGTATAGTAACACATGCTGCTCTTTACAGTCAGTATAGTAACGCACGCTGCACTTTACAGTCAGTATAGTAACACATGCTGCTCTTTACAGTCAGTATAGTAACACATGCTGCTCTTTACAGTCAGTATAGTAACACACGCTGCACTTTACAGTCAGTATAGTAACACACGCTGCACTTTACAGTCAGTATAGTAATTCACGCTGCACTTTACAGTCAGTATAGTAATTCACGCTGCACTTTACAGTCAGTATAGTAACACACGCTGCTCTTTACAGTCAGTATAGTAACACATGCTGCACTTTACAGTCAGTATAGTAACACACGCTGCTCTTTACAGACAGTATAGTAACACATGCGGCACTTTACAGTCAGTATAGTAACGCACGCTGCACTTTACAGTCAGTATAGTAACACACGCTGCACTTTACAGTCAGTATAGTAACGCACGCTGCACTTTACAGTCAGTATAGTAACACATGCTGCACTTTACAGTCAGTATAGTAACACATGCTGCACTTTACAGTCAGTATAGTAACACACGCTGCACTTTACAGTCAGTATAGTAACACACGCAGCACTTTACAGTCAGTATAGTAACACACGCTGCACTTTACAGTCAGTATAGTAACACATGCTGCTCTTTACAGTCAGTATAGTAACACATGCTGCACTTTACAGTCAGTATAGTAACACATGCTGCTCTTTACAGTCAGTATAGTAACACATGCTGCACTTTACAGTCAGTATAGTAACACATGCTGCTCTTTACAGTCAGTATAGTAACACACGCTGCACTTTACAGTCAGTATAGTAACACATGCTGCACTTTACAGTCAGTATAGTAACACATGCTGCTCTTTACAGTCAGTATAGTAACACATGCTGCTCTTTACAGTCAGTATAGTAACACACGCTGCACTTTACAGTCAGTATAGTAACACATGCTGCACTTTACAGTCAGTATAGTAACACATGCTGCTCTTTACAGTCAGTATAGTAACACATGCTGCACTTTACAGTCAGTATAGTAACACATGCTGCTCTTTACAGTCAGTATAGTAACACACGCTGCTCTTTACAGTCAGTATAGTAACACATGCTGCACTTTACAGTCAGTATAGTAACACATGCTGCACTTTACAGTCAGTATAGTAACACACGCTGCACTTTACAGTCAGTATAGTAACACACGCTGCACTTTACAGTCAGTATAGTAACACACGCTGCACTTTACAGTCAGTATAGTAACACACGCTGCTCTTTACAGTCAGTATAGTAACACATGCTGCACTTTACAGTCAGTATAGTAACACACGCTGCACTTTACAGTCAGTATAGTAACACATGCGCCACTTTACAGTCAGTATAGTAACGCACGCTGCACTTTACAGTCAGTATAGTAACACATGCTGCACTTTACAGTCAGTATAGTAACACATGCTGCACTTTACAGTCAGTATAGTAACGCACGCTGCACTTTACAGTCAGTATAGTAACACACGCTGCACTTTACAGTCAGTATAGTAATACATGCTGCACTTTACAGTCAGTATAGTAACACACGCTGCACTTTACAGTCAGTATAGTAACACATGCTGCTCTTTACAGTCAGTATAGTAACGCACGCTGCACTTTACAGTCAGTATAGTAACACATGCGGCACTTTACAGTCAGTATAGTAACACACGCTGCTCTTTACAGTCAGTATAGTAATACATGCTGCACTTTACAGTCAGTATAGTAACACATGCTGCTCTTTACAGTCAGTATAGTAACGCACGCTGCACTTTACAGTCAGTATAGTAACACACGCTGCACTTTACAGTCAGTATAGTAACACATGCTGCTCTTTACAGTCAGTATAGTAACGCACGCTGCACTTTACAGTCAGTATAGTAATGCACGCTGCACTTTACAGTCAGTATAGTAACGCACGCTGCTCTTTACAGTCAGTATAGTAACGCACGCTGCACTTTACAGTCAGTATAGTAATGCATGCTGCACTTTACAGTCAGTATAGTAACACATGCTGCGCTTTACAGTCAGTATAGTAACACATGCTGCACTTTACAGTCAGTATAGTAACACATGCAGCACTTTACAGTCAGTATAGTAACACACGCGGCACTTTACAGTCAGTATAGTAACACACGCTGCTCTTTACAGTCAGTATAGTAACACATGCGGCACTTTACAGTCAGTATAGTAACACACGCGACACTTATCAGTCAGTATAGTAACACATGCTGCTCTTTACAGTCAGTATAGTAACACACGCTGCACTTTACAGTCAGTATAGTAACACATGCTGCACTTTACAGTCAGTATAGTAACGCACGCTGCACTTTACAGTCAGTATAGTAACGCACGCTGCACTTTACAGTCAGTATAGTAACACATGCTGCACTTTACAGTCAGTATAGTAACACATGCTGCTCTTTACAGTCAGTATAGTAACACATGCTGCACTTTACAGTCAGTATAGTAACACATGCTGCACTTTACAGTCAGTATAGTAACGCACGCTGCACTTTACAGTCAGTATAGTAACGCACGCTGCACTTTACAGTCAGTATAGCAACACACGCTGCTCTTTACAGTCAGTATAGTAACACATGCTGCTCTTTACAGTCAGTATAGTAACACATGCGGCACTTTACAGTCAGTATAGTAACACATGCTGCAATTTACAGTCAGTATAGTAACACACGCTGCACTTTACAGTCAGTATAGTAACACATGCGGCACTTTACAGTCAGTATAGTAACACACGCGGCACTTTACAGTCAGTATAGTAACACACGCTGCTCTTTACAGTCAGTATAGTAACACACGCTGCACTTTACAGTCAGTATAGTAACACACGCTGCACTTTACAGTCAGTATAGTAACACACGCTGCTCTTTACAGTCAGTATAGTAACACACGCTGCTCTTTACAGTCAGTATAGTAACACATGCGGCACTTTACAGTCAGTATAGTAACACACGCGGCACTTTACAGTCAGTATAGTAACACACGCTGCACTTTACAGTCAGTATAGTAACACACGCTGCACTTTACAGTCAGTATAGTAACACACGCTGCTCTTTACAGTCAGTATAGTAACACACGCTGCTCTTTACAGTCAGTATAGTAACACACGCTGCACTTTACAGTCAGTATAGTAACGCACGCTGCACTTTACAGTCAGTATAGTAACACATGCTGCACTTTACAGTCAGTATAGTAACGCACGCTGCTCTTTACAGTCAGAATAGTAACACATGCGGCACTTTACAGTCAGTATAGTAACACACGCGGCACTTTACAGTCAGTATAGTAACACACGCTGCACTTTACAGTCAGTATAGTAACACACGCTGCACTTTACAGTCAGTATAGTAACACATGCGGCACTTTACAGTCAGTATAGTAACGCACGCTGCACTTTACAGTCAGTATAGCAACACACGCTGCTCTTTACAGTCAGTATAGTAACACACGCTGCTCTTTACAGTCAGTATAGTAACGCACGCTGCACTTTACAGTCAGTATAGTAACACACGCTGCTCTTTACAGTCAGTATAGTAACACACGCTGCTCTTTACAGTCAGTATAGTAACACATGCTGCTCTTTACAGTCAGTATAGTAACACACGCTGCACTTTACAGTCAGTATAGTAACGCATGCGCCACTTTACAGTCAGAATAGTAACACCTTTCGGCACTTTACAGTCAGTATAGTAACGCATGCTGCACTTTACAGTCAGTATAGTAACACATGCGGCACTTTACAGTCAGTATAGTAACACACGCTGCACTTTACAGTCAGTATAGTAACACATGCTGCACTTTACAGTCAGTATAGTAACACACGCTGCTCTTTACAGTCAGTATAGTAACACATGCGGCACTTTACAGTCACTATAGTAACACATGCTGCACTTTACAGTCAGTATAGTAACACACGCTGCACTTTATAGTCAGTATAGTAACACATTCTGCTCTTTACAGTCAGTATAGTAACGCACGCTACACTTTACAGTCAGTATAGTAACGCACGCTACACTTTACAGTCAGTATAGTAACACATGCTGCTCTTTACAGTCAGTATAGTAACGCACGCTGCTCTTTACAGTCAGTATAGTAACACATGCTGCTCTTTACAGTCAGTATAGTAACGCACGCTGCACTTTACAGTCAGTATAGTAACACACGCTGCACTTTACAGTCAGTATAGTAACGCACGCGGCACTTTACAGTCAGTATAGTAACGCACGCTGCACTTTACAGTCAGTATAGTAACACACGCTGCTCTTTACAGTCAGTATAGTAACACACGCTGCACTTTACAGTCAGTATAGTAACGCACGCTGCACTTTACAGTCAGTATAGTAACGCACGCTGCACTTTACAGTCAGTTTAGTAACACACGCTGCACTTTACAGTCAGTATAGTAACGCACGCTGCACTTTACAGTCAGTATAGTAACACATGCAGCACTTTACAGTCAGTATAGTAACACACGCTGCACTTTACAGTCAGTATAGTAACACATGCTGCACTTTACAGTCAGTATAGTAACACACGCTGCACTTTACAGTCAGTATAGTAACGCACGCTGCACTTTACAGTCAGTATAGTAACACACGCTGCACTTTACAGTCAGTATAGTAACACACGCTGCACTTTACAGTCAGTATAGTAACACATGCTGCACTTTACAGTCAGTATAGTAACGCACGCTGCACTTTACAGTCAGTATAGTAACACACGCTGCACTTTACAGTCAGTATAGTGACACATGTTGCTCTTTACAGTCAGTATAGTAACACACGCTGCACTTTACAGTCAGTATAGTAACGCACGCTGCACTTTACAGTCAGTATAGTAACACATGCGGCACTTTACAGTCAGTATAGTAACACACGCTGTACTTTACAGTCAGTATAGTAACACATGCGGCACTTTACAGTCAGTATAGTAACACACGCTGCTCTTTACAGTCAGTATAATAACACACACTGCACTTTACAGTCAGTATAGTAACACATGCAGCACTTTACAGTCAGTATAGTAACACATGCTGCTCTTTACAGTCAGTATAGTAACGCACGCTGCACTTTACAGTCAGTATAGTAACACACGCTGCACTTTACAGTCAGTATAGTAACACATGCTGCACTTTACAGTCAGTATAGTAACACATGCGGCACTTTACAGTCAGTATAGTAACACACGCTGTACTTTACAGTCAGTATAGTAACACATGCGGCACTTTACAGTCAGTATAGTAACACACGCTGCTCTTTACAGTCAGTATAATAACACACACTGCACTTTACAGTCAGTATAGTAACACATGCAGCACTTTACAGTCAGTATAGTAACACATGCTGCTCTTTACAGTCAGTATAGTAACGCACGCTGCACTTTACAGTCAGTATAGTAACACACGCTGCACTTTACAGTCAGTATAGTAACACATGCTGCTCTTTACAGTCAGTATAGTAACACACGCTGCTCTTTACAGTCAGTATAGTAACACACGCTGCACTTTACAGTCAGTATAGTAACGCACGCTGCACTTTACAGTCAGTATAGTAACGCACGCTGCACTTTACAGTCAGTATAGTAACACATGCTGCTCTTTACAGTCAGTATAGTAACGCACGCTGCACTTTACAGTCAGTATAGTAACACACGCTGTACTTTACAGTCAGTATAGTAACACATGCTGCACTTTACAGTCAGTATAGTAACGCACGCTGCACTTTACAGTCAGTATAGTAACGCACGCTGCACTTTACAGTCAGTATAGTAACACATGCTGCTCTTTACAGTCAGTATAGTAACGCACGCTGCTCTTTACAGTCAGTATAGTAACGCACGCTGCACTTTACAGTCATTATAGCTACGCACGCTGCACTTTACAGTCAGTATAGTAACACACGCTGCACTTTACAGTCAGTATAGTAACACACGCTGCTCTTTACAGTCAGTATAGTAACACACGCTGCTCTTTACAGTCAGTATAGTAACACATGCAGCTCTTTACAGTCAGTATAGTAACGCACGCTGCTCTTTACAGTCAGTATAGTAACGCACGCTGCACTTTACAGTCAGTATAGTAACACACGCTGCACTTTACAGTCAGTATAGTAACACACGCTGCACTTTACAGTCAGTATAGTAACGCACGCTGCTCTTTACAGTCAGTATAGTAACACACGCTGCACTTTACAGTCAGTATAGTAACACATGCTGCTCTTTACAGTCAGTATAGTAACACACGCTGCACTTTACAGTCAGTATAGTAACGCATGCGGCACTTTACAGTCAGTATAGTAACACACGCTGCACTTTACAGTCAGTATAGTAACACATGCTGCACTTTACAGTCAGTATAGTAACACATGCTGCACTTTACAGTCAGTATAGTAACACATGCTGCACTTTACAGTCAGTATAGTAACGCACGCTGCTCTTTACAGTCAGTATAGTAACGCACGCTGCACTTTACAGTCAGTATAGTAACACACGCTGCACTTTACAGTCAGTATAGTAACACACGCTGCACTTTACAGTCAGTATAGTAACGCACGCTGCACTTTACAGTCAGTATAGTAACACATGCGGCACTTTACAGTCAGTATAGTAACGCACGCTGCACTTTACAGTCAGTATAGTAACGCATGCTGCTCTTTACAGTCAGTATAGTAACACACGCTGCTCTTTACAGTCAGTATAGTAACACATGCGGCAATTTACAGTCAGTATAGTAACACACGCGTCACTTTACAGTCAGTATAGTAACACATGCTGCTCTTTACAGTCAGTATAGTAACACACGCTGCTCTTTACAGTCAGTATAGTAACACATGCGGCTCTTTACAGTCAGTATAGTAACACACGCTGCTCTTTACAGTCAGTATAGTAACACACGCTGCACTTTACAGTCAGTATAGTAACGCATGCTGCACTTTACAGTCAGTATAGTAACACACGCGGCACTTTACAGTCAGTATAGTAACACATGCTGCACTTTACAGTCAGTATAGTAACACATGCTGCACTTTACAGTCAGTATAGTAACACATGCGCCACTTTACAGTCAGAATAGTAACACATGCGGCACTTTACAGTCAGTATAGTAACACATGCGGCACTTTACAGTCAGTATAGTAACACATGCTGCACTTTACAGTCAGTATAGTAACACATGCTGCACTTTAAAGTCAGTATAGTAACACATGCTGCACTTTAAAGTCAGTAAAGTAACACATGCTGCACTTTACAGTCAGTATAGTAACGCACGCTGCACTTTACAGTCAGTATAGTAACACATGCTGCACTTTACAGTCAGTATAGTAACACATGCTGCTCTTTACAGTCAGTATAGGAACGCACGCTGCTCTTTACAGTCAGTATAGTAACGCACGCTGCACTTTACAGTCAGTATAGTAACACATGCTGCACTTTAAAGTCAGTATAGTAACACATGTTGCTCTTTACAGTCAGTATAGTAACACATGCTGCACTTTACAGTCAGTATAGTAACACATGCTGCACTTTAAAGTCAGTATAGTAACACATGTTGCTCTTTACAGTCAGTATAGTAACACACGCTGCACTTTACAGTCAGTATAGTAACACATGCTGCACTTTACAGTCAGTATAGTAACGCACGCTGCACTTTACAGTCAGTATAGTAACACATGCTGCACTTTACAGTCAGTATAGTAACGCACGCTGCACTTTACAGTCAGTATAGTAACACACGCTGCTCTTTACAGTCAGTATAGTAACACATGCGGCACTTTACAGTCAGTATAGTAACGCAAACTGCACTTTACAGTCAGTATAGTAACGCACGCTGCACTTTACAGTCAGTATAGTAACACATGCTGCACTTTACAGTCAGTATAGTAACACACGCGGCACTTTACAGTCAGTATAGTAACACACGCTGCACTTTACAGTCAGTATAGTAACACACGCTGCTCTTTACAATCAGTATAGTAACACACACTGCTCTTTACAGTCAGTATAGTAACACATGCGGCACTTTACAGTCAGTATAGTAACACACGCTGCTCTTTACAGTCAGTATAGTAACGCACGCTGCTCTTTACAGTCAGTATAGTAACGCACGCTGCACTTTACAGTCAGTATAGTAACGCATGCTGCACTTTACAGTCAGTATAGTAACACATGCGGCACTTTACAGTCAGTATAGTAACACATGCTGCACTTTACAGTCAGTATAGTAACACATGCTGCACTTTAAAGTCAGTATAGTAACACATGTTGCTCTTTACAGTCAGTATAGTAACACATGCTGCACTTTACAGTCAGTATAGTAACACATGCTGCACTTTACAGTCAGTATAGTAACACATGCTGCACTTTAAAGTCAGTATAGTAACACATGTTGCTCTTTACAGTCAGTATAGTAACACATGCTGCACTTTAAAGTCAGTATAGTAACACATGCGGCACTTTACAGTCAGTATAGTAACACATGTTGCTCTTTACAGTCAGTATAGTAACACATGCGGTACTTTACAGTCAGTATAGTAACACATGCTGCACTTTACAGTCAGTATAGTAACACATGCTGCACTTTAAAGTCAGTATAGTAACACATGTTGCTCTTTACAGTCAGTATAGTAACACATGCTGCACTTTAAAGTCAGTATAGTAACACATGCGGCACTTTACAGTCAGTATAGTAACACATGCTGCACTTTACAGTCAGTATAGTAACACATGCTGCACTTTAAAGTCAGTATAGTAACACATGCTGCACTTTACAGTCAGTATAGTAACACATGCTGCACTTTAAAGTCAGTATAGTAACACATGCGGCACTTTACAGTCAGTATAGTAACACATGCTGCACTTTAAAGTCAGTATAGTAACACATGTTGCTCTTTACAGTCAGTATAGTAACACATGCTGCACTTTAAAGTCAGTATAGTAACACATGCGGCACTTTACAGTCAGTATAGTAACACATGTTGCTCTTTACAGTCAGTATAGTAACACATGCGGCACTTTACAGTCAGTATAGTAACACATGCTGCACTTTACAGTCAGTATAGTAAGACATGCGGCACTTTATAGTCAGTATAGTAACACATGTTGCTCTTTACAGTCAGTATAGTAACACATGCTGCACTTTACAGTCAGTATAGTAACACATGCTGCACTTTACAGTCAGTATAGTAACACATGCTGCACTTTACAGTCAGTATAGTAACGCACGCTGCACTTTACAGTCAGTATAGTAACACATGCTGCACTTTACAGTCAGTATAGTAACGCACGCTGCTCTTTACAGTCAGTATAGTAACGCACGCTGCTCTTTACAGTCAGTATAGTAACGCACGCTGCACTTTACAGTCAGTATAGTAACGCACGCTGCTCTTTACAGTCAGTATAGTAACACGCGCTGCACTTTACAGTCAGTATAGTAACACATGCTGCACTTTACAGTCAGTATAGTAACACATGCGGCACTTTACAGTCAGTATAGTAACACATGCTGCACTTTACAGTCAGTATAGTAACACACGCTTCTCTTTACAGTCAGTATAGTAACACATGCGGCACTTTACAGTCAGTATAGTAACACACGCTGCACTTTACAGTCAGTATAGTAACACACGCTGCTCTTTACAGTCAGTATAGTAACACATGCGGCACTTTACAGTCAGTATAGTAACACATGCGGCACTTTACAGTCAGTATAGTAACACATGCTGCACTTTACAGTCAGTATAGTAACACATGCTGCACTTTACAGTCAGTACAGTAACACATGCTGCACTTTACAGTCAGTATAGTAACACATGCTGCACTTTACAGTCAGTACAGTAACACATGCTGCACTTTACA
Source organism: Rhinoderma darwinii (assembly GCF_050947455.1). Taxonomy (NCBI): domain Eukaryota; kingdom Metazoa; phylum Chordata; class Amphibia; order Anura; family Rhinodermatidae; genus Rhinoderma; species Rhinoderma darwinii. Next base: position 278,499 of record NW_027464077.1, read on the forward strand.
GTCAGTATAGTAACACATGCTGCACTTTACAGTCAGTATAGTAACACACGCTGCACTTTACAGTCAGTATAGTAACGCACGCTGCACTTTACAGTCAGTATAGTAACACACGCTGCACTTTACAGTCAGTATAGTAACACACGCGACACTTTACAGTCAGTATAGTAACACACGCTGCACTTTACAGTCAGTATAGTAACGCACGCTGCACTTTACAGTCAGTATAGTAACGCACGCTGCACTTTACAGTCAGTATAGTAACGCACGCTGCACTTTACAGTCAGTATAGTAACACACGCTGCACTTTACAGTCAGTATAGTAACACACGCGACACTTTACAGTCAGTATAGTAACACACGCTGCACTTTCCAGTCAGTATAGTAACGCACGCTGCACTTTACAGTCAGTATAGTAACACACGCTGCTCTTTACAGTCAGTATAGTAACACATGCGGCACTTTACAGTCAGTATAGTAACACATGCTGCACTTTACAGTCAGTATAGTAACGCACGCTGCACTTTACAGTCAGTATAGTAACACACGCTGCTCTTTACAGTCAGTATAGTAACACATGCGGCACTTTACAGTCAGTATAGTAACACACGCTGCACTTTACAGTCAGTATAGTAACACACGCTGCACTTTACAGTCAGTATAGTAACACACGCTGCACTTTACAGTCAGTATAGTAACACATGCTGCACTTTACAGTCAGTATAGTAACACACGCTGCACTTTACAGTCAGTATAGTAACACATGCAGCACATTACAGTCAGTATAGTAACACACGCTGCTCTTTACAGTCAGTATAGTAACGCACGCTGCTCTTTACAGTCAGTATAGTAACACACGCTGCTCTTTACAGTCAGTATAGTAACACACGCTGCACTTTACAGTCAGTATAGTAACACATGCTGCACTTTACAGTCAGTATAGTAACACACGCTGCTCTTTACAGTCAGTATAGTAACACACGCTGCACTTTACAGTCAGTATAGTAACACACGCTGCACTTTACAGTCAGTATAGTAACACACGCTGCACTTTACAGTCAGTATAGTAACACATGCTGCACTTTACAGTCAGTATAGTAACACACGCTGCTCTTTACAGTCAGTATAGTAACACACGCTGCACTTTACAGTCAGTATAGTAACACACGCTGCTCTTTACAGTCAGTATAGTAACACATGCGGCACTTTACAGTCAGTATAGTAACACATGCTGCACTTTACAGTCAGTATAGTAACGCACGCTGCACTTTACAGTCAGTATAGTAACACACGCTGCAATTTACAGTCAGTATAGTAACACATGCTGCACTTTACAGTCAGTATAGTAACACACGCAGCACTTTACAGTCAGTATAGTAACGCATGCTGCTCTTTACAGTCAGTATAGTAACGCATCCTGCACTTTACAGTCAGTATAGTAATACATGCTGCACTTTACAGTCAGTATAGTAACACATGCGGCACTTTACAGTCAGTATAGTAACACACGCTGCACTTTACAGTCAGTATAGTAACACATGCTGCACTTTACAGTCAGTATAGTAACACACGCTGCACTTTACAGTCAGTATAGTAACACATGCGGCACTTTACAGTCAGTATAGTAACACATGCTGCACTTTACAGTCAGTATAGTAACACATGCTGCACTTTACAGTCAGTATAGTAACACATGCTGCACTTTACAGTCAGTATAGTAACACACGCTGCACTTTACAGTCAGTATAGTAACACACGCTGCACTTTACAGTCAGTATAGTAACACACGCTGCACTTTACAGTCAGTATAGTAACACACGCTGCTCTTTACAGTCAGTATAGTAACACACGCTGCTCTTTACAGTCAGTATAGTAACACATGCAGCTCTTTACAGTCAGTATAGTAACACACGCTGCTCTTTACAGTCAGTATAGTAACGCACGCTGCACTTTACAGTCAGTATAGTAACACATGCTGCACTTTACAGTCAGTATAGTAACACACGCTGCACTTTACAGTCAGTATAGTAACGCACGCTGCACTTTACAGTCAGTATAGTAACACATGCTGCACTTTACAGTCAGTATAGTAACACACGCTGCTCTTTACAGTCAGTATAGTAACACACGCTGCTCTTTACAGTCAGTATAGTAACACACGCTGCACTTTACAGTCAGTATAGTAACACATGCTGCACTTTACAGTCAGTATAGTAACACACGCGGCACTTTACAGTCAGTATAGTAACACACGCTGCTCTTTACAGTCAGTATAGTAACACACGCTGCACTTTACAGTCAGTATAGTAACACATGCTGCACTTTACAGTCAGTATAGTAACACACGCTGCTCTTTACAGTCAGTATAGTAACACATGCAGCTCTTTACAGTCAGTATAGTAACACACGCTGCTCTTTACAGTCAGTATAGTAACGCACGCTGCACTTTACAGTCAGTATAGTAACACATGCTGCACTTTACAGTCAGTATAGTAACACATGCTGCTCTTTACAGTCAGTATAGTAACACACGCTGCTCTTTACAGTCAGTATAGTAACACACGCTGCTCTTTACAGTCAGTATAGTAACACACGCTGCTCTTTACAGTCAGTATAGTAACACACGCTGCACTTTACAGTCAGTATAGTAACGCACGCTGCACTTTACAGTCAGTATAGTAACACACACTGCACTTTACAGTCAGTATAGTAACGCACGCTGCACTTTACAGTCAGTATAGTAACACACGCTGCACTTTACAGTCAGTATAGTAACACATGCTGCACTTTACAGTCAGTATAGTAACACACGCTGCACTTTACAGTCAGTATAGTAACACACGCTGCACTTTACAGTCAGTATAGTAACACACGCTGCACTTTACAGTCAGTATAGTAACACATGCTGCTCTTTACAGTCAGTATAGTAACACATGCGGCACTTTATAGTCAGTATAGTAACGCACGCTGCACTTTACAGTCAGTATAGTAACGCACGCTGCACTTTACAGTCAGTATAATAACACACGCTGCACTTTACAGTCAGTATAGTAACACAAGCTGCTCTTTACAGTCAGTATAGTAACACACGCTGCACATTACAGTCAGTATAGTAACACATGCGGCACTTTACATTCAGTATAGTAACACATGCTGCACTTTACAGTCAGTATAGTAACACACGCTGCACTTTACAGTCAGTATAGTAACATACGCTGCTCTTTACAGTCAGTATAGTAACACATGCTGCACTTTACAGTCAGTATAGTAACACATGCTGCACTTTACAGTCAGTATAGTAACGCATCCTGCTCTTTACAGTCAGTATAGTAACACACGCGGCACTTTACAGTCAGTATAGTAACGCACGCTGCACTTTACAGTCAGTATAGTAACGCATGCTGCACTTTACAGTCAGTATAGTAACACATGCTGCACTTTACAGTCAGTATAGTAACACATGCTGCACTTTACAGTCAGTATAGTAACGCACACTGCACTTTACAGTCAGTATAGTAACACATGCTGCTCTTTACAGTCAGTATAGTAACACATGCTGCTCTTTACAGTCAGTATAGTAACACATGCTGCACTTTACAGTCAGTATAGTAACACATGCTGCACTTTACAGTCAGTATAGTAACACACGCTGCACTTTACAGTCAGTATAGTAACACATGCGGCACTTTACAGTCAGTATAGTAACACACGCTGCTCTTTACAGTCAGTATAGTAACACATGCGGCACTTTACAGTCAGTATAGTAACACACGCTGCACTTTACAGTCAGTATAGTAACACATGCTGCACTTTACAGTCAGTATAGTAACACACGCTGCTCTTTACAGTCAGTATAGTAACACATGCTGCTCTTTACAGTCAGTATAGTAACACACGCTGCTCTTTACAGTCAGTATAGTAACGCACGCTGCACTTTACAGTCAGTATAGTAACACATGCTGCTCTTTACAGTCAGTATAGTAACACACGCTGCACTTTACAGTCAGTATAGTAACACACGCTGCACTTTACAGTCAGTATAGTAACACATGCTGCACTTTACAGTCAGTATAGTAACACATGCTGCACTTTACAGTCAGTATAGTAACACACGCTGCACTTTACAGTCAGTATAGTAACACACGCTGCTCTTTACAGTCAGTATAGTAACGCACGCTGCACTTTACAGTCAGTATAGTAACACATGCTGCTCTTTACAGTCAGTATAGTAACACACGCTGCACTTTACAGTCAGTATAGTAACACATGCTGCACTTTACAGTCAGTATAGTAACACATGCTGCACTTTACAGTCAGTATAGTAACACACGCTGCACTTTACAGTCAGTATAGTAACGCACGCTGCACTTTACAGTCAGTATAGTAACGCACGCTGCACTTTACAGTCAGTATAGTAACACACGCGGCACTTTACAGTCAGTATAGTAACACATGCTGCACTTTATAGTCAGTATAGTAACGCATGCTGCACTTTACAGTCAGTATAGTAACACATGCTGCACTTTACAGTCAGTATAGTAACGCATGCAGCACTTTACAGTCAGTATAGTAACACACGCTGCTCTTTACAGTCAGTATAGTAACACACGCTGCACTTTACAGTCAGTATAGTAACACACGCTGCACTTTACAGTCAGTATAGTAACACACGCTGCACTTTACAGTCAGTATAGTAACACACGCTGCACTTTACAGTCAGTATAGTAACACAAGCTGCACTTTACAGTCAGTATAGTAACACACGCTGCTCTTTACAGTCAGTATAGTAACACATGCTGCTCTTTACAGTCAGTATAGTAACACAAGCTGCACTTTACAGTCAGTATAGTAACACACGCTGCACTTTACAGTCAGTATAGTAACACACGCTGCAACTAACAGTCAGTATAGTAACACACGCTGCTCTTTACAGTCAGTATAGTAACACATGCGGCACTTTACAGTCAGTATAGTAACACACGCAGCACTTTACAGTCAGTATAGTAACACATGCTGCTCTTTACAGTCAGTATAGTAACACACGCTGCTCTTTACAGTCAGTATAGTAACACACGCTGCACTTTACAGTCAGTATAGTAACGCATGATGCACTTTACAGTCAGTATAGTAACACACGCTGCACTTTACAGTCAGTATAGTAACACACGCTGCTCTTTACAGTCAGTATAGTAACACACGCTGCACTTTACAGTCAGTATAGTAACGCATGATGCACTTTACAGTCAGTATAGTAACACACGCTGCACTTTACAGTCAGTATAGTAACACACGCTGCACTTTACAGTCAGTATAGTAACACACGCTGCACTTTACAGTCAGTATAGTAACACATGCTGCTCTTTACAGTCAGTATAGTAACACACGCTGCTCTTTACAGTCAGTATAGTAACACACGCTGCACTTTACAGTCAGTATAGTAACGCATGATGCACTTTACAGTCAGTATAGTAACACACGCTGCACTTTACAGTCAGTATAGTAACGCATGCTGCTCTTTACAGTCAGTATAGTAACACATGCTGCACTTTACAGTCAGTATAGTAACGCACGCTGCACTTTACAGTCAGTATAGTAACGCACGCTGCACTTTACAGTCAGTATAGTAACACACGCTGCACTTTACAGTCAGTATAGTAACACATGCTGCACTTTACAGTCAGTATAGTAACACACGCTGCACTTTACAGTCAGTATAGTAACACATGCTGCACTTTACAGTCAGTATAGTAACACACGCTGCACTTTACAGTCAGTATAGTAACACATGCTGCACTTTACAGTCAGTATAGTAACACACGCTGCACTTTACAGTCAGTATAGTAACACACGCTGCTCTTTACAGTCAGTATAGTAACACATGCTGCACTTTACAGTCAGTATAGTAACACATGCTGCACTTTACAGTCAGTATAGTAACGCACGCTGCACTTTACAGTCAGTATAGTAACACATGCTGCACTTTACAGTCAGTATAGTAACACATGCTGCACTTTACAGTCAGTATAGTAACACACGCTGCTCTTTACAGTCAGTATAGTAACACATGCTGCACTTTACAGTCAGTATAGTAACACATGCTGCACTTTACAGTCAGTATAGTAACGCACGCTGCACTTTACAGTCAGTATAGTAACACACGCTGCTCTTTACAGTCAGTATAGTAACACATGCGGCACTTTACAGTCAGTATAGTAACGCACGCTGCTCTTTACAGTCAGTATAGTAACGCACGCTGCACTTTACAGTCAGTATAGTAACACATGCGGCACTTTACAGTCAGATAGTAACGCACGCTGCTCTTTACAGTCAGTATAGTAACGCACGCTGCTCTTTACAGTCAGTATAGTAACGCACGCTGCACTTTACAGTCAGTATAGTAATACATGCTGCACTTTACAGTCAGTATAATAACGCACGCTGCACTTTACAGTCAGTATAGTAACGCACGCTGCACTTTACAGTCAGTATAGTAACACACGCTGCACTTTACAGTCAGTATAGTAACGCACGCTGCACTTTACAGTCAGTATAGTAACGCACGCTGCACTTTACAGTCAGTATAGTAACACATGCTGCACTTTACAGTCAGTATAGTAACACACGCTGCTCTTTACAGTCAGTATAGTAACACACGCTGCTCTTTACAGTCAGTATAGTAACACATGCTGCACTTTACAGTCAGTATAGTAACGCACGCTGCACTTTACAGTCAGTATAGTAACACATGCTGCACTTTACAGTCAGTATAGTAACACGTCCTGCTCTTTACAGTCAGTATAGTAACGCACGCTGCTCTTTACAGTCAGTATAGTAACGCACGCTGCACTTTACAGTCAGTATAGTAATACATGCTGCACTTTACAGTCAGTATAATAACGCACGCTGCTCTTTACAGTCAGTATAGTAACACATGCTGCTCTTTACAGTCAGTATAGTAACACATGCTGCTCTTTACAGTCAGTATAGTAACACACGCTGCACTTTACAGTCAGTATAGTAACACGTCCTGCTCTTTACAGTCAGTATAGTAACACATGCTGCTCTTTACAGTCAGTATAGTAACACACGCTGCTCTTTACAGTCAGTATAGTAACACGTCCTGCTCTTTACAGTCAGTATAGTAACGCACGCTGCACTTTACAGTCAGTATAGTAACACATGCTGCACTTTACAGTCAGTATAGTAACACACGCTGCACTTTACAGTCAGTATAGTAATACATGCTGCACTTTACAGTCAGTATAATAACGCACGCTGCACTTTACAGTCAGTATAGTAACACATGCTGCTCTTTACAGTCAGTATAGTAACACATGCTGCACTTTACAGTCAGTATAGTAACACATGCTGCTCTTTACAGTCAGTATAGTAACACACGCTGCTCTTTACAGTCAGTATAGTAACGCACGCTGCACTTTACAGTCAGTATAGTAACACATGCTGCACTTTACAGTCAGTATAGTAACACACGCTGCACTTTACAGTCAGTATAGTAATACATGCTGCACTTTACAGTCAGTATAATAACGCACGCTGCACTTTACAGTCAGTATAGTAACACATGCTGCTCTTTACAGTCAGTATAGTAACACATGCTGCACTTTACAGTCAGTATAGTAACACATGCTGCTCTTTACAGTCAGTATAGTAACACATGCTGCTCTTTACAGTCAGTATAGTAACACACGCTGCTCTTTACAGTCAGTATAGTAACACACGCTGCTCTTTACAGTCAGTATAGTAACACACGCTGCACTTTACAGTCAGTATAGTAACACACGCTGCACTTTACAGTCAGTATAGTAATACATGCTGCACTTTACAGTCAGTATAATAACGCACGCTGCACTTTACAGTCAGTATAGTAACACATGCTGCTCTTTACAGTCAGTATAGTAACACATGCTGCACTTTACAGTCAGTATAGTAACACATGCTGCTCTTTACAGTCAGTATAGTAACGCACGCTGCTCTTTACAGTCAGTATAGTAACACATGCGGCACTTTACAGTCAGTATAGTAACAGACGCTGCTCTTTACAGTCAGTATAGTAATGCACGCTACACTTTACAGTCAGTATAGTAACGCACGCTGCTCTTTACAGTCAGTATAGTAACACACGCTGCTCTTTACAGTCAGTATAGTAACACATGCTGCACTTTACAGTCAGTATAGTAACACACGCTGCACTTTACAGTCAGTATAGTAACACATGCTGCTCTTTACAGTCAGTATAGTAACACACGCTGCACTTTACAGTCAGTATAGTAACACACGCTGCACTTTACAGTCAGTATAGTAACACACACTGCACTTTACAGTCAGTATAGTAACACATGCTGCTCTTTACAGTCAGTATAGTAATACACACTGCACTTTACAGTCAGTATAGTAACACATGCTGCACTTTACAGTCAGTATAGTAACACATGCTGCACTTTACAGTCAGTATAGTAACACACGCTGCACTTTACAGTCAGTATAGTAACGCACGCTGCACTTTACAGTCAGTATAGTAACACATGCTGCACTTTACAGTCAGTATAGTAACGCACGCGGCACTTTACAGTCAGTATAGTAACACATGCTGCTCTTTACAGTCAGTATAGTAACGCATGCGGCACTTTACAGTCAGTATAGTAACACATGCTGCTCTTTACAGTCAGTATAGTAACGCATGCTGCACTTTACAGTCAGTATAGTAACACATGCTGCACTTTACAGTCAGTATAGTAACACACGCTGCACTTTACAGTCAGTATAGTAACGCATGCTGCACTTTACAGTCAGTATAGTAACACATGCTGCTCTTTACAGTCAGTATAGTAACACACGCTGCTCTTTACAGTCAGTATAGTAACGCATGCTGCACTTTACAGTCAGTATAGTAACGCATGCTGCTCTTTACAGTCAGTATAGTAACACACGCTGCTCTTTACAGTCAGTATAGTAACGCATGCTGCACTTTACAGTCAGTATAGTAACACATGCTGCTCTTTACAGTCAGTATAGTAATACACACTGCACTTTACAGTCAGTATAGTAACACATGCTGCTCTTTACAGTCAGTATAGTAATACACACTGCACTTTACAGTCAGTATAGTAACACATGCTGCACTTTACAGTCAGTATAGTAACACACGCTGCTCTTTACAGTCAGTATAGTAACACATGCTGCACTTTACAGTCAGTATAGTAACGCATGCTGCTCTTTACAGTCAGTATAGTAACACACGCTGCTCTTTACAGTCAGTATAGTAACGCATGCTGCACTTTACAGTCAGTATAGTAACACATGCTGCACTTTACAGTCAGTATAGTAACACATGCTGCTCTTTACAGTCAGTATAGTAACACATGCTGCTCTTTACAGTCAGTATAGTAATACACACTGCACTTTACAGTCAGTATAGTAACACATGCTGCTCTTTACAGTCAGTATAGTAATACACACTGCACTTTACAGTCAGTATAGTAACACATGCTGCACTTTACAGTCAGTATAGTAACACATGCTGCACTTTACAGTCAGTATAGTAACACATGCTGCTCTTTACAGTCAGTATAGTAACACACGCTGCTCTTTACAGTCAGTATAGTAACACACGCTGCTCTTTACAGTCAGTATAGTAACACATGCTGCACTTTACAGTCAGTATAGTAACACATGCTGCACTTTACAGTCAGTATAGTAACACACGCTGCACTTTACAGTCAGTATAGTAACGCACGCTGCACTTTACAGTCAGTATAGTAACACATGCTGCACTTTACAGTCAGTATAGTAACACATGCGGCACTTTACAGTCAGTATAGTAACACATGCTGCTCTTTACAGTCAGTATAGTAACGCATGCTGCACTTTACAGTCAGTATAGTAACACATGCTGCACTTTACAGTCAGTATAGTAACACATGCTGCACTTTACAGTCAGTATAGTAACGCATGCTGCTCTTTACAGTCAGTATAGTAACACACGCTGCACTTTACAGTCAGTATAGTAACTCATGCTGCACTTTACAGTCAGTATAGTAACGCACGCTGCACTTTACAGTCAGTATAGTAACACATGCTGCTCTTTACAGTCAGTATAGTAACACACGCTGCACTTTACAGTCAGTATAGTAACACATGCTGCTCTTTACAGTCAGTATAGTAACACACGCTGCACTTTACAGTCAGTATAGTAACACACGCTGCACTTTACAGTCAGTATAGTAACACACGCTGCTCTTTACAGTCAGTATAGTAACACATGCTGCACTTTACAGTCAGTATAGTAACACATGCTGCACTTTACAGTCAGTATAGTAACACATGCTGCACTTTACAGTCAGTATAGTAACACACGCTGCACTTTACAGTCAGTATAGTAACACATGCAGCACTTTACAGTCAGTATAGTAACACATGCTGCACTTTACAGTCAGTATAGTAATGCACGCTGCACTTTACAGTCAGTATAGTAACACATGCTGCTCTTTACAGTCAGTATAGTAACGCATGCTGCACTTTACAGTCAGTATAGTAACGCATGCTGCACTTTACAGTCAGTATAGTAACACATGCTGCACTTTACAGTCAGTATAGTAACACACGCTGCTCTTTACAGTCAGTATAGTAACACACGCGGCACTTTACAGTCAGTATAGTAACACATGTGGCACTTTACAGTCAGTATAGTAACACACGCTGCTCTTTACAGTCAGTATAGTAACACACGCTGCTCTTTACAGTCAGTATAGTAACACACGCTGCACTTTACAGTCAGTATAGTAACACATGCTGCTCTTTACAGTCAGTATAGTAACACACGCTGCACTTTAGTCAGTATAGTAACACACGCTGCACTTTACAGTCAGTATAATAACGCACGCTGCACTTTACAGTCAGTATAGTAACACACGCTGCACTTTACAGTCAGTATAGTAACACATGCTGCACTTTACAGTCAGTATAGTAACACACGCGTCACTTTACAGTCAGTATAGTAACACATGCTGCTCTTTACAGTCAGTATAGTAACACATGCGGCACTTTACAGTCAGTATAGTAACACATGCTGCTCTTTACAGTCAGTACAGTAACGCACGCTGCTCTTTACAGTCAGTATAGTAACACATGCTGCTCTTTACAGTCAGTATAGTAACACATGCTGCTCTTTACAGTCAGTATAGTAACGCATGCGGCACTTTACAGTCAGTATAGTAACGCACGCTGCTCTTTACAGTCAGTATAGTAACGCACGCTGCTCTTTACAGTCAGTATAGTAACACATGCTGCACTTTACAGTCAGTATAGTAACGCACGCTGCACTTTACAGTCAGTATAGTAACACACGCTGCACTTTACAGTCAGTATAGTAACACACGCTGCACTTTACAGTCAGTATAGTAACACATGCTGCACTTTACAGTCAGTATAGTAACACACGCTGCTCTTTACAGTCAGTATAGTAACACACGCTGCACTTTACAGTAAGTATAGTAACACATGCTGCACTTTACAGTCAGTATAGTAACCTACGCTGCACTTTACAGTCAGTATAGTAACACACGCTGCACTTTACAGTCAGTATAGTAACACACGCTGCACTTTACAGTCAGTATAGTAACACACGCAGCACTTTACAGTCAGTATAGTAACACATGCTGCACTTTACAGTCAGTATAGTAACACACGCTGCTCTTTACAGTCAGTATAGTAACACACGCTGCACTTTACAGTAAGTATAGTAACACATGCGGCACTTTACAGTCAGTATAGTAACACACGCTGCACTTTACAGTCAGTATAGTAACACACGCTGCACTTTACAGTCAGTATAGTAACGCACACTGCTCTTTACAGTCAGTATAGTAACACACGCTGCACTTTACAGTCAGTATAGTAATGCACGCTGCACTTTACAGTCAGTATAGTAACACATGCTGCTCTTTACAGTCAGTATAGTAACACACACTGCACTTTACAGTAAGTATAGTAACACATGCTGCACTTTACAGTCAGTATAGTAACGCACGCTGCACTTTACAGTCAGTATAGTAAGGCACGCTGCACTTTACAGTCAGTATAGTAACGCACGCTGCACTTTACAGTCAGTATAGTAATGCACGCTGCACTTTACAGTCAGTATAGTAACACATGCTGCTCTTTACAGTCAGTATAGTAACACACGCTGCACTTTACAGTCAGTATAGTAACGCACGCTGCACTTTACAGTCAGTATAGTAAGGCACGCTGCACTTTACAGTCAGTATAGTAACGCACGCTGCACTTTACAGTCAGTATAGTAACACACGCTGCACTTTACAGTCAGTATAGTAACACATGTTGCTCTTTACAGTCAGTATAGTAACACATGCGGCACTTTACAGTCAGTATAGTAACACACGCTGCACTTTACAGTCAGTATAGTAACACACGCTGCACTTTACAGTCAGTATAGTAACACATGCGGCACTTTACAGTCAGTATAGTAACACACGCTGCACTTTACAGTCAGTATAGTAACACACGCTGCACTTTACAGTCAGTATAGTAACACATGCGGCACTTTACAGTCAGTATAGTAACACATGCGGCACTTTACAGTCAGTATAGTAACACACGCTGCACTTTACAGTCAGTATAGTAACGCACACTGCTCTTTACAGTCAGTATAGTAACACACGCTGCACTTTACAGTCAGTATAGTAATGCACGCTGCACTTTACAGTCAGTATAGTAACACACGCTGCACTTTACAGTCAGTATAGTAACACACGCTGCACTTTACAGTCAGTATAGTAACGCACGCTGCACTTTACAGTCAGTATAGTAACACATGCTGCACTTTACAGTCAGTATAGTAACACATGCTGCTCTTTACAGTCAGTATAGTAACACACGCTGCTCTTTACAGTCAGTATAGTAACACATGCTGCACTTTACAGTCAGTATAGTAACGCACGCTGCTCTTTACAGTCAGTATAGTAACACACGCATCACTTTACAGTCAGTATAGTAACACACGCTGCACTTTACAGTCAGTATAGTAACACACGCTGCACTTTACAGTCAGTATAGTAACACACGCATCACTTTACAGTCAGTATAGTAACACACGCTGCACTTTACAGTCAGTATAGTAATGCACGCTGCTCTTTACAGTCAGTATAGTAACGCACGCTGCACTTTACAGTCAGTATAGTAACACATGCTGCTCTTTACAGTCAGTATAGTAACACATGCTGCTCTTTACAGTCAGTATAGTAACACACGCTGCACTTTACAGTCAGTATAGTAACACACGCTGCACTTTACAGTCAGTATAGTAACACAAACTGCACTTTACAGTCAGTATAGTAACGCACGCTGCACTTTACAGTCAGTATAGTAACACATGCTGCTCTTTACAGTCAGTATAGTAACACATGCTGCTCTTTACAGTCAGTATAGTAACACACGCATCACTTTACAGTCAGTATAGTAACACATGCTGCTCTTTACAGTCAGTATAGTAACGCACGCTGCTCTTTACAGTCAGTATAGTAACACACGCTGCACTTTACAGTCAGTATAGTAACACACGCTGCACTTTACAGTCAGTATAGTAACGCACGCTGCTCTTTACAGTCAGTATAGTAACACACGCTGCTCTTTACAGTCAGTATAGTAACACACGCTGCACTTTACAGTCAGTATAGTAACACACGCTGCACTTTACAGTCAGTATAGTAACGCACGCTGCACTTTACAGTCAGTATAGTAACGCACGCTGCACTTTACATTCAGTATAGTAACACATGCGGCACTTTACAGTCAGTATAGTAACACACGCTGCACTTTACAGTCAGTATAGTAACGCACGCTGCTCTTTACAGTCAGTATAGTAACACACGCTGCTCTTTACAGTCAGTATAGTAACACACGCTGCACTTTACAGTCAGTATAGTAACACACGCTGCACTTTACAGTCAGTATAGTAACGCACGCTGCACTTTACAGTCAGTATAGTAACGCACGCTGCACTTTACAGTCAGTATAGTAACACATGCTGCTCTTTACAGTCAGTATAGTAACACATGCTGCACTTTACATTCAGTATAGTAACACACGCTGCACTTTACAGTCAGTATAGTAACACATGCTGCTCTTTACAGTCAGTATAGTAACACATGCTGCTCTTTACAGTCAGTATAGTAACACACGCAGCACTTTACAGTCAGTATAGTAACGCACGCTGCACTTTACAGTCAGTATAGTAACGCATGCTGCACTTTACAGTCAGTATAGTAACACATGCTGCTCTTTACAGTCAGTATAGTAACGCATTCTGCTCTTTACAGTCAGTATAGTAACACATGCGGCACTTTACAGTCAGTATAGTAACACACGCTGCACTTTACAGTCAGTATAGTAACGCATGCTGCACTTTACAGTCAGTATAGTAACACACGCTGCACTTTACAGTCAGTATAGTAACACATGCTGCTCTTTACAGTCAGTATAGTAACACATGCTGCACTTTACAGTCAGTATAGTAACGCATGCTGCACTTTACAGTCAGTATAGTAACACACGCTGCACTTTACAGTCAGTATAGTAACACATGCTGCTCTTTACAGTCAGTATAGTAACACATGCTGCTCTTTACAGTCAGTATAGTAACACACGCTGCACTTTACAGTCAGTATAGTAACACATGCTGCACTTTACAGTCAGTATAGTAACACATGCTGCACTTTACAGTCAGTATAATAACGCACGCTGCACTTTACAGTCAGTATAGTAACGCACGCTGCACTTTACAGTCAGTATAGTAACGCATGCTGCACTTTACAGTCAGTATAGTAACACACGCTGCTCTTTACAGTCAGTATAGTAACACATGCGGCACTTTACAGTCAGTATAGTAACACACGCTGCACTTTACAGTCAGTATAGTAACACACGCTGCACTTTACAGTCAGTATAGTAACACATGCTGCACTTTACAGTCAGTATAGTAACACATGCTGCACTTTACAGTCAGTATAGTAACACATGCTGCACTTTACAGTCAGTATAGTAACACACGCTGCACTTTACAGTCAGTATAGTAACACACGCTGCACTTTACAGTCAGTATAGTAACACACGCTGCACTTTACAGTCAGTATAGTAACACATGCTGCACTTTACAGTCAGTATAGTAACACATGCGGCACTTTACAGTCAGTATAGTAACACACGCTGCACTTTACAGTCAGTATAGTAACACACGCTGCACTTTACAGTCAGTATAGTAATGCACGCTGCACTTTACAGTCAGTATAGTAAGGCACGCTGCACTTTACAGTCAGTATAGTAACGCACGCTGCACTTTACAGTCAGTATAGTAATGCACGCTGCACTTTACAGTCAGTATAGTAACGCATGCTGCTCTTTACAGTCAGTATAGTAACACACGCTGCACTTTACAGTCAGTATAGTAACACATGCTGCACTTTACAGTCAGTATAGTAACGCACGCTGCACTTTACAGTCAGTATAGTAAGGCACGCTGCACTTTACAGTCAGTATAGTAACGCACGCTGCACTTTACAGTCAGTATAGTAACGCACGCTGCACTTTACAGTCAGTATAGTAACGCACGCTGCACTTTACAGTCAGTATAGTAACGCACGCTGCACTTTACAGTCAGTATAGTAACACATGCTGCTCTTTACAGTCAGTATAGTAACACATGCGGCACTTTACAGTCAGTATAGTAACACACGCTGCACTTTACAGTCAGTATAGTAACACACGCTGCACTTTACAGTCAGTATAGTAACACACGCTGCATTTTACAGTCAGTATAGTAACACATGCGGCACTTTACAGTCAGTATAGTAACACACGCTGCACTTTACAGTCAGTATAGTAACACACGCTGCACTTTACAGTCAGTATAGTAACGCACACTGCTCTTTACAGTCAGTTTAGTAACACACGCTGCACTTTACAGTCAGTATAGTAACACACGCTGCACTTTACAGTCAGTATAGTAACACACGCTGCACTTTACAGTCAGTATAGTAACACACGCTGCACTTTACAGTCAGTATAGTAACGCACACTGCTCTTTACAGTCAGTTTAGTAACACACGCTGCACTTTACAGTCAGTATAGTAACACACGCTGCACTTTACAGTCAGTATAGTAACGCACACTGCTCTTTACAGTCAGTTTAGTAACACACGCTGCACTTTACAGTCAGTATAGTAACGCACGCTGCACTTTACAGTCAGTATAGTAACACACGCTGCACTTTACAGTCAGTATAGTAATGCACGCTGCACTTTACAGTCAGTATAGTAACACATGCTGCACTTTACAGTCAGTATAGTAACACATGCGGCACTTTACAGTCAGTATAGTAACGCACGCTGCACTTTACAGTCAGTATAGTAACACATGCTGCACTTTACAGTCAGTATAGTAACACATGCGGCACTTTACAGTCAGTATAGTAACGCACGCTGCTCTTTACAGTCAGTATAGTAACACACGCTGCACTTTACAGTCAGTATAGTAACGCACGCTGCTCTTTACAGTCAGTATAGTAACACATGCGGCACTTTACAGTCAGTATAGTAACACATGCGGCACTTTACAGTCAGTATAGTAACACACGCTGCTCTTTACAGTCAGTATAGTAACACATGCTGCACTTTACAGTCAGTATAGTAACACATGAGGCACTTTACAGTCAGTATAGTAACACATGATGCACTTTACAGTCAGTATAGTAACACACGCTGCTCTTTACAGTCAGTATAGTAACACACGCTGCTCTTTACAGTCAGTATAGTAACACATGAGGCACTTTACAGTCAGTATCGTAACACATGCTGCAATTTACAGTCAGTATAGTAACACACGCTGCACTTTACAGTCAGTATATTAACACATGCTGCACTTTACAGTCAGTATAGTAACACATGCTGCTCTTTACAGTCAGTATAGTAACACACGCTGCTCTTTACAGTCAGTATAGTAACACACGCTGCTCTTTACAGTCAGTATAGTAACACACGCTGCACTTTACAGTCAGTATAGTAACACATGCTGCACTTTACAGTCGGTATAGTAACACATGCTGCTCTTTACAGTCAGTATAGTAACGCACGCTGCACTTTACAGTCAGTATAGTAACACATGCTGCTCTTTACAGTCAGTATAGTAACACATGCAGCACTTTACAGTCAGTATAGTAACTCACGCTGCACTTTACAGTCAGTATAGTAACACATGCTGCACTTTACAGTCAGTATAGTAACACATGCTGCTCTTTACAGTCAGTATAGTAACACATGCTGCACTTTACAGTCGGTATAGTAACACATGCGGCACTTTACAGTCAGTATAGTAACACATGCTGCACTTTACAGTCAGTATAGTAACACATGCTGCTCTTTACAGTCAGTATAGTAACGCACGCTGCACTTTACAGTCAGTATAGTAACACACGCTGCACTTTACAGTCAGTATAGTAACACATGCTGCTCTTTACAGTCAGTATAGTAACACACGCTGCTCTTTACAGTCAGTATAGTAACACATGCTGCTCTTTACAGTCAGTATAGTAACACATGCTGCTCTTTACAGTCAGTATAGTAACACGCTGCACTTTACAGTCAGTATAGTAACGCATGCTGCTCTTTACAGTCAGTATAGTAACACACGCTGCACTTTACAGTCAGTATAGTAACACACGCTGCACTTTACAGTCAGTATAGTAACACATGCTGCTCTTTACAGTCAGTATAGTAACACATGCGGCACTTTACAGTCAGTATAGTAACACACGATGCACTTTACAGTCAGTATAGTAACACATGCTGCACTTTACAGTCAGTATAGTAACACATGCAGCACTTTACAGTCAGTATAGTAACACACGCTGCTCTTTACAGTCAGTATAGTAACACATGCTGCTCTTTACAGTCAGTATAGTAACACATGCTGCACTTTACAGTCAGTATAGTAACACACGCTGCACTTTACAGTCAGTATAGTAACACACGCTGCACTTTACAGTCAGTATAGTAACACACGCTGCACTTTACAGTCAGTATAGTAACACATGCGGCACTTTACAGTCAGTATAGTAACACATGCTGCTCTTTACAGTCAGTATAGTAACACACGCTGCTCTTTACAGTCAGTATAGTAACGCATGCTGCACTTTACAGTCAGTATAGTAACGCACGCTGCACTTTACAGTCAGTATAGTAACACACGCTGCACTTTACAGTCAGTATAGTAACACATGCGGCACTTTACAGTCAGTATAGTAACACATGCTGCACTTTACAGTCAGTATAGTAACACATGCTGCACTTTACAGTCAGTATAGTAACGCATGCTGCACTTTACAGTCAGTATAGTAACACATGCGGCACTTTACAGTCAGTATAGTAACACATGCTGCACTTTACAGTCAGTATAGTAACGCATGCTGCACTTTACAGTCAGTATAGTAACACATGCGGCACATTACAGTCAGTATAGTAACACACGCTGCACTTTACAGTCAGTATAGTAACACACGCTGCACTTTACAGTGAGTATAGTAACACACGCGTCACTTTACAGTCAGTATAGTAACACATGCGGCACTTTACAGTCAGTATAGTAACACATGCTGCTCTTTACAGTCAGTATAGTAACACATGCTGCTCTTTACAGTCAGTATAGTAACACACGCTGCACTTTACAGTCAGTATAGTAACACATGCTGCTCTTTACAGTCAGTATAGTAACACATGCTGCTCTTTACAGTCAGTATAGTAACACATGCTGCTCTTTACAGTCAGTATAGTAACACATGCTGCTCTTTACAGTCAGTATAGTAACACGCTGCACTTTACAGTCAGTATAGTAACGCATGCTGCTCTTTACAGTCAGTATAGTAACACACGCTGCACTTTACAGTCAGTATAGTAACACACGCTGCACTTTACAGTCAGTATAGTAACACCATGCTGCTCTTTACAGTCAGTATAGTAACACATGCGGCACTTTACAGTCAGTATAGTAACACACGATGCACTTTACAGTCAGTATAGTAACACATGCTGCACTTTACAGTCAGTATAGTAACACATGCAGCACTTTACAGTCAGTATAGTAACACACGCTGCACTTTACAGTCAGTATAGTAACACATGCAGCACTTTACAGTCAGTATAGTAACACACGCTGCTCTTTACAGTCAGTATAGTAACACATGCTGCTCTTTACAGTCAGTATAGTAACACATGCTGCACTTTACAGTCAGTATAGTAACACACGCTGCACTTTACAGTCAGTATAGTAACACACGCTGCTCTTTACAGTCAGTATAGTAACACATGCTGCACTTTACAGTCAGTATAGTAACACATGCTGCACTTTACAGTCAGTATAGTAACACACGCTGCACTTTACAGTCAGTATAGTAACACACGCTGCACTTTACAGTCAGTATAGTAACACACGCTGCACTTTACAGTCAGTATAGTAACACATGCGGCACTTTACAGTCAGTATAGTAACACATGCTGCTCTTTACAGTCAGTATAGTAACACACGCTGCTCTTTACAGTCAGTATAGTAACGCATGCTGCACTTTACAGTCAGTATAGTAACGCACGCTGCACTTTACAGTCAGTATAGTAACACACGCTGCACTTTACATGACTTAAGGTATGTTTGATGCTTCCGCTATCTACGACCTTACACCCCAAACCCCAATAAGAGACCACACATGAATTTTGGTGTAAAGGCCACAGCAGCCATTTATTAAACACACCTTTTTTCTGAAAAAGAGCATAACCATAAACACATCATAACTCCATGATAACATCCTGCTCTATTTCCCAACTCCAGATAAAGGATCCTTGAAGGCACTTCAATCATTAAACTCCATCGTTTCCTTATTAGGTCTGGACCCCTTACCCTACAGCCGTTCTGCACCTGACCCGAGGGCACCAACCATGTCCAAGACCTCTCTCTCCCTTCCTGGGGACCCTGCCCATCAGGAATATATATGAGCTGGGTAACCACTCCCCAGCCCCTCCAATACTATCCCGGGTTAAACGCCCCGAGTTCTCTTGCAACAATCTCCATTGTTGCTTCTCCTTCTCATTCCGTGCCTCCAAAGACCCCTCCTCCTACCGCCATTGCTACTGTGACAAAACAAAACCCCAACCGACAAATTCCCATAAACAGGAGAAAATACTGGGAGGGCGGGCGGGACAAAAATTTCTCCTGTTGTCCAGCGGGAAAGAGGGCTGCCTCTTCCCCGCATGGACTTATATACTTTATTCTCCACCCACCACATATAGATACATTTTGCCCCATGCCCCCTTTCACATAACCCTCCCATCCCTACAAATATAGCCTAACACATAATACCTAATACATAATAGCCTAGAACTCCCAAACACCTAGTCATGCGCTTGCTTCATTACGGCTGCGCCTACATTACGCTGGGCTTACTTGACTTAAGGTATGTTTGATGCTTCCGCTATCTACGACCTTACACCCCAAACCCCAATAAGAGACCACACATGAATTTTGGTGTAAAGGCCACAGCAGCCATTTATTAAACACACCTTTTTTCTGAAAAAGAGCATAACCATAAACACATCATAACTCCATGATAACATCCTGCTCTATTTCCCAACTCCAGATAAAGGATCCTTGAAGGCACTTCAATCATTAAACTCCATCGTTTCCTTATTAGGTCTGGACCCCTTACCCTACAGCCGTTCTGCACCTGACCCGAGGGCACCAACCATGTCCAAGACCTCTCTCTCCCTTCCTGGGGACCCTGCCCATCAGGAATATATATGAGCTGGGTAACCACTCCCCAGCCCCTCCAATACTATCCCGGGTTAAACGCCCCGAGTTCTCTTGCAACAATCTCCATTGTTGCTTCTCCTTCTCATTCCGTGCCTCCAAAGACCCCTCCTCCTACCGCCACGACAATCATGTGTGACCCCTTACACATGATTGTCCCTCCACAACTGCAGGGCTTTCTCCATGCCCTCCTTAATGTCCAAGGTCCACATATCCAGACCCACCTCGTTTAGATGAACACCATCCGCCCTGAGGAAACCTACCTCTCTACCCTCCAACTCCTTATGCCTCACCACAACACCGCCATTGCGTGCCACAAACCTGCCAACTACCTTGTTGACCTTTGCTCGCGCTTTGTTTAAGCTATGTATGGAACGTGCCTGCCGCCACACCTTGCGAGCCACAATATCAGACCATACAATAACCACTCCTGGGAACGCCGACCACAACCGCAAAAGGTCAATCTTCACATCCCTCACTAAATCCCTGGACGACCGAATGCCCAAATCATTGCCGCCAAGGTGCACCACTAAGATATCCGGCGCCCTGTCCAATCCCGCATAAAATTGTACCTCTGGTAACAGCCTACACCACAGCATGCCCCGCAGGCCCAACCATCTGACCTGCACCTCTGCGTGATCCATGCCCAACTGCCGTCCGGCCGGACGAACATCAGCACGCACACCTCCCCAGTGTACGTAGGAGTGCCCCATGATCCAAATCAAGCAGGGACCTGCACCTAAAACAACACAAAACAACAACGTAACTACTCCATATCCACCTCCAGCACATCTTATCACCACCGCCTCAAAGCAAGTGAGGCCGCACATACAACCTGTATCTGTCTGACTCCCACCTACCAATCTTCTTAACCATCGCCGGGGATAAACCCCACCGAGCTGCTTCCGTAGCTGCGCCAATTCTAAAGGAATGAGAGCTAAAACCTGCTCCCCCTCTGCCGGACAACAGGATACATTTTTTGAACACCTGTGAAAACTGGAATTTTGACAGAGACAGCCCGTCTGCATGAACCAACAAGGATGCCGGGCCCTCAGGCCTCACCGCAACAAACTCCCGAAAACAGCGGACCGGGCACACCCGCGACCCTGGTAACTCATACAAACGCACCACAAAACCTCTCCCCTCCTGATCTGTCTTAGATCTACGGAGCAAACAAGAAAGGCAGGAGCCATCCAAATCCACATCAGCATACAATAAACCCCCTGCCACACTCTTACTGGCCGACACCAACTCCGATATCCGGAACGCCCCAAAGAAAGCCAAAGAAAAGGCCAGTGTAAATAGCCGCACTTCAAATGCTGAAACACAAACCTCCCTCAACAATTCACAAATCGCTACCAACAGCTCAAATGACACCGGCTTCCTGAGATCCCTAACTGCGGAACCCCTCCTGAAACCCTTCATTGCCTGCCGCACCAGAAAGGACTTAGTCACGTCCTCCTCACCTTTCTTCTTAAACCAAAAAGCCAAGGCCGACAAACTGCGAGCGACCATTGCTGCAGACGACCCCTCACTGTACGCATTTCCTATAAAATACAGCACACACGCCTGCCGATCTGCAATACCTGCCTGCGCATTTTCCAACAACGTCTCCCATACTTGCCACACCGCACTGTACCTCTGCCACGTGACCGCACTAACCGACCTTTCCACAAGCGACATCGCCATTGTCACACCACCTTCCACAGATGCTCTGGACAAGGCAGGCCATGAGACTCCGCCCCCGGCGCCAGCAGACGAAACCTGTCCCACTGTTGACGAGAAAGGGAATCAGCCACAGAATTCAGCACCCCAGGAATATGCACTGCCACAAAATGCGCATTCAACATCAGACCTCTCAAAACTAAATGTCGCAATAGTCGCACGACTGGCGGAGAATTAGCTGTCTGCGCATTAACAGCCTGAACGACACCTAGATTGTCACATACGAAACGCACTCTCCGGTCCCGCAGACAATCCCCCCACAACTCCGCAGCCACCACAATCGGGAACAATTCCAGCAGAGCCAAGTTACGGACAAAACCACATTCATGCCATGTATCAGGCCAAACTCCTGCACACCACTGCCCCTGGAAATAAGCCCCAAATCCACATGCACCTGATGCATCAGTATACAGCTCCAAGTCCACACTAGACACCGGCTGATACATGAGCACCGACCGCCCATTATAGGTCTGCAAAAACTCCCCCCACACCAACAAGTCAGCTTTCAACTCCGCCGACAACCTAATGAAATGATGAGGGGAATGCACCCCTGCGGTAGCATTCGCCAACCGCCTGCAAAACACCCGCCCCATGGGCATAATCCTACAAGCGAAATTCAAATGCCCCAACAAGGATTGCAAGTCCCGCAATTGTATCTTCTTCCTGCGCAGCGCACTCGCCACCAACTCTCTCATCTCCAGCAACTTATCATCAGGCAAGCGACACTCCATGTTATCTGAATCAATCATGATTCCCAAAAACTTAATGACCGTCGTGGGTCCCTCAGTTTTCTCAGGCGCCAAAGGTACCCCAAAATCCATTGCCACTCTCTCCATAGTGTGTAGCAATCCTGCACACACATAGGTACCCGGCGGACCGATAAACAGGAAATCATCCAGATAATGTAGGGCAGATTGCACCTGCGCCTCCCGACGGACCACCCACTCCAAAAACGTGCTAAACATCTCAAAATAAGCGCATGAAATGGAGCAGCCCATCGGGAGGCAACAATCCACAAAATATTCCTCCTGCCAATAACATCCCAGCAAACAAAAACTATCCGGATGCACCGGCAATAAACGAAAAGCGGCCTCAATGTCAGTTTTCGCTAACAGAGAGCCCTTCCCGTATTTCCGAACCCAAACAACCGCCGCATCAAAGTTAGTGTAACTGACCGCGCACAGGGCCGGATCAATGCCGTCATTCACCGACTCGCCTTCCGGATAAGACAAGTGATGAATAAGGCGGAATTTATTCACCTCCTTTTTTGGAACCAAACCTAACGGGGAAACACGCAAATTCTGAACAGGCGGGGAGGAAAACGGCCCCGCCATGCGGCCCAAAGCCACCTCCTTCAGCAGCTTATCCGTAACCAGATCAGGCCGCGCCAAAGCAGACGACAAATTACGGACTACCCCGTCACGTCCAACCGACGTACAAGGAATCCGAAAACCTTCTGAAAATCCTAACCACAACAAATCCGCCACTTTCTTATTTGGATAGCCCCTTAAAAACGGGAGCATCCTTTCCACCCTCACCGGCGTCGCCCCTCTTCTGCTCAGCATCTCCCTGCCTGCCCTTATGCTTCTTGAAGCATCTGGACAAACCATGGGCGCCTCCGCAACCGGAGCACTCGTGCTTGTACCTACAATCTGGGCCGAACTTGCAATGCCCCTCATTATACTGCCAGCAACACCCCTTTCCTGAGGATCCTGACCGACCCGCTGCTGACCCCTGACCGCCGGCCGCATCACGAAAGGGCTGCTGCCCCTGTTTTGGCGCAGACATCAGACGCATCCATAAACTGATATCCTTGTGATCCCATCGCAACGACGGGCGCACCGACTTCCGCTGACGAAACTGTTCGTCATACCGCAACCACGCATTACCACCGTATACACGATACGCCTCCCCTACCGAATCCATATAACAGAATAGCGCCGAACAGTTCTCCGGCGCCTTCTCACCCACCACACTAGCCAAGATAGCGAAGGCCTGCAGCCAATTCGCAAAAGTCCGTGGAATCAAACGATACCGCCGCCGCTCCTCCTCCTCCTTCTTACTTTCATCCGGTTTCCACCGGTCCAAATTAAACTTCTCTAACGGCAGCAAAGAAAAAATCTCAACATATTCATCTTTCCATATCTTCTCCCTAATCTCCACCTTCAAATGTGCCCCCAGCGGGCCCTCAAAACACACATAAACCTCACCTTTAGCGGCGTCAGCCAAACGCACATCCTCCACCACCTTCTTAGCTGTACTAGCCGCCTCGTCAACTGCTTTTCCCACAGCCACTACGGCACCCACAACCGGCGCCACTTCACTAACACCCGCAATCACTGCCGCAGCTGCACCAGAAATCGCCTCATTAGCAACCGCACTCCCTGCCGCACTAGCAGACGCCTCACTAGCAGCGCCCCATACCCTCGCTGGCGACTGCTCTACGCCTGGCACAATTCTCATAAAATACTCCTGCATCCCTCTAAACAACAATTGCATCTGTGACATTGACAATATCCCCCCCACATCCCCCCCACACATCCCCGGCACCACATCAGTGGTAGACTCACCCGTACGTCCCTGAGGTGACCTCCCAGCGGACGCGTCCATCACTCCAGATAATCCAGGCGTCGGTCGTGACGATCCTAGGGAGTGGTGCTCCTGCACCCCACGCTCCCCGTAGCTCCCCGCACTTCCAGTCGCTGCTGCTCTAGGCTCCGCGGAATGCGGCCCGTCCACGATCCTGCCACCCCCTGGTGGCGTGGCATATTCAGAACGACAGCCCTGCCGATCCAGTCCTTCTGCAGGGCTGTCAAAATAAAATCTTCTTGTAGTCGTCGCTGCCTGTATAGCAGACCGCTGCCCCCCCTCGTCCGGATGGGGCCCGGCGTCATTCCAAGAAGTTGCCCGGGTACCTCCGGTCGCTGTCGCCGCCGCACGCCTCCCTGCTCCTGCAGGAGGCGATCTCGCTCCCCATCTAGATGCCGCCCGCCTCTTCCTGCGGGTCGGCGCTGGTGTCCTGATGTCTGTCCGCTGAGCTCCTCCGGCACCTGGAGCATCGGCGCCGGAGAAAGCCGTCACTTCCGGACCTGCGCGCGCATCCGGCCCCGCACGCACATCCGGTCCTGTGCGCGCATCCGGTCTTGCGCGCGCATCCGGTCCCGCCTCCACTTCCGGCGTTGTTGTTGAAGACAGGAGGGAGGAAGATGGCCGCCGCGGCCCCCCCCCTCCTGTCACCTCCGGTCTCGCCCGCCTGATGGGATTCCTCCCAGACCTCCGTGGACCGACGCCAGGGTGCAGCTCCGGACCAGCAGGAGGAGGAGGGTCCCTGGAGGGGCTCCCTCGGCGCCGACCAGACCGAGGCGTCTCTGCAGATGAAGGCCTCTCCTGAGGCCTGGAACGCCTGCTGCTGCGTCCCTCACTCTCCTCTCCAGCCGCTGGAACCGGAGGAAGAGCCCCGGCAATCAGCGCATCCAGCCATCCCACGCCGTGCTGCATCGCTGCATCGCGGATCCTGGCCATCGTTGTCTCCATCGCCGCTTCCATCAGGTAAGTAGAAATATTAATCTGTATATTTGTCTTTTAAATATAATAACAGGACAAAAATTTCTCCTGTTGTCCAGCGGGAAAGAGGGCTGCCTCTTCCCCGCATGGACTTATATACTTTATTCTCCACCCACCACATATAGATACATTTTGCCCCATGCCCCCTTTCACATAACCCTCCCATCCCTACAAATATAGCCTAACACATAATACCTAATACATAATAGCCTAGAACTCCCAAACACCTAGTCATGCGCTTGCTTCATTACGGCTGCGCCTACATTACGCTGGGCTTACTGTCAGTATAGTAACACATGCGGCACTTT
Source organism: Rhinoderma darwinii (assembly GCF_050947455.1). Lineage (NCBI taxonomy): Eukaryota > Metazoa > Chordata > Amphibia > Anura > Rhinodermatidae > Rhinoderma > Rhinoderma darwinii. Next base: position 304,973 of record NW_027464077.1, read on the forward strand.
ACAGTCAGTATAGTAACACATGCTGCACTTTACAGTCAGTATAGTAACACATGCTGCACTTTACAGTCAGTATAGTAACGCATGCTGCACTTTACAGTCAGTATAGTAACACATGCAGCACTTTACAGTCAGTATAGTAACGCACGCTGCTCTTTACAGTCAGTATAGTAACACATGCGGCACTTTACAGTCAGTATAGTAACACATGCTGCACTTTACAGTCAGTATAGTAACGCATGCTGCACTTTACAGTCAGTATAGTAACACATGCGGCACATTACAGTCAGTATAGTAACACACGCTGCACTTTACAGTCAGTATAGTAACACACGCTGCACTTTACAGTGAGTATAGTAACACACGCGTCACTTTACAGTCAGTATAGTAACACATGCGGCACTTTACAGTCAGTATAGTAACACATGCTGCTCTTTACAGTCAGTATAGTAACACATGCTGCTCTTTACAGTCAGTATAGTAACACACGCTGCTCTTTACAGTCAGTATAGTAACGCATGCTGCACTTTACAGTCAGTATAGTAACACACGCTGCACTTTACAGTCAGTATAGTAACACATGCTGCTCTTTACAGTCAGTATAGTAACACACGCTGCTCTTTACAGTCAGTATAGTAACACATGCTGCTCTTTACAGTCAGTATAGTAACACACGCTGCACTTTACAGTCAGTATAGTAACACATGCTGCTCTTTACAGTCAGTATAGTAACACACGCTGCTCTTTACAGTCAGTATAGTAACGCATGCTGCACTTTACAGTCAGTATAGTAACGCATGCTGCACTTTACAGTCAGTATAGTAACACATGCGGCACTTTACAGTCAGTATAGTAACACATGCTGCACTTTACAGTCCAGTATAGTAACACATGCTGCACTTTACAGTCCAGTATAGTAACACATGCGGCACTTTACAGTCAGTATAGTAACACATGCTGCTCTTTACAGTCAGTATAGTAACACATGCTGCACTTTACAGTCAGTATAGTAACACACGCTGCTCTTTACAGTCAGTATAGTAACGCATGCGGCACTTTACAGTCAGTATAGTAACACACGCTGCACTTTACAGTCAGTATAGTAACACATGCGGCACTTTACAGTCAGTATAGTAACACATGCTGCTCTTTACAGTCAGTATAGTAACGCATGCTGCACTTTACAGTCAGTATAGTAACACACGCTGCTCTTTACAGTCAGTATAGTAACGCATGCGGCACTTTACAGTCAGTATAGTAACACACGCTGCACTTTACAGTCAGTATAGTAACACATGCGGCACTTTACAGTCCAGTATAGTAACACATGCTGCACTTTACAGTCCAGTATAGTAACACATGCGGCACTTTACAGTCAGTATAGTAACACATGCTGCTCTTTACAGTCAGTATAGTAACGCATGCTGCACTTTACAGTCAGTATAGTAACACACGCTGCTCTTTACAGTCAGTATAGTAACGCATGCGGCACTTTACAGTCAGTATAGTAACACACGCTGCTCTTTACAGTCAGTATAGTAACACATGCTGCTCTTTACAGTCAGTATAGTAACACATGCTGCACTTTACAGTCAGTATAGTAACACACGCTGCTCTTTACAGTCAGTATAGTAACACATGCTGCACTTTACAGTCAGTATAGTAACACACGCAGCACTTTACAGTCAGTATAGTAACACATGCTGCACTTTACAGTCAGTATAGTAACACACGCTGCTCTTTACAGTCAGTATAGTAACACATGCTGCACTTTACAGTCAGTATAGTAACACACGCAGCACTTTACAGTCAGTATAGTAACACATGCGGCACTTTACAGTCAGTATAGTAACACATGCTGCTCTTTACAGTCAGTATAGTAACGCATGCTGCACTTTACAGTCAGTATAGTAACACACGCTGCTCTTTACAGTCAGTATAGTAACGCATGCTGCACTTTACAGTCCAGTATAGTAACACATGCGGCACTTTACAGTCAGTATAGTAACACATGCTGCACTTTACAGTCAGTATAGTAACACACGCTGCTCTTTACAGTCAGTATAGTAACGCATGCTGCACTTTACAGTCAGTATAGTAACACACGCTGCACTTTACAGTCAGTATAGTAACACATGCTGCACTTTACAGTCAGTATAGTAACACACGCTGCTCTTTACAGTCAGTATAGTAACGCACGCTGCTCTTTACAGTCAGTATAGTAACACACGCTGCACTTTACAGTCAGTATAGTAACACATGCTGCACTTTACAGTCAGTATAGTAACACATGCTGCACTTTACAGTCAGTATAGTAACACACGCTGCACTTTACAGTCAGTATAGTAACACACGCTGCACTTTACAGTCAGTATAGTAACACACGCTGCACTTTACAGTCAGTATAGTAACGCACGCTGCACTTTACAGTCAGTATAGTAACGCATGCGGCACTTTACAGTCAGTATAGTAACACACGCTGCACTTTACAGTCAGTATAGTAACGCATGCGGCACTTTACAGTCAGTATAGTAACACACGCTGCACTTTACAGTCAGTATAGTAACACACGCTGCACTTTACAGTCAGTATAGTAACACATGCTGCACTTTACAGTCAGTATAGTAACACACGCTGCACTTTACAGTCAGTATAGTAACACACGCTGCACTTTACAGTCAGTATAGTAACACATGCGGCACTTTACAGTCAGTATAGTAACACATGCTGCTCTTTACAGTCAGTATAGTAACACACGCTGCTCTTTACAGTCAGTATAGTAACGCATGCTGCACTTTACAGTCAGTATAGTAACGCACGCTGCACTTTACAGTCAGTATAGTAACACACGCTGCACTTTACAGTTAGTATAGTAACACATGCGGCACTTTACAGTCAGTATAGTAACACATGCTGCACTTTACAGTCAGTATAGTAACACATGCTGCACTTTACAGTCAGTATAGTAACGCATGCTGCACTTTACAGTCAGTATAGTAACACATGCAGCACTTTACAGTCAGTATAGTAACACATGCGGCACTTTACAGTCAGTATAGTAACACATGCTGCACTTTACAGTCAGTATAGTAACGCATGCTGCACTTTACAGTCAGTATAGTAACACATGCGGCACATTACAGTCAGTATAGTAACACACGCTGCACTTTACAGTCAGTATAGTAACACACGCTGCACTTTACAGTGAGTATAGTAACACACGCGTCACTTTACAGTCAGTATAGTAACACATGCGGCACTTTACAGTCAGTATAGTAACACATGCTGCTCTTTACAGTCAGTATAGTAACACACGCTGCTCTTTACAGTCAGTATAGTAACGCATGCTGCACTTTACAGTCAGTATAGTAACACACGCTGCACTTTACAGTCAGTATAGTAACACATGCTGCTCTTTACAGTCAGTATAGTAACACACGCTGCTCTTTACAGTCAGTATAGTAACATATGCGGCACTTTACAGTCAGTATAGTAACACATGCTGCTCTTTACAGTCAGTATAGTAACACACGCTGCTCTTTACAGTCAGTATAGTAACGCATGCTGCACTTTACAGTCAGTATAGTAACGCATGCTGCACTTTGCAGTCAGTATAGTAACACATGCGGCACTTTACAGTCAGTATAGTAACACATGCTGCACTTTACAGTCCAGTATAGTAACACATGCTGCACTTTACAGTCCAGTATAGTAACACATGCGGCACTTTACAGTCAGTATAGTAACACATGCTGCTCTTTACAGTCAGTATAGTAACACATGCTGCACTTTACAGTCAGTATAGTAACACACGCTGCTCTTTACAGTCAGTATAGTAACGCATGCGGCACTTTACAGTCAGTATAGTAACACACGCTGCACTTTACAGTCAGTATAGTAACACATGCGGCACTTTACAGTCAGTATAGTAACACATGCTGCTCTTTACAGTCAGTATAGTAACACATGCTGCACTTTACAGTCAGTATAGTAACACACGCTGCTCTTTACAGTCAGTATAGTAACGCATGCGGCACTTTACAGTCAGTATAGTAACACACGCTGCACTTTACAGTCAGTATAGTAACACATGCGGCACTTTACAGTCAGTATAGTAACACATGCTGCACTCTACAGTCCAGTATAGTAACACATGCGGCACTTTACAGTCAGTATAGTAACACATGCTGCTCTTTACAGTCAGTATAGTAACACATGCTGCACTTTACAGTCAGTATAGTAACACACGCTGCTCTTTACAGTCAGTATAGTAACGCATGCGGCACTTTACAGTCAGTATAGTAACACACGCTGCTCTTTACAGTCAGTATAGTAACACATGCTGCTCTTTACAGTCAGTATAGTAACACATGCTGCACTTTACAGTCAGTATAGTAACACACGCTGCTCTTTACAGTCAGTATAGTAACACATGCTGCACTTTACAGTCAGTATAGTAACACACGCAGCACTTTACAGTCAGTATAGTAACACATGCGGCACTTTACAGTCAGTATAGTAACACATGCTGCTCTTTACAGTCAGTATAGTAACACATGCGGCACTTTACAGTCAGTATAGTAACACATGCTGCTCTTTACAGTCAGTATAGTAAAACATGCTGCACTTTACAGTCAGTATAGTAACACATGCTGCACTTTACAGTCAGTATAGTAACACACGCTGCTCTTTACAGTCAGTATAGTAACGCATGCTGCACTTTACAGTCCAGTATAGTAACACATGCGGCACTTTACAGTCAGTATAGTAACACATGCGGCACTTTACAGTCAGTATAGTAACACATGCTGCTCTTTACAGTCAGTATAGTAACACATGCTGCACTTTACAGTCAGTATAGTAACACACGCTGCTCTTTACAGTCAGTATAGTAACGCATGCTGCACTTTACAGTCAGTATAGTAACACACGCTGCACTTTACAGTCAGTATAGTAACACATGCTGCACTTTACAGTCAGTATAGTAACACACGCTGCTCTTTACAGTCAGTATAGTAACGCACGCTGCTCTTTACAGTCAGTATAGTAACACACGCTGCACTTTACAGTCAGTATAGTAACACATGCTGCACTTTACAGTCAGTATAGTAACACATGCTGCACTTTACAGTCAGTATAGTAACACACGCTGCACTTTACAGTCAGTATAGTAACACACGCTGCACTTTACAGTCAGTATAGTAACACACGCTGCACTTTACAGTCAGTATAGTAACGCACGCTGCACTTTACAGTCAGTATAGTAACGCATGCGGCACTTTACAGTCAGTATAGTAACACACGCTGCACTTTACAGTCAGTATAGTAACGCATGCGGCACTTTACAGTCAGTATAGTAACACACGCTGCACTTTACAGTCAGTATAGTAACACACGCTGCACTTTACAGTCAGTATAGTAACACATGCTGCACTTTACAGTCAGTATAGTAACACACGCTGCTCTTTACAGTCAGTATAGTAACACATGCTGCACTTTACAGTCAGTATAGTAACACACGCGGCACTTTACAGTCAGTATAGTAACACACGCTGCACTTTACAGTCAGTATAGTAACGCACGCTGCACTTTACAGTCAGTATAGTAACACATGCTGCACTTTACAGTCAGTATAGTAACACATGCTGCACTTTACAGTCAGTATAGTAACACACGCTGCACTTTACAGTCAGTATAGTAACACACGCGGCTCTTTACAGTCAGTATAGTAACGCATGCTGCACTTTACAGTCAGTATAGTAACACATGCTGCACTTTACAGTCAGTATAGTAACACACGCTGCTCTTTACAGTCAGTATAGTAACACATGCTGCACTTTACAGTCAGTATAGTAACACACGCGGCTCTTTACAGTCAGTATAGTAACGCATGCTGCACTTTACAGTCAGTATAGTAACGCATGCTGCTCTTTACAGTCAGTATAGTAACGCATGCTGCACTTTACAGTCAGTATAGTAACACATGCTGCACTTTACAGTCAGTATAGTAACACACGCTGCTCTTTACAGTCAGTATAGTAACACACGCTGCACTTTACAGTCAGTATAGTAACACACGCGGCTCTTTACAGTCAGTATAGTAACGCATGCTGCACTTTACAGTCAGTATAGTAACGCATGCTGCACTTTACAGTCAGTATAGTAACACATGCTGCACTTTACAGTCAGTATAGTAACACACGCTGCTCTTTACAGTCAGTATAGTAACACACGCTGCACTTTACAGTCAGTATAGTAACACATGCTGCACTTTACAGTCAGTATAGTAACGCACGCTGCACTTTACAGTCAGTATAGTAACACTCGCTGCACTTTACAGTCAGTATAGTAACACTCGCTGCACTTTACAGTCAGTATAGTAACACATGCTGCTCTTTACAGTCAGTATAGTAACGCACGCTGCTCTTTACAGTCAGTATAGTAACACATGCTGCACTTTACAGTCAGTATAGTAACACATGCGGCACTTTACAGTCAGTATAGTAACACATGCTGCACTTTACAATCAGTATAGTAACACATGCTGCACTTTACAGTCAGTATAGTAACACATGCTGCTCTTTACAATCAGTATAGTAACACATGCTGCACTTTACAGTCAGTATAGTAACACATGCGGCACTTTACAGTCAGTATAGTAAAACATGCGGCACTTTACAGTCAGTATAGTAACACACGCTGCACTTTACAGTCAGTATAGTAACACATGCTGCTCTTTACAGTCAGTATGGTAACACATGCTGCACTTTACAATCAGTATAGTAACACATGCTGCACTTTACAGTCAGTATAGTAACACATGCTGCACTTTACAGTCAGTATAGTAACACACGCTGCACTTTACAGTCAGTATAGTAACACACGCTGCACTTTACAGTCAGTATAGTAACACACGCTGCTCTTTACAGTCAGTATAGTAACACATGCTGCACTTTACAGTCAGTATAGTAACACACGCTGCACTTTACAGTCAGTATAGTAACACACGCTGCACTTTACAGTCAGTATAGTAACACACGCTGCACTTTACAGTCAGTATAGTAACACATGCTGCACTTTACAGTCAGTATAGTAACACATGCGGCACTTTACAGTCAGTATAGTAAAACATGCGGCACTTTACAGTCAGTATAGTAACACATGCTGCACTTTACAATCAGTATAGTAACACATGCTGCACTTTACAGTCAGTATAGTAACACATGCTGCTCTTTACAATCAGTATAGTAACACATGCTGCACTTTACAGTCAGTATAGTAACACATGCGGCACTTTACAGTCAGTATAGTAAAACATGCGGCACTTTACAGTCAGTATAGTAACACATGCTGCACTTTACAGTCAGTATAGTAACACATGCTGCACTTTACAATCAGTATAGTAACACATGCTGCACTTTACAGTCAGTATAGTAACACACGCTGCACTTTACAGTCAGTATAGTAACACATGCTGCACTTTACAGTCAGTATAGTAACACATGCGGCACTTTACAGTCAGTATAGTAACGCATGCTGCACTTTACAGTCAGTATAGTAACACATGCTGCACTTTACAGTCAGTATAGTAACACATGCTGCACTTTACAATCAGTATAGTAACACATGCTGCACTTTACAGTCAGTATAGTAACACACGCTGCACTTTACAGTCAGTATAGTAACACATGCTGCACTTTACAGTCAGTATAGTAACACATGCGGCACTTTACAGTCAGTATAGTAACGCACGCTGCTCTTTACAGTCAGTATAGTAACACATGCTGCACTTTACAGTCAGTATAGTAACACACGCTGCTCTTTACAGTCAGTATAGTAACACACGCTGCACTTTACAGTCAGTATAGTAACACACGCTGCACTTTACAGTCAGTATAGTAACACACGCTGCACTTTACAGTCAGTATAGTAACACACGCTGCTCTTTACAGTCAGTATAGTAACACACGCTGCTCTTTACAGTCAGTATAGTAACACACGCTGCACTTTACAGTCAGTATAGTAACACACGCTGCACTTTACAGTCAGTATAGTAACACACGCTGCACTTTACAGTCAGTATAGTAACACATGCTGCTCTTTACAGTCAGTATAGTAACACACGCTGCACTTTACAGTCAGTATAGTAACACACGCTGCTCTTTACAGTCAGTATAGTAACACACGCTGCACTTTACAGTCAGTATAGTAACACATGCTGCTCTTTACAGTCAGTATAGTAACACATGCTGCTCTTTACAGTCAGTATAGTAACACATGCGGCACTTTACAGTCAGTATAGTAACACATGCTGCACTTTACAGTCAGTATAGTAACACACGCTGCACTTTACAGTCAGTATAGTAACGCACGCTGCACTTTACAGTCAGTATAGTAACACATGCTGCGCTGCACTTTACAGTCAGTATAGTAACACACGCTGCACTTTACAGTCAGTATAGTAACACACGCTGCACTTTACAGTCAGTATAGTAACGCACGCTGCACTTTACAGTCAGTATAGTAACACATGCTGCTCTTTACAGTCAGTATAGTAACACACGCTGCACTTTACAGTCAGTATAGTAACGCACGCTGCACTTTACAGTCAGTATAGTAACACATGCTGCTCTTTACAGTCAGTATAGTAACGCACGCTGCTCTTTACAGTCAGTATAGTAACACACGCTGCTCTTTACAGTCAGTATAGTAACACATGCTGCACTTTACAGTCAGTATAGTAACACATGCTGCACTTTACAGTCAGTATAGTAACACATGCTGCACTTTACAGTCAGTATAGTAACACACGCTGCACTTTACAGTCAGTATAGTAACACACACTGCTCTTTACAGTCAGTATAGTAACGCACGCTGCTCTTTACAGTCAGTATAGTAACACACGCTGCACTTTACAGTCAGTATAGTAACACATGCTGCACTTTACAGTCAGTATAGTAACACATGCTGCACTTTACAGTCAGTATAGTAACACACGCTGCACTTTACAGTCAGTATAGTAACACACGCTGCACTTTACAGTCAGTATAGTAACACACGCTGCACTTTACAGTCAGTATAGTAACGCACGCTGCACTTTACAGTCAGTATAGTAACGCATGCGGCACTTTACAGTCAGTATAGTAACACACGCTGCACTTTACAGTCAGTATAGTAACGCATGCGGCACTTTACAGTCAGTATAGTAACACACGCTGCACTTTACAGTCAGTATAGTAACACACGCTGCACTTTACAGTCAGTATAGTAACACATGCTGCACTTTACAGTCAGTATAGTAACACACGCTGCTCTTTACAGTCAGTATAGTAACACATGCTGCACTTTACAGTCAGTATAGTAACACACGCGGCACTTTACAGTCAGTATAGTAACACATGCTGCACTTTACAGTCAGTATAGTAACACATGCTGCACTTTACAGTCAGTATAGTAACACACGCTGCACTTTACAGTCAGTATAGTAACACACGCGGCTCTTTACAGTCAGTATAGTAACGCATGCTGCACTTTACAGTCAGTATAGTAACACATGCTGCACTTTACAGTCAGTATAGTAACACATGCTGCACTTTACAGTCAGTATAGTAACACTCGCTGCACTTTACAGTCAGTATAGTAACACTCGCTGCACTTTACAGTCAGTATAGTAACACATGCTGCTCTTTACAGTCAGTATAGTAACGCACGCTGCTCTTTACAGTCAGTATAGTAACACATGCTGCACTTTACAGTCAGTATAGTAACACACGCTGCTCTTTACAGTCAGTATAGTAACACATGCTGCACTTTACAGTCAGTATAGTAACACACGCAGCACTTTACAGTCAGTATAGTAACACATGCGGCACTTTACAGTCAGTATAGTAACACATGCTGCTCTTTACAGTCAGTATAGTAACACATGCTGCACTTTACAGTCAGTATAGTAACACTCGCTGCACTTTACAGTCAGTATAGTAACACTCGCTGCACTTTACAGTCAGTATAGTAAAACATGCGGCACTTTACAGTCAGTATAGTAACACACGCTGCACTTTACAGTCAGTATAGTAACACATGCTGCTCTTTACAGTCAGTATGGTAACACATGCTGCACTTTACAATCAGTATAGTAACACATGCTGCACTTTACAGTCAGTATAGTAACACACGCTGCACTTTACAGTCAGTATAGTAACACATGCTGCACTTTACAGTCAGTATAGTAACACATGCGGCACTTTACAGTCAGTATAGTAAAACATGCGGCACTTTACAGTCAGTATAGTAACACATGCTGCACTTTACAATCAGTATAGTAACACATGCTGCACTTTACAGTCAGTATAGTAACACATGCTGCTCTTTACAATCAGTATAGTAACACATGCTGCACTTTACAGTCAGTATAGTAACACATGCGGCACTTTACAGTCAGTATAGTAAAACATGCGGCACTTTACAGTCAGTATAGTAACACATGCTGCACTTTACAGTCAGTATAGTAACACATGCTGCACTTTACAATCAGTATAGTAACACATGCTGCACTTTACAGTCAGTATAGTAACACACGCTGCACTTTACAGTCAGTATAGTAACACATGCTGCACTTTACAGTCAGTATAGTAACACATGCGGCACTTTACAGTCAGTATAGTAACGCATGCTGCACTTTACAGTCAGTATAGTAACACATGCTGCACTTTACAGTCAGTATAGTAACACATGCTGCACTTTACAATCAGTATAGTAACACATGCGGCACTTTACAGTCAGTATAGTAACACACGCTGCACTTTACAGTCAGTATAGTAACACATGCTGCACTTTACAGTCAGTATAGTAACACATGCGGCACTTTACAGTCAGTATAGTAACGCACGCTGCTCTTTACAGTCAGTATAGTAACACATGCTGCACTTTACAGTCAGTATAGTAACACATGCTGCACTTTACAGTCAGTATAGTAACACATGCTGCTCTTTACAGTCAGTATAGTAACACACGCTGCACTTTACAGTCAGTATAGTAACACATGCTGCTCTTTACAGTCAGTATAGTAACGCACGCTGCTCTTTACAGTCAGTATAGTAACACATGCTGCACTTTACAGTCAGTATAGTAACACATGCTGCACTTTACAGTCAGTATAGTAACACATGCTGCTCTTTACAGTCAGTATAGTAACACACGCTGCACTTTACAGTCAGTATAGTAACACATGCTGCTCTTTACAGTCAGTATAGTAACACATGCTGCACTTTACAGTCAGTATAGTAACACATGCTGCTCTTTACAGTCAGTATAGTAACACATGCTGCACTTTACAGTCAGTATAGTAACACATGCTGCTCTTTACAGTCAGTATAGTAACACACGCTGCACTTTACAGTCAGTATAGTAACACATGCTGCACTTTACAGTCAGTATAGTAACGCACGCTGCACTTTACAGTCAGTATAGTAACACACGCTGCACTTTACAGTCAGTATAGTAACACACGCTGCACTTTACAGTCAGTATAGTAACACATGCTGCACTTTACAGTCAGTATAGTAACACATGCGGCACTTTACAGTCAGTATAGTAACGCACGCTGCTCTTTACAGTCAGTATAGTAACACATGCTGCACTTTACAGTCAGTATAGTAACACACGCTGCTCTTTACAGTCAGTATAGTAACACACGCTGCACTTTACAGTCAGTATAGTAACACACGCTGCACTTTACAGTCAGTATAGTAACACACGCTGCACTTTACAGTCAGTATAGTAACACACGCTGCTCTTTACAGTCAGTATAGTAACACACGCTGCTCTTTACAGTCAGTATAGTAACACACGCTGCACTTTACAGTCAGTATAGTAACACACGCTGCACTTTACAGTCAGTATAGTAACACACGCTGCACTTTACAGTCAGTATAGTAACACATGCTGCTCTTTACAGTCAGTATAGTAACACACGATGCTCTTTACAGTCAGTATAGTAACACACGCTGCACTTTACAGTCAGTATAGTAACACATGCTGCACTTTACAGTCAGTATAGTAACACACGCTGCACTTTACAGTCAGTATAGTAACACACGCTGCTCTTTACAGTCAGTATAGTAACACACGCTGCTCTTTACAGTCAGTATAGTAACACACGCTGCACTTTACAGTCAGTATAGTAACACATGCTGCTCTTTACAGTCAGTATAGTAACACATGCTGCTCTTTACAGTCAGTATAGTAACACATGCGGCACTTTACAGTCAGTATAGTAACACATGCTGCACTTTACAGTCAGTATAGTAACACACGCTGCACTTTACAGTCAGTATAGTAACGCACGCTGCACTTTACAGTCAGTATAGTAACACATGCTGCGCTGCACTTTACAGTCAGTATAGTAACACACGCTGCACTTTACAGTCAGTATAGTAACACACGCTGCACTTTACAGTCAGTATAGTAACGCACGCTGCACTTTACAGTCAGTATAGTAACACATGCTGCTCTTTACAGTCAGTATAGTAACACACGCTGCACTTTACAGTCAGTATAGTAACGCACGCTGCACTTTACAGTCAGTATAGTAACACATGCTGCTCTTTACAGTCAGTATAGTAACGCACGCTGCTCTTTACAGTCAGTATAGTAACACATGCGGCACTTTACAGTCAGTATAGTAACGCATGCTGCTCTTTACAGTCAGTATAGTAACACACGCTGCACTTTACAGTCAGTATAGTAACACATGCGGCTCTTTACAGTCAGTATAGTAACACACGCTGCTCTTTACAGTCAGTATAGTAACACACGCTGCTCTTTACAGTCACTATAGTAACACACGCTGCACTTTACAGTCAGTATAGTAACACATGCTGCTCTTTACAGTCAGTATAGTAACACACGCGGCACTTTACAGTCAGTATAGTAACACATGCGTCACTTTACAGTCAGTATAGTAACGCACGCTGCACTTTACAGTCAGTATAGTAACACATGCTGCTCTTTACAGTCAGTATAGTAACACATGCTGCTCTTTACAGTCAGTATAGTAACGCATGCTGCTCTTTACAGTCAGTATAGTAACACATGCGGCACTTTACAGTCAGTATAGTAACACACGCTGCACTTTACAGTCAGTATAGTAACACACGCTGCACTTTACAGTCAGTATAGTAACACACGCTGCACTTTACAGTCAGTATAGTAACACACGCTGCACTTTACAGTCAGTATAGTAACACATGCGTCACTTTACAGTCAGTATAGTAAAGCACGCTGCACTTTACAGTCAGTATAGTAACACACGCTGCTCTTTACAGTCAGTATAGTAACACACACTGTACTTTACAGTCAGTATAGTAACACATGCTGCACTTTACAGTCAGTATAGTAACACACGCTGCACTTTACAGTCAGTATAGTAACACACGCTGCTCTTTACAGTCAGTATAGTAACACACGCTGCACTTTACAGTCAGTATAGTAACGCATGCGGCACTTTACAGTCAGTATAGTAACACACGCTGCACTTTACAGTCAGTATAGTAACACATGCTGCACTTTACAGTCAGTATAGTAACACACGCTGCACTTTACAGTCAGTATAGTAACGCACGCTGCACTTTACAGTCAGTATAGTAACGCATGCGGCACTTTACAGTCAGTATAGTAACACACGCTGCACTTTACAGTCAGTATAGTAACACATGCGGCACTTTACAGTCAGTATAGTAACGCACGCTGCTCTTTACAGTCAGTATAGTAACACATGCAGCACTTTACAGTCAGTATAGTAACACATGCTGCACTTTACAGTCAGTGTAGTAACACATGCTGCACTTTACAGTCAGTATAGTAACACATGCTGCACTTTACAGTCAGTATAGTAACACATGCAGCACTTTACAGTCAGTATAGTAACACATGCTGCACTTTACAGTCAGTATAGTAACACACGCTGCTCTTTACAGTCAGTATAGTAACACACGCTGCACTTTACAGTCAGTATAGTAACACACGCTGCTCTTTACAGTCAGTATAGTAACGCACGCTGCACTTTACAGTCAGTATAGTAACACATGCAGCACTTTACAGTCAGTATAGTAACACATGCTGCACTTTACAGTCAGTATAGTAACACACGCTGCTCTTTACAGTCAGTATAGTAACACACGCTGCTCTTTACAGTCAGTATAGTAACGCACGCTGCACTTTACAGTCAGTATAGTAACACATGCAGCACTTTACAGTCAGTATAGTAACACATGCTGCACTTTACAGTCAGTATAGTAACACACGCTGCTCTTTACAGTCAGTATAGTAACACACGCTGCACTTTACAGTCAGTATAGTAACACACGCTGCACTTTACAGTCAGTATAGTAACACATGCTGCACTTTACAGTCAGTATAGTAACACACGCTGCTCTTTACAGTCAGTATAGTAACGCACGCTGCACTTTACAGTCAGTATAGTAACACACGCTGCTCTTTACAGTCAGTATAGTAACACACGCTGCTCTTTACAGTCAGTATAGTAACGCACGCTGCACTTTACAGTCAGTATAGTAACGCATGCGGCACTTTACAATCAGAATAGTAACACATGCGGCACTTTACAGTCAGTATAGTAACACATGCTGCACTTTACAGTCAGTATAGTAACGCATGCTGCTCTTTACAGTCAGTATAGTAACACACGCTGCACTTTACAGTCAGTATAGTAACACACGCTGCTCTTTACAGTCAGTATAGTAACACACGCTGCTCTTTACAGTCAGTATAGTAACACACGCTGCACTTTACAGTCAGTATAGTAACACACGCTGCTCTTTACAGTCAGTATAGTAACACACGCTGCTCTTTACAGTCAGTATAGTAACACATGCTGCTCTTTACAGTCAGTATAGTAACGCACGCTGCACTTTACAGTCAGAATAGTAACACATGCTGCACTTTACAGTCAGTATAGTAACACATGCTGCTCTTTACAGTCAGTATAGTAACACACGCTGCACTTTACAGTCAGTATAGTAACACATGCTGCACTTTACAGTCAGTATAGTAACACATGCTGCTCTTTACAGTCAGTATAGTAACGCACGCTGCACTTTACAGTCAGTATAGTAACACATGCGGCACTTTACAGTCAGTATAGTAACACATGCTGCTCTTTACAGTCAGTATAGTAACACACGCTGCACTTTACAGTCAGTATAGTAACACATGCTGCACTTTACAGTCAGTATAGTAACACACGCTGCACTTTACAGTCAGTATAGTAACACATGCTGCACTTTACAGTCAGTATAGTAACACATGCGGCACTTTACAGTCAGTATAGTAACACATGCTGCACTTTACAGTCAGTATAGTAACACATGCTGCACTTTACAGTCAGTATAGTAACACATGCGGCACTTTACAGTCAGTATAGTAACACACGCTGCACTTTACAGTCAGTATAGTAACACATGCGGCACTTTACAGTCAGTATAGTAACACACGCTGCACTTTACAGTCAGTATAGTAACACATGCAGCACTTTACAGTCAGTATAGTAACACATGCGGCACTTTACAGTCAGTATAGTAACACATGCTGCTCTTTACAGTCAGTATAGTAACGCACGCTGCACTTTACAGTCAGTATAGTAACACACGCTGCACTTTACAGTCAGTATAGTAACGCACGCTGCACTTTACAGTCAGTATAGTAACACATGCGGCACTTTACAGTCAGTATAGTAACACACGCTGCTCTTTACAGTCAGTATAGTAACACACGCTGCACTTTACAGTCAGTATAGTAACGCACGCTGCACTTTACAGTCAGTATAGTAACACATGCGGCACTTTACAGTCAGTATAGTAACACACACTGCTCTTTACAGTCAGTATAGTAACACACGCTGCACTTTACAGTCAGTATAGTAACGCACGCTGCACTTTACAGTCAGTATAGTAACACACGCTGCACTTTACAGTCAGTATAGTAACACACGCTGCACTTTACAGTCAGTATAGTAACACATGCTGCACTTTACAGTCAGTATAGTAACGCACACTGCACCTTACAGTCAGTATAGTAACGCACGCTGCTCTTTACAGTCAGTATAGTAACACACGCTGCTCTTTACAGTCAGTATAGTAACACATGCCTCTCTTTACAGTCAGTATAGTAACACATGCTGCACTTTACAGTCAGTATAGTAACGCATGCGGCACTTTACAGTCAGTATAGTAACACACGCTGCACTTTACAGTCAGTATAGTAACACACGCTGCACTTTACAGTCAGTATAGTAACACATGCTGCACTTTACAGTCAGTATAGTAACACACGCTGCTCTTTACAGTCAGTATAGTAACACATGCTGCTCTTTACAGTCAGTATAGTAACACATGCTGCACTTTACAGTCAGAATAGTAACACATGCTGCTCTTTACAGTCAGTATAGTAACGCATGCGGCACTTTACAGTCAGAATAGTAACACATGCTGCTCTTTACAGTCCGTATAGTAACACATGCGGCACTTTACAGTCAGTATAGTAACACATGCTGCACTTTACAGTCAGTATAGTAACGCATGCTGCTCTTTACAGTCAGTATAGTAACACATGCTGCTCTTTACAGTCAGTATAGTAACACACGCTGCACTTTACAGTCAGTATAGTAACGCACGCTGCACTTTACAGTCAGTATAGTAACGCACGCTGCTCTTTACAGTCAGTATAGTAACACACGCTGCTCTTTACAGTCAGTATAGTAACGCACGCTGCACTTTACAGTCAGTATAGTAACACACGCTGCACTTTACAGTCAGTATAGTAACACACGCTGCACTTTACAGTCAGTATAGTAACACATGCGGCACTTTACAGTCAGTATAGTAACACATGCTGCACTTTACAGTCAGTATAGTAACGCACGCTGCACTTTACAGTCAGTATAGTAACACACGCTGCACTTTACAGTCAGTATAGTAACACACGCTGCACTTTACAGTCAGTATAGTAACATATGCTGCACTTTACAGTCATTATAGTAACGCATGCTGCACTTTACAGTCAGTATAGTAACACACGCTGCACTTTACAGTCAGTATAGTAACACATGCTGCACTTTACAGTCAGTATAGTAACACATGCTGCACTTTACAGTCAGTATAGTAACACACGCTGCACTTTACAGTCAGTATAGTAACGCACGCTGCACTTTACAGTCAGTATAGTAACACATGCGGCACTTTACAGTCAGTATAGTAACACATGCTGCTCTTTACAGTCAGTATAGTAACACATGCTGCACTTTACAGTCAGTATAGTAACACATGCGGCACTTTACAGTCAGTATAGTAACACACGCTGCACTTTACAGTCAGTATAGTAACACATGCTGCACTTTACAGTCAGTATAGTAACACACGCTGCACTTTACAGTCAGTATAGTAACACATGCTGCACTTTACAGTCAGTATAGTAACACATGCGGCACTTTACAGTCAGTATAGTAACACATGCTGCACTTTACAGTCAGTATAGTAACACATGCTGCACTTTACAGTCAGTATAGTAACACATGCTGCACTTTACAGTCAGTATAGTAACGCACGCTGCACTTTACAGTCAGTATAGTAACACACGCTGCACTTTACAGTCAGTATAGTAACACATGCTGCACTTTACAGTCAGTATAGTAACACATGCTGCTCTTTACAGTCAGTATAGTAACACATGCTGCTCTTTACAGTCAGTATAGTAACGCATGCTGCTCTTTACAGTCAGTATAGTAACACACGCTGCTCTTTACAGTCAGTATAGTAACACACACTGTACTTTACAGTCAGTATAGTAACACATGCTGCACTTTACAGTCAGTATAGTAACACACGCTGCACTTTACAGTCAGTATAGTAACACACGCTGCTCTTTACAGTCAGTATAGTAACGCACGCTGCACTTTACAGTCAGTATAGTAACGCATGCGGCACTTTACAGTCAGTATAGTAACACACGCTGCACTTTACAGTCAGTATAGTAACACATGCGGCACTTTACAGTCAGTATAGTAACACATGCTGCACTTTACAGTCAGTATAGTAACGCACGCTGCTCTTTACAGTCAGTATAGTAACACATGCAGCACTTTACAGTCAGTATAGTAACACAAGCTGCACTTTACAGTCAGTATAGTAACACACGCTGCTCTTTACAGTCAGTATAGTAACACACGCTGCACTTTACAGTCAGTATAGTAACACACGCTGCTCTTTACAGTCAGTATAGTAACGCACGCTGCACTTTACAGTCAGTATAGTAACACATGCAGCACTTTACAGTCAGTATAGTAACACATGCTGCACTTTACAGTCAGTATAGTAACACACGCTGCTCTTTACAGTCAGTATAGTAACACACGCTGCTCTTTACAGTCAGTATAGTAACACACGCTGCACTTTACAGTCAGTATAGTAACACACGCTGCTCTTTACAGTCAGTATAGTAACGCACGCTGCACTTTACAGTCAGTATAGTAACACACGCTGCTCTTTACAGTCAGTATAGTAACACACGCTGCTCTTTACAGTCAGTATAGTAACGCACGCTGCACTTTACAGTCAGTATAGTAACGCATGCGGCACTTTACAATCAGAATAGTAACACATGCGGCACTTTACAGTCAGTATAGTAACACATGCTGCACTTTACAGTCAGTATAGTAACGCATGCTGCTCTTTACAGTCAGTATAGTAACACACGCTGCACTTTACAGTCAGTATAGTAACACACGCTGCTCTTTACAGTCAGTATAGTAACACACGCTGCTCTTTACAGTCAGTATAGTAACACACGCTGCTCTTTACAGTCAGTATAGTAACACATGCTGCTCTTTACAGTCAGTATAGTAACGCACGCTGCACTTTACAGTCAGAATAGTAACACATGCTGCACTTTACAGTCAGTATAGTAACACATGCTGCTCTTTACAGTCAGTATAGTAACACACGCTGCACTTTACAGTCAGTATAGTAACACATGCTGCACTTTACAGTCAGTATAGTAACACACGCTGCACTTTACAGTCAGTATAGTAACACATGCTGCACTTTACAGTCAGTATAGTAACACACGCTGCACTTTACAGTCAGTATAGTAACACATGCTGCACTTTACAGTCAGTATAGTAACGCACGCTGCACTTTACAGTCAGTATAGTAACACATGCTGCACTTTACAGTCAGTATAGTAACACATGCTGCACTTTACAGTCAGTATAGTAACACATGCGGCACTTTACAGTCAGTATAGTAACACATGCTGCACTTTACAGTCAGTATAGTAACACATGCTGCACTTTACAGTCAGTATAGTAACACATGCGGCACTTTACAGTCAGTATAGTAACGCATGCTGCACTTTACAGTCAGTATAGTAACACATGCTGCACTTTACAGTCAGTATAGTAACACACGCTGCTCTTTACAGTCAGTATAGTAACACACGCTGCACTTTACAGTCAGTATAGTAACACATGCGGCACTTTACAGTCAGTATAGTAACACATGCTGCACTTTACAGTCAGTATAGTAACACATGCGGCACTTTACAGTCAGTATAGTAACACACGCTGCACTTTACAGTCAGTATAGTAACACATGCGGCACTTTACAGTCAGTATAGTAACACACGCTGCACTTTACAGTCAGTATAGTAACACATGCGGCACTTTACAGTCAGTATAGTAACACACGCTGCACTTTACAGTCAGTATAGTAACACATGCAGCACTTTACAGTCAGTATAGTAACACATGCGGCACTTTACAGTCAGTATAGTAACACATGCTGCTCTTTACAGTCAGTATAGTAACGCACGCTGCACTTTACAGTCAGTATAGTAACACACGCTGCACTTTACAGTCAGTATAGTAACGCACGCTGCACTTTACAGTCAGTATAGTAACACATGCGGCACTTTACAGTCAGTATAGTAACGCACGCTGCACTTTACAGTCAGTATAGTAACACACGCTGCACTTTACAGTCAGTATAGTAACACACGCTGCACTTTACAGTCAGTATAGTAACGCACGCTGCTCTTTACAGTCAGTATAGTAACACACGCTGCACTTTACAGTCAGTATAGTAACGCACACTGCACCTTACAGTCAGTATAGTAACGCACGCTGCTCTTTACAGTCAGTATAGTAACACACGCTGCTCTTTACAGTCAGTATAGTAACACATGATGCTCTTTACAGTCAGTATAGTAACACATGCTGCACTTTACAGTC